>NW_010973368.1:10970152-11040460 GCF_000737465.1 Haliaeetus leucocephalus | reverse complement strand
GGGGCGGCCCGGCCGGCGCGGCCCCGCGGAGCAGGAGCCCCGAGGAGGGCGGCGGGGAGGCGGGTGCCGCCGAGGCCCTGACCCCGGCGTGCGGGCGGTGAGCTGGGGCGCTCCCCTCGAGTCCGAGGCAGGCCGCCTTTCGCCTCGCCCCGCCGGCAGCCGGGCCCTGTGGGTGCGTGTCCCGAACTGCTGCGCGGTCTGACGGCTCGTCGTGAGCGCTGCGGTTCCGCAGGCACACATGCTGACGGTGTGCAGAAAGCCATAAACGTCCTTTCGCCTTCTGCGCGCAGCCGGCGCGTATCCGTACGCAGCCGTCTGGTACGGCGGCGTCTGTCCCTTTTCTCGAAAACGTGCCTCTGCCATATAGCGCGGCTTCATTTATTTTCTCATAAAACCTGAATGGTTTGCTTGGTTTCTTATGTCACAAACTTTTAAACGTGTAGCTGAAGGAGGCGAAAAGCGGTGCTTGGTTCTGAGATATGGGAGTGCCTCATGAACAAGGGAGACGCAAGTTCTTTTCTTTGGCATGGATGCCTTCATCCTGCGTGTGAGAAAAGATATGGGGATAGTGCCCGCCTCTTGGCCGGCTCATCTGCTTGAGGTGGACCTGGAGGTATTTTTAGAGAGAAATCAAGCCTGCAGAGACAGAACTTGGGGTGAATTCGCAAGTGATCAGCTAACACAGAGAGAGGATGAGGCGTAAGGTTGGTGTCTCGGGGAGTGTGTTGCAAAGGCAGCGATAGCTTTACACATTTAGGCAGGGAAGAAAACTGCATGATTCGGGTCTATAGGAATAGAAATAGAAGAAGAAAAGCCAGAATCAAAGTAAGGAGAGAGAATTTAAGAGTAGATGTACCCACACAGATAACCTTACATGCGTTGGCTTTAAGAACAGCCGGGTGATGATCCTGAAACACACTGGTATTATACTAGCTAAAAATAAACACAAGTAAAAAGGTGGAAGGTATTAAATTTAGTTTGAGGACATGCTTCATTGAGTTACAGACTATGAACTAGTTAAAGATCAGTTCAAGCAAAGGCAAATGTTTTTTTGGCTGTCTGGTTGAGAAACATGATCTTCGTAGTTTGAAGATGTACTAAGGTATTTCAGACGGGTAGGGAGAGCTAGGTAGATGATGTTATTGACAATTTGACTTAAATTTCTCTCGCCTGGGTACTTTTTACCTAACTGAAGCATATCAGAGAAGATTATGCAGTCTGCATAGCTTTACACTTCAGTGATTTTCCTATTATGGTATCTTCTAGATTCTGTACCAGTCAAAATACAAACTATTGGAGCATTTCCTGATCTTTAAAACATGGGAAAGTATCATATGTAGATTTAGTCTCTTTCTGACAGCACAGGAATGATTAAATCAATGTCCATGGCTTCCAGGTTCTAGCTAACTGAGAACATCAACAGTCAGTAAGCTAAGTGATTGTAAGGGACTCTTCTTTTGTAGTGGAGTAACACAGGAAGAGAGTAATTTATTTAATTAAATACATGTTCCCGATGTTGAGAGTGTCTAAAACTGTAAGTTTGTGTTTGAGATCCTGGTGTACTTAACAGGTTGCAGGCCAAGGTTATTGGCTAGTGAGACTACGGAGGAGAGACGATGCCTCTGTTCCACCTGTGAAGAGAGATATGAACTGAAAGGCTTGCCAATGCGTATCCCTGTTGTTAGTTAATCTGAAATACTTAACTGAAGAAAAAGTACTCAGAACTTTGCTGCTTCCTTCCGTAGTAATGTTCAGTTCTACAAATCAGCTAGGGAATGGATAACAAAATACCGTTTTTTTGGCTAAATGTGGAACAATATGTCATAGGAATGATTTAAAAGCATGAGAGGAGGAAAAAGAGGGGAGAGGATCTTCATTCTGTCCATATTCTGGCCATAATTGGCTCTGACTCTTGAATGTTGGAGCGTTTTAACTGAGGATATCAGCGTTGCTAGGAATAGGGTTTATTGCTCTTTGAACACAGATGGGAAGGAATCCTTTGGGGAAGCTATCTTGTAATCTCTTCAATCTTGCACTGTGGCAAAAAAATTAGACTGTTACTTTACCAGGACTTAATTACATCTCCTGTTTGGAAATGGGGATTAGAGAATTTGACAGAAATTATAATGGGCTGGATTATTATTTGGGCTGTCTTGCATTGATATAGTATTTCCTATTATCAAGTTCCCATTCCTTGACGCTTGCAACCCAAATTAGATGAAGGAAGAAACAGTAATGACAGATCCCAAGATGAAGGGCTGTGTGGATGCATAAGGCAATAGTATATACTTCTGGAGAAGCATAGCACTTGAGAGGTGCAGTATTTTGCGTGGACTTGATTACTGTGTTGTTTATTCTGTTTTGTTCTGCTGATGGATCCAATCTACTCCCTCATAGAATTAGCAGTCTATATAAAACCTGAGAGTGGATGAAATGCAAATGACAGTTTATGTAGGATTCTGGATGCACAAAAATGACACTTACTAAAATAAATTTCTGTATCTGATGGATTGTATTTAAAAGGCTTTGTGAGCTTACTGAGCTTTAAGATAAAGAGGGAAGAGAAATGTTAATGGATTGGTCACTGCCTTTGCTATACTATAAGTAATAGTCACAATTTGGATCATGGAAAATGTGTGCTCTGTGTCAAGCCTGTGACTTGCATTGTTTTTCACAAAGGATAGATAGACGAAAGAACGGTCTGTAACCTAAGTCAGAATTCTTAGGCACCTATCCAGTTTGTATTACATTTCTCTCCTTCAGAACCAGGACTCAGCAGTAACAATTCCTGCCATGTAACACAAATCTCTGTCTGAGCTCTTGCTTCATCAGCACTCCCATAAAAGATTGGGTCAAAACTGTTACATGCAGGTGTGGTGGGTTAGCCTTGGCTAACAGCAAATGCCCACCCAGCTGCTCAGTCTTTCCCTTTCCTTAGTGGGGTAGGGGCAGAAAATAGGGTGAGAAGACTCGTAGGTTCAGATAAAGACAGGGAGATCGCTTACTAATTACTGTTGTGGGCAAAATGGGCTTGACCTGGGAAAAATAAATTTAATTTGTCACCAGTTAAAATAGATTCAGATAGTAAGAAACAGAAAGACAGGCATGGAAGCAACACTTTTCCTCCCCCCTTTCCCAGGCTCAACTTCAGTCCTGCGTCCCAGACTCCTGTGCCCCTCTCCATGTGGTGCGGGGGGCAAAGGGGTTACAGTTGGTGGAAGGCGGTTTCTTTCTGCTGCTCCTTCCTTCTCACGTTTTTCCTCTGCTCTGGCATGGGGTCCCTGCTGGCTGCAGTCAGTCCTTCAGGAAAAAAATCTGCTCTGGCACAGGCTCTCCATGTGCCGCAGTTCCTTCAGGGCATATCCACCTGCTCCAGTTTGGGTCCTTCCCAGGCTGCAGTGGTGGATACCTGCTCTGGCACCTGGAGCACCTCCTCCGCCTCCTTCTCTGACCTTGGTGTTCCCTCTGCTGTTTCTCACTCCTTTTGTTCCCTCCTCCTCTCTGTGGCATTTTCTGCCCTTTCTTAAATACGCTTTCACAGAGGTGCTGCCAGCTTTGCTGCGGGCCTCAGCTGTGTCTTGCTGTGGGTCTGCTGGAGCCAGCTGGGCCTGGGACAGGGCAGCCCTATGCCTCTTCTCACGGGGGCCACCCCTACAGCCCCACCGCTGCTGTTTACACCCAGTACAACAGTATTTACAAAAACTGTAGCAGCTGGCGTAGAAATCGTTGTGCTACTCTGAGGTTCACAAAGATGTGGTCCTTGGCTAGTCCGTAGGCTGTTTGGTTGCAGGAAAAGTGCCGTCCTCAAGTGTTCTCATCCTGAGTGTCACTTGTCAAATGGAACTGAGGCAAACCCCAAGTTGTTAGAAATAAAATCTTAAAGCATTTTTCACTAATGAAACTTTGTGGGTGTTCCCAACTAGTTTAACTAACTGAAAAAGGTTCTTTCTAAGAAAATGATCTGAAGAAATTTTGATTCCATTTGTTGAATTTTGTCTAACATTGCAAATGAACAGTATGGTGGTAAAGCACTGTCATGAGCGTTAGCAAATCTCCAAGTACAAAATTACTTGTTCACAGAATATTGGAAGAGGTAAAATAGTAAATGTTGAATATCTGAAATTAACGAGAATGTATTTTAAAGTGCGCCCAGAATTGGGAAGCAGTGGTTATAGGATTCTTTTATATTTTAAGCTGGTCTGAATGAGCTACTTTACTTAATAAAGGCCTTAATCTGTAGGAGAACTGTGTACAACTTTGTCTTGGAAAACTTGGTTGGCATCAAAAACACAGTTGTGTTTTTGTGTGAGTGAAATGCAACATGCTGTAAGAGAGAGATTTTTCTCTTAAGATCATAGTTTAGTGTAGCAGTCCCCAATATAGCTAGTGATGACCGCAACACTGATGTTAATGATCACGCATATTTGAAATCCCTATTTTTTTTCATTGAAAGCTTTTGTTTTTTGAGATCTGTAAAGTTGCTTTTCTCAAATATTAAAAAATAACACTTATGAAATGCCAGTGATGAATCTTCTCCAGTAAGTTTATCACAATATGTTGGTCTTACGGATGACTCTTGTATTTTATTGCAGTGTTCAGGTTTAGGGATTGTGTTTTGGAACCTCTCTGCAACAGTTTTAACGAGAGTATTCTGTCATTCATAGCTTTGGGAATTTGGGTTCTCAGGGTACCTGGAATTTTGTGGTGTTGGAATGATAATTTTGGAAGCTAGCAATCACATTTCAAAACTGATTGCAAGTCCATCATGATTCTTTGATGAAACAGTAGTGTCTCAAAGGAAGTAGCTACAATGGACTTCAGTATGAAGGCAGTGTCTGCTCAGAGCGTTCTGAGGACATCAGTGCTCTAATGTTTTATTTCCTTCCTTTGGAAACACAGTGAGGAAACTTTAGGTCAGTTCAGTGGCAAGCTGAATGGATAAAATAAAGGATCCATGAATTTCCACGGGTATTTCCGGCAATTCATTGTTGCTGCAATCAGAACATGACCTTGCTCAAGTTCAGTGAGATGTACGGCTCTGTCTGGAAAAGCACTGAGGAGGCGAATTTTTATAGTTCAAGTGAGGTAGAATGATGTAGTTCTGTAGAAACCCTAGCCAGTGTGAAATACTGTGTTACTGTGGGGAGAGAATGCACACCCTGGAAGTTTGCAGATCTATATGCTACCAAGAGCATTGTGACATTGCCATGAAAATAGAACATTACCTACAGGTATCAAGTTTGCTGATGGAATACACCAGCCTTTTAACACACTGCTTTCTTACTAATTGAATTTCTTACTACCATTACTATCCCATTTCTGTTGTTGTTTTGTTTTGTGTGTGACCTTTTCTCTGACTGCTGTTCCTCTCAACACTTTGTTTCTATAGTTTCTTATTATATCTTTCCTCACATTTAGCCTTGCAGAATAAGGGAGCAGAGGGGAGTTAGGAGCAGAGTCAGGAGCAAAACCAAAGGATCAGGAAGTATTTTACATGTCTATTTTTTGTTTGTCACTTCCTATGCTGTTGCTTTAGCTGGATGTAAGTAGGACGTAAAAATAGAAACATCTTACCAGTTTTCATTTGTTTTGCTCCCTTGTGAAATACAAGACCTCAGATGTATGGTTGAAGCTTACCCTCAGAGTAAACCAGGGATTTCTAAACCTCTTAGGACTCATGCCCTACTTAGAAGGTGGTTATCAAATTTGTTTGTTTTTTATACATACAGCTTGTAATGCAATTTATATATGCAAAGCTTTCCAAAGAGATCTACATCTCTACCAGAAAAGTTTGCAGACTTTGATGCGACATGCCTTTTTGCATTTCCACAAAAGTGGAAATGAAGGTCTCTCTTAATTTGTTATCTTTTTTTGTTTTCCTTCTGTTGTGTTCATTATCATATTTACAGAACAAGCATACTAAGGACACACATTTTTCTGAATGAAGACCAAAGATGGTGACAGTACTAAGATGTGTTGTCTTATTTTTGACTGACAGCTTTGTTTCTTCAGATAGCCAGGGGTGTTACAACAGTGTAAGTGATGTAAATCTGCTGCTTGTATTCCAACTGATGTGTCATCTGGAAGAGTAGTCAGTGTAGTCAGTATCATTTCACAAGTAACCAAGCTGGTCTAACACCTTGCTGCTATTGCGTGGAGGAGCTCGCTCTTCTTACCTTTACTCAAGCTGCTCCTTCTCTATGCAGTTTCTCTTGGTTACATGTTCCTGGCCTGTCCCTTGTGTTGATGAACACCAGAGGTGGGACTTACTGTGCCGGGCCAGCAGAAAACTCTGTGCTCCTGCTTCTGGGGTTAGTTTCTGCTGGCTTGCCGAGCTGATTTGCCTCCCACAGGGGTCCGAAGAGTGTAACAGCTGGTGGAAAATGAACAGTGGCAGCAGCCAGTGAAGGGCAAAGGTGAGGGGAACTTTCTTCTCCCGCTGTGAGGAAGCATGTAATTGGTCTGAGTGGAATGAACTAAGTACTTTTGGGTATTTGGAGCTTATAGCTGCTTACATTTATAAGAATACTTCCATATATTATGCATGTAGTTATTTTAGAAATTAGGCATCTCACATATTAATGTGGGGTTAGTTGCACTCTGTTGCTTTGTTTAAAAGTTATAAGAAGAAATGTTAGCCTGAATTATCAGTGTATATATACTGGTATATGTCTGTATAATAGCTAGTCTAGGTTCCTTTAACCTAACGTCAAGGCTAAAATGTTAGTATTAACTTTTCTGTAGGGAAATAAGTTCATTAGCATAAACTCAGGATCATTGATACCACTTTTGTTTGAGTTTGATTTGCATAGTAGTAAAGAAGGGGGCAGAAGGTCCTTAACCATGCCAAATGTGCACCATTCCCCCTCCCTGCAAATCTGTCTTGTAAATAACCAGATTTTAGAATTTGATGGTTAAATTCTCTGCAGTTTTCTCTGCACTGAACATGATTTAATTGGTGATTTGATAAGGAGCAACTGAAGACAATAACTTTGTAAAAAGCAAAGTGGCAGGATGTTGTGATAAATTGGAGGGAGTGAGGATGTCTGTCTAATAGTGCTACGTTCATTGGTAGCAAGACCCTTAATCATTGGAGAGCATTTCATCTCTGCTCCAGGCTCTGGAGGAAGAGTGCTGAATCTGGGCATTTCTCTGGTGTCAGCAAATGTGTGGCAGAATGCATAGCAGCAGTTATTAGTAAGCTGCTCTGATCAGAGATGTTATCTGTTGCTCTGTTGCTTCAGGAGATGTTGCATGAGTTTTTCTGCAAGTTCCCACCCCACTGATGATCCGTGTGTGATTGGTATTATTCCACTCAAAATGTGTACGCATAAACAGAAATCCTTTACTGTAATCTCATATTCTCTTCAAGAGAAGGGAATGCATGAAAGGTGGTGGGTTTTTTTTTAATGTAGTTGTAAAGTAATTTTAAATTTCCTTCTTACAGATTTTGGTACAGCTTTATAGTGTGTGTGCTGTTTTTTTCTGACAGGATCTTGGTTCATTCAGATCACAAAATAGACCGGCCTCTGGAGATAGAGCCATAGATCTTAAGGCCAGAATTAAATATTTCATCAAATCATTCTGTCTTTATAATTATCTTGGTCGCTGCCTGTGGAATTATCACGTAAGAAATCTGTAAAATCTGTAATACTGTCGTAGGAAGAAAACTGCTTGCCTTCAGCACTCTTTACTGAGTTTGTCACCCATATTGGTATTCTATAGAGATGGCATATTAACAATGATTAATCAACAACTCGAGTTTTGTTACAGCTGCTCTACAGCTGATGTTTCTGATGTGTAACATGTAAAGAGCAATAAAGCAAAAGAAGGACTTTGAAACGTGTGGTTGTATTGTCTGGAAAAGAGAAGAGGGTCAGGATCTGACCCTAGCAGATCCTTAGGAGTTGTTTCTTTGATAATGAAAGTAGATCCTGAATGTTTAAGCTGCACTGAAAGAAAGGAGGAAATAAGAGAGGACTTATGTGTTGCGGTATTTGGCAAATGTTGCCATTCCATTGTTAAGTTCCCCGTTTAAGGGTTTAATCTGAAATTGTGTCTTGTTCTGTTTTGGTTACTTCCTTGGCTATATGGATTAGAGCTTTCCCTTTATTAGCATAAAGGAGTAGTCTTTTCAGCCTCGAGCTTGTTAGGTGCTGGACCCCTGGTGCAGACAGCTCCTTGGGCAACTGACACCTATTATGTAGTTATGTATGGTCCCAAGGTGAAGGGTGTTGCCAGGTTTCACAGAAGACTTATCCTTCCTCTTCCCCAAAGGAGGTGTAAACTGTGCTTCTTTTCACACGAAATGGGTGGGAAATCCCTTTTGGCTCTAGGCAAATCCTGAATGCTGCTCACCTGAGCCCAGTAACTTGTTTTTTTCTCTATAAAACCTTTGTAAAGGCAATCAAGATATGAGAACATCAACAGCTTCCAGACTGTCCCCTATTTTTTCTGCAGTTAATTATGTGAACACATTGTTGCTTATCTTTCAAGTGTGCCTTATTTCAAATTCAGGTTTGCCTGGGCTCAGCTTCCAGCCACAGGTCTGTTTTTCTTTCTACCATTTAATTACAGTCTCTTTACCTTAATGGGGAGAAAAAGATGTGCATTAATCAGGGCTCTAATGGGATTGCTTTAGAGCAGGTTTAAGGAGAGGCAGAAGTAGGGGACCTACTGCTTTTAGAACTGCTGATAGAATTAAAAAAAAGTTGCTAAAAGATGTTTTCTGTCTTATAACCTGTGGTGACAGGTGTAGGCTACTGCCTTTCAAGAATTTACTTGAGGTTTCCCAGGTGGAGCTAGTGGGGGTGGGGGGCGAGAAGAGGCTGGTTTTTGTGACTGGCTGGCTTTGGAAAATGGTAGAGAACTGCAAGATCTCCTCTTCTGGGGAACAGAGGCTCACCTGTGTACTTTCATCTGAGCTTTGGGTCAACCCATAGATGAAAAATGTCCCTCTTCTGTCCTGACAATTAATCGGTGATTAATACAGAGAGAAGGGAATGAAGGTGTGAACCAAAATCTCTAGATGGTGAGGTTTAGGAGTAAGGAAGTGTTCCTGATGTATAAGACGTTGGGCAGAGTCAGGATCTCTTCAGTCTCTTATTTCTTCTTTTTTTGTCAACCATTTTCTTTACCTTCTTGGGAGAACAAAAGTTGGATTCCACTGTCGTCACCTCTCAAATCTGCACTGTGCTCCAGTGTAGCTGTTTTGTAGAGCATGGACAAGAGCTGCTGTCCCCATGACATGGTTTGGTTTTGCCTTCCATCTAAGTAGTCTCTAGTCTTTTTTTTCATTGTTATTAGTAGTGACAGGAAAACTGGTTTGTCCTTTGAGAAGCAGATCATGGCAAGAAGTAAGATTGAAAAGATTTTCTGGCTATCACAGCATGCCCTTTTCCTGTCCTCCAAGTCACTCTTTGATCTTCTTTGTAACCTAAACAAAACATAAATGGAAAGAAGCTAAATTTTGACCATTCTCCCTCAATGTGGTTACTAGAACTGTTCCCAGTTAAACACCCAAAGATGATGGTAATCCTGTTTCCCACATTTTATGCTTCCCAGTCTTGGTTATGACCCTCATTTCTTGGTTTTACATTGCATTTGACTGAATGGATGAAGTTTAATTCAAACATAAGTGTATCAATAATCTAGATGATACATTGTGGCTGTCCTGGCCTGATTATTTACTGTTCTGATGGTCTTAACATTTCACAAAATTTGGGAGCTTGAATATTAAAAAAGCCATAAAAATATTATAATTTGAAACAATTGTTGAGTTTTCTGTTGTTCTTCTGTTGTGCCCTCATAAAATAAATTTCTGTAGTAGTGGTACTTCGGAAGTAAATTTGCATATGCATAAATAGTCTGGGAAGCCTATAATATTTTTCTTCAAAGTGAGTTTTGGCTGCCAAGCAGGAAAATTGCCTAGATACTGCATAGCAAAAGGGTGCCATGCCTTCTGTGTACTTAAGAGGCAGAGGAGTGAATGACCGTGTATAATTAAAGGTGTTAATAACTAGAATTAAGTTTCTTTGAGCAGTTGACTCTGTATTTTCTGCTTCTGGTTTTACATGTGTATCGTCTGCATCAGTCTGCAGCCTTTCTGCCAGTAGTGCCTGTTGGTCTGCACATGTCCTCTAGCTGCTCTTCTACTGTCCCCAGAGACCTGACTGGACAAGATCCTGGGCAACCTGCTGTAGTTGATGTTGCTTGCAGCCGGGGTGTTGGACTAGATGATATCCAGAGGTCCCTTCCAACCTTAGCCATCCTGTGATGCTGTGAATTCTTGCTACTTAGTAGTCAGTGATGGAATCGTAAGTGACATCTGTATATCCATATAATGTTCTTCTTTCCTTTAATGTAAACCTTGTATAAATCTAAGATTAGTTTTAGCATTCATTTTAATTTAAGTAACTTCTGATCAGAGTTGCTTGAATGAGTACTTGGAGACTTCTGCCAATATTCTTCAGGTACAGTCAATGCTTTTAATGACTGTTACATGCATCATGAACAAAGCAAATGTCTTTAAGTGTATGGTCAAACTTGTCCCCAGTTAGAAAACTCGTGTCTCATGCTGTTTCTGCCAGATGAATATGAAATCAGCTCTGGATCCAGGATTTCCAGATCTTCCCCTGGAAGAAAGTTCCATTTCAAAATGGCCTCCTTAATAAATGTTCTGTGGGATGCTATAAGATTTTTCTCCTCTTCAGCTGTTTTTACAGAAACTTTACCCTGAAATTTTTGTCTGGGTACTATATTGAGCAGTTGACCCCTTTGGGATCCTTCTTGCTGCATCCCACTCCTGGACAAAAATTCTTCATTTTGTTTTTTAGATTTAGGCATAATGATAATCCAACATGTTTTAGGAAGTCTGAGGAAAAATTCTCTCAAAGTAATGCAACATGCAGCCCTTCAGGTACTCTGAGCCTTCAGTTTTACCTTTAGAGAGCAAAAGAGATTTAGGGATTGAGTAGGAGTTTCCTTTCTCACTCTCAAGCTAGTTTCCCTCTGGGAAGATTTGAAGCACCAGAAAAGAGAATACAAGGCAAGTCTTAACTTGCTGGAATGCTGCACATCAATTTATGGTACCATTGGGATACCATGGAAATCTCATACTTGTCCTCTTTACACCTTGACCTTTTCCTCCCCTGCTTTTTAATTTTTTTTTTAATTTTTAGTCCTGAATTAAGACTTGAGGTTTTTTATTTCTTTCTCTCTCTGGAATCCAGTACAGGACAGGTGAAGCAGCAGGATCTTACGTTCTTACAACTCCATGCTTCATCTAATTGATCTCACCTCATGCAGTATCTGCATTTGGAACTAATGATAACTGTCATCTTTTGACTTCAATGCATTCGGACAATTGTACTTTTTAAGAATCTGAAATATGTTACCTGAAATACTGAAGATTTTGGTAGAGAGTGGGTGAAGAGATACAACATGCTTCTAGATTTTCTATTTGCTTGCTTACAAGGAAAGGTTAAAGTTCGTTTGGCCAGTCACCTCAGATTCTGTAGCTAGTGTGGTCTAGATTTCCTATTCTTAAATACTTCCTATTCAAATCAGATCCTCGGGGCTTGAGACTGAGATTGAGCCTCTTTGCCTAAATCTTTGTGGTAGGACATTTTATCGTAATTCTGCACAGTTTTCTTGCAGCTTGTAAGTCAGAAGAGTGTGAAACCAAATACTGAAAATACTTCTTTTGATCTATACCATTTGGCATTTAAGGAAGAAAAGACTGGTTTTCCCCATACTCTTTCTCGCTTTAGATGTTGAGCTGTCGAGGCTCCATAATGTGTAACTATCATTGTTGGCACAGGATCATGGGTATTCTTGCTAGTGTAGCACAGAAGTATGACATGGATGTTTCATTGCAGAGGAACATCTTGTGCAGGATGCTCGTGCATACCAGGAGCAGGGTTGTTGATAGTTGTTGCCACAGAGGTGATAGCAACTATGTTATCTGAGAGGCGTGTTTGTATTGTACCTTTCAAGTATTTCCTTGTCATGTTAAAAATACAACCAAAATAAATAATTATCAGGCCCTTTCAAAATATATTACATTTTCTGCATTAATATTAGGAATGCTTAAGAAACTGCATAGATAGTAGTTGCGGCCTAGATAACCTTCAGTGTTTGTTTTGGTTTTTATCCAAGACTGTTGAACCACCACAGGAAAAGTAATACTTTAACAAAGCAGCTCTTTGGTACCCCACATTAAAACAGGTAGCAGGTTCATTAGTTCTGTTGAGAACACTTAATCATTCACTGTGGATTTATCTTGGTATACTCTGGAATTGAAGGAGCTTTTTTAAGGCACCTCTTGAAGAGGGATTCTGCAGGCAAGAAAGAGCTCCTAATCTGTATACAGTTAGGGCTTTTTGGTTCTTTTTTTTTGTTGGTCGGTTGGTTTGTTTGTTTGTTTGTTTTTTAGCTGTGTGCAGTAACTTACTTTCTAAAAGGAATTTAGAGCTAGATATTCCTCTCGCCTAGCCTGTGAACAGCCCCTGGGTTCTTCAACAAATGCTTGGAGGTTGTGGTAGCATTCATCACAAAACTGATTATTTTGTATTTTAGCATGTGATTCAGTGGATGATTCAAGATGGACCATGGTTTTAAGCTAATAGTAATAAGTATTCATCATCATTCTTGACACAGCGCAAGGATAAATGAAGATTAATCCTCTGTTTTAATTCTCTGTTTTTCTGTGAGTAACTGGTTTGGATCCTGATAGCATGGTAACAATTTTGCTTCAAAAAGCAGATGTTAAAAATCAAGTAGCAAAGCAGCTATCATGATATTTTTAGACACAATCTTAAAAAGACACGTCATCATGTGCGGTTTTTCCCCCACCCCATATTTATGCCAGCCTTTATTCTCATTTTGAAGATAGTTGGGGTTGATTCATATGGCAAAGAGGGATACCCATGTCTGCACAAGGTTCTTCTCAAGACATTTTGTGTGTGTCTAAGCTTTCTCTAAGCTGAAAGAAAACAGCTTGCATGTGTAGAAGTGCTGGGTTTTCTGCTTTTGATTTCAGTGTTAACAGAAATGGACATCTCGCTTAAAGCATCCTTCAGTTTGTCTTGCAGTTCCAAGGTGCTCAGACTTGTCTTTGGTTATAGGTGGAGGACATCCTATTAGGCAGGTGGATTATTTCAGTGATACTGTGATGTTGCAGAAACAGATGGGCAAGCTAGGCTGTCCTCTTCCTCTTCCAGTTAGGAAATGGTTCTGCAATGCAGTTGTGATATAAGTCATCAGATGTCCCCTAATTCTACTAAGTAATCATTGCCGATGAACTCTTCAGCAGAGGAAAGGATGAGTAAGAGGGAGGCTTTCCTTTGATCAAGAATTTTATATTGATCCATACCTACTTCAATTTTCTAAAAGTGGGAAACTGGTCTTCATGGTATTGAAACTGTTTACTAAGTTTTCTTTTTTTTTCCTTCTGAAACATCTTTTTTAGACTGGCTGAAAGAATGCTAGACTTCAAGGTATCTAAAAACTTTATGCAGTTTAATTCTGTCTTTTATAAAGTGTCTCATAGAAGAATATAATCTAGATTGCTCATACTGTGCTGGCAGAAAAAGAAAAGCAATTTCTTCTCAAACATTACTGACGTTATTTCAGGATGTCTTAAGGGGTAGCTAAAACCGATTAAAAACTCTGCTCGAGCTATGGTTTCATAAATGGTTTCTTTCAGAAATGTCCACTTAGTTGGAATTTTGTTATAAGCAGCATTGAGGCTCGATCTTACTGGCACAGAACGGTTGACATGCCTTGAGCCATGGCTTTGTTAATAAAGCACACTCTGAGCCATAATTTGATTTAAAAATTTGTTGCAAGTGTCTGGCCCTGACTGACTGACTTAGCAGATGAGTGACTTGGTAAATAAGAAAATCCTGCTTTGCAGTAACTTTCATCGTTTGCATTCTGTGACCTGTTGTCCTCCAGTGTTAGCCAGCTGAGTGAGTGCAGCACTTTTGTGATGAAAGCCAGTCAGACAGTAACTGTTTCTCTTATGGTGCTGTGTCTCATGATATATAGCAATGGTACAGGACAAGGGTGAGTTGTGCTGTATATGGGTGACCTAGAAGAACAGCTTTTGTTTTGAAGTTTAACCAGATCTGCTGGTGAGTTGCAGCTGTTTTCTCCTCTCCCACCTTTCCTCTGAAGGAAAGTGTGTGTAATACATGTTGCTGCACTGTGACTGTCCCTAGCTAGTGTATGGATCATTAGCTTCTCTAACTTGCGTCAATGGTGGGAACAAAATATCTGGGTGCTATAGACTACTTTGTTTCTCATCTTAAGGTGTCTGGATAGTTTCAGACTATGCACCAGCATCAACTTAAGCCTTTGTTCTTGCTTGTGTCCTGTCTTTAGAGACTATACTGTATTTTTTCAAGTCATTGTCAGAGAGAAGAAACTTATCTTAGGGTGGAGGGTGGAGGATGAGAGAGGGAAGAGAGAGAGGCTAAATTAAAATTTTCAGAGGTGGTTTCTTGTTTCTCTCCTCTTTCTTTCTCCAGTGTGAGAAATTCTGCTGTGTACAAAAGATGAATAATCTTAAAAACTTTCTGCGGAGTGCTAGATCTGTGTCTATGCCTGTCTTGTTCTGCTGTGTCTTCACAAATGGGTGAGAATTGGAGCTTCTAAAGCTGGTCTTCCTCTTTCAGTGGTGCAGCTGTTGAGCAACTAGACTATGGAGGGGAGTATGGCTACACTTTGCTCTTGCATGTGCCAGTGCTGTTCTTTGGTTACAGGCGAAATGATTATTTTCCCCTTTATTAATAGGGATGGTTTCAGCACTTCATTTTAAGAATCCTCATGCCTCAGGGAATGTATTTTCACATGTAACAGCACAAGGTTTATTTTCTTTTTCCTTAGTGTCTAACCTGTTCTTCAAGATATCAGCTGATCTATTGTAACCATCCAAACTTGTTGTTTCACATGCTTCCATTAAAATTTTGCAGTTTGAATAAAGAAAACATCTCTGGCAGCTGGTGCACAATCCAGCTGTGTTTTTTACCTGTGTCTCCATAAAGATAGATCTATTGTATTTAACTTAATTAAAGAAATGCTTGTTACAGGAGTGTGGGCCAGAAGAATTTTTGAGACCTACTTAAAGGAATGCATAAGAGAGGGAAGGCATGTGTGATACTTTCTTCTTTGGCATGTTTGAAGTTCTGCTATTTGAAGTGTTGAAGAATGTCAACAATAGACCTCCCTCTTTTCATTTCAAACGGCGTTGATGATATTTCAGCTCCTGAACCAAAGCACTGGTTTTAGAGAGTCATTTGGATTCCTTGTTCTGTTTGATGTTTGTGTTTCCTCAACCTTCTTTGGAAATGAAGTTTGCTCAGTGAAGCATTAAACTGAATGAAAGGAAAGAGGAATGTTGCTTGTTGAACGAAACACTTGGATTTTGATGAGTACAAATCAGGGAGTATGTATCTACTTGAACATGCCTTAAAACTTAGAGTAAACAGTTTGACATATTTGTATACTTTTTAAAGAATCATGTAGCTTTAAAAATACAATTAGCAAAATTAATCTTCATTGTTCTTCTCCCAAGTAGCACATTACTATGATGACCTCAAGTATTATTTTCAAGGCCCGCTATTTTTTTCTAATCACCTTTTTAAAGAAGCTCATAAACAAAAATTATGTACTTGGAACACTCTCTGGAGTATTCTGAATATTATTAGTAAAATGCCTGTACTGAAAGGACCCCTCAGTGACCTATATGTTGCAAGGCAAATAATTGCATCCTGTGAACATGTTCTGAAACAGTTTTCTAAGTTTGGAACAGGCCTCTGATCTCTGAGACCCTTTCACACAGCACATATTAAACTCCTTACATGAGAGACTAACCTGCCTTGGACTGGTGTACAAAACCGGCTGTCTTGTGTGCATGCAGTTTACACTCTTTTATTTCCAGAGGGATGGAACAGTTGCAGAAGGTGTGGTCCTACAGAGTGTTATGCTAAAGCTGTCTTTGAACATGGTAATGTTGGTCATAATATCTGACTTTACTATTTGTTTGTAATAATACTGTGGCTATGCTAATGAAATATGGAATTTGGAATAAGGCTGTAACAAAGGGGATTTAGTCTGAAATACCAGGTTTAGATTTGGTCAGTTTAATGTCTTGTTAGTTTGCAGCTTGAAACTGAAGCTACACAAGCTGTTGATTTTTATCAGTTATGCTAAGATTTCTGTTTGAAGGAAAAGAAAGAACATGCAGAAAATAAACTGTAACAAAATAGATGCTGAGTATCTTTAAAAATAAAAAAAATCTCATTTTAGCATATTACTTCTCTTGGAAAATTTGCTTTATTGCAGCAAGCGACAGTTGTCTGTACCATTTGTGCTTTTTAGTATATGTATCAGTGCTTGCAGAAAATCTGTTGATATTGATGGAAAATTACTCCATTTGATGGAAAAGTCTCATGAAGTGAAGCATTATGCCCTGACAGAGGATGACTGTGTTGGGTAAAGGGGGCATATGCAAGTTTCTGATACCTAGGTGGGTTGTGTCAGAGTGCTGAAAGAGCTGGCCAATGTCATTGCAAGGACGCTGCCGTTTTTTTTTTAAAGGTCCTGATGATCGAGGGTGATTCCTGGTGACTGGAAAAAGACATGTATGGCCATTTGCAAGATGGTCAAGAAGGAGGATCCAGGGACTGCAGGTTGATCAGCCTAACCTCAGGCCCTGGGAAGATCAGGAATCGTCCTGGAAACTGGTTGGAAGGATAAGGAGGTGATTGGGATGAGTTGACATGGGTTTATCAGGGACTAACCAACCAGGCAGCTTTTGATGATAAGTGACTGACTGTTTGGACAAAGTGGGGACAGTGGATATTGTTGGCTTCAACTTTGTCTACACTTTGGACACAGTTCCCCATAGTATATCTTGTATCACAGTTGAAAAGACAGGAGGACTAGGAGGTAGGTGGAAAACTGGCTGGGATCAGAGGCTTGATCACAGGTTAAAAAAAAATAAAAATAAATGCGATTGGTGACCTATTAGAAGTGGGCCCTCTCAGGGGTTGATACTGCAGTCAGTATTGTTCAGTATTTTTCTTGGTGGTATAGACATTGAGAATGTACCCTCAGTGGTTTTGTGGGTGGTAGGAAACTGGGGGGGAGTATGAGACTGCTGTTTAGAGGGATCTGAACAGGCTGGAGAAATGGACTTAATGGCAAAACTCATGAAGTTCAGCAAGGGCAAATGCCATGGTCCTGTACTTGAGAAAGAATAACTGTAACAGTATAGCCTAGGCATCAACTGGCTAAAAAGCAGCTTTGCAGAAAAGGATCTGAAGGTCCTGGTGAACAGCAAAGGGAGCGTGAGTTGGCAGCAAACCCTCGTGGCAATGAAGACTGACTGCGCCAAATACAGCTGCGCTGTATTAGCAAGAATATAGTCAGCAGTTTGAGAGAAATTATTATTCCCTACTGTTTATCACTTGTGAGACCACATCTGGAATATTGTATCTAGGTTTGGGTTCCCCAGCAAGAGAAAGACTTTGGTATAGTAGAGTTAGCCCTGTGGAGGGCCACCAAGATGATAAGGGGGCGAAAGTATGTGACCTAAGGGAACCAACTGAACGAGCTGCATTTGTTAAATCTTAGAAAGGGAGAACTAAGAGGGGATCCTACTGCTGCCATCTCCCATCCCTCCTTGAGTATGGAGGTAGCCTCTTCTCAGAAATGCACAGTGAAAGTATCAGAAGCAATGGACAAAAATTGCAACAAGGGAAATGTTGAATGGATAGCAAGGAAAAATTTCCACAGTGAGAACAGTCAAATGTCCAGAAGGGTTTTGTAATCTGTGGAAATGTTTAAAACTCAATTGGGTATGATCCTGAGTTGCCTGCCCTAATGTTGAAGTATGTTTCTTATTTCTTTTTCTTCACTTAGTACATTGAAATATCTTTTGTTTTTCATTTTTGCTGAACAGACTTCAATGAAAGAGTAGCAAAATCAGTGTAAATTGCTTCAAAAATTCCTGGAATTATACCGATAACATTGTGAATGTATGGGAACAAACTGGGTCCTTCTCTACTTTTATTTTCTCAGAGGATTTAAAATTTCAGGTAAAATATATTAGAAGAAACATCAAATGATAGGAGTTTTGAGAACCTATGAAATTAAAAATGGCAATTGTGCAAATTACAGATAAGTGGTGTGGTCCAGGACGATAAGCTTGGTGCAATAAAAGGGGATGTTTTCTAGTTGACTGTCTTGCTTTTCTCCAGATGGCAAAGTGTAGTAGTTTGCCTTTGGCCAACCTCAGCCCAGTCTTCAGGCAGGCTCTGAGCCTGCCAGACTCCTGGCCTATGGCTAGTGGTCAGAGGCAGTCTGAGATCTCTGGCTTGGGCCCTTTCCTGGGGGAGTGCAGTTGACCATGACTGTCAGAGCTGGTTGCTGCTGCTGCTGCTACAAGGTGGTAGAGCAATGGGGGCTGTGGACAAGGGATTTCAAAGCCTGGTGTTGGTCCCTCCACGTGCTTATGCTGAGAGCATCTACTGCCCCTTTCCCTGCTTTCTACTGTAATCTGGATACAATGTAGGGGTAAAACTCATGCTGTAGTGAAGAATTATTTTTTTTCTCCATGTTCTCTAAACACAGGGAAGAGTGTGAGCCATATTAAGTCATAAATGTGCTCAGTCCTGATAGACAAAGTGCTAAAGTCCTCTTTAACTCACTTGTTTCCTGCTGCAGCTAACAATGGGTTTCTTGTGCATTACCAAAATAATTCTTTACAACAGAACCTTCTCATTCTAGTTCTGTTCAGAAATGTTAAATTTCCAGCGTGCAAGGACATTAGCTAACCTTCAATGCAGTATACCATAAGCT
Organism: Haliaeetus leucocephalus; assembly: GCF_000737465.1. Taxonomy (NCBI): domain Eukaryota; kingdom Metazoa; phylum Chordata; class Aves; order Accipitriformes; family Accipitridae; genus Haliaeetus; species Haliaeetus leucocephalus. The sequence continues at coordinate 11,021,590 of NW_010973368.1, read as the reverse complement.
GTGTCTAAAATACTGTAGTGTACAGACTTGGAGCCTTTATATTTGTCAGTTCTTAATTTTAACTCCTCTTATTATTTTTTGTGTTTAACTGTACATCAAATGTTTGAGATGAAAACATTTCAGTCAAACTTTATAAACTGATCAACATCTTTGAGATGTGCAAATTGTATGATGGACTTACTGATGCATGTCAAACTGTGCCGTTTGCCATATGAGCATTGAATACATAAATAAAAGCATTTTTTTGGTTGGCAGTTAGTGGGTAATAAGATTTTATTGTTATACTGTAGTTTTATTATTGAGTAGTAGTAATTTTATTTTTTTTTTTTTAGCTGAGAATTGTATGCCTTTAATGTGTATTTGAAAGATGCCAAGTGTCTTTGTTTCTTCAAATGTCTCTAAAGTAATGGTGCACCAGGGAGATACTTTGTTTTCCCCTTCCTTATCTTTCAAGGAACCGACAGTTTTAGCTAGCATGTATCAAAGCTGTATCTGGAGTGCTTTGTTGTTGGGAGGATAAACTGAGCAGAAAGTGCACAGTTTAGGCAAAACAAAATGCATGTGAAGAGGCATAAAGGTGTTCTTCAAAGAAGAAAGTGCATGTAGAAAGTGACACTTCAGATTATTTGGTGTTGTCTGGTCTAGAGATAAGAGGAGTATAGCTGAAGTATCAGGAGAACCTTTGGTGGGCAAAGGAATGGAACTGTTACTGCAAATTTGAGACTGATGAATTCGACAACTATGGTCTGAAAGCCAGAAAATTAAGCAGGCTGGTAACCAGGCTGCATCTGTGGCATGGCTTGTCTTCATCTGGATGCTGAGATCTTTCCCTTCTGCAGTAGTGTTTAAACAGTAAAACGTGAATGAATGGTAGTTGAGAATAAATAAATGTCCAGATTACTATGGATATCTTTCCCAAAACATCTTTCCCAAATAAAAAACATAAATGGAAAAATAAGCACTCCCTTGATGCTTTTGCTATTTGTCTGGTCTCTTAAACTCTCTCTTGAAGAAATTGTGGTTTAAGAAGCAGCAGTTAGCTGGAGCTTTTAAGGAAAAAAAAAAATTCTAGGTTTTTGTCTTTCTCCTTGATAGGACATACTATAGGACAGCACCGATCCTTCTAGCTTACTGTATAATGGCATTGTACATGGATCCTATACTAGTCCAACTGACATGAGACTGAAATTTGCTGTACTTAAAAGGTGAGGTAATGCTGATGCTTTTACACTTTCTGAGGGAAAGCTTTTCCTCTACAGTAACACTGAGTTCTGCATGTCCTGGTCTTTCTGTCCCTTCCCATAACCTCTGTGGATAGTGCTAAAGGTTATAGGGTGGTGAGCACTTTTCTGATTGTTAGCTTTTTCCCTTTCCCCTTTTTAAAATCTATTTTATTTATTGTTAGTTCAAATTTGGGTTATTCAGACATTATTTACAAGACATGATCTGGTCTTTTCAAGTCCCAGATAGTGAGGTGATTATTTTTACAGCTCGCTCCTCACTAGAGGAACTGCTCAAGATGTTTCAGTAAAGTAAGTTTAGTGGTCCTGCATAAGGACAAGGTAAGGGATGGTCAGTTTCTTGACTTTCAGCAAACATGCTAGCTGCAGTTTTGCTGGGCAGCCTGGTATTACGTTCTCCCTTCATGTCTGAGAAGTGGGGGCAAGCCTCCTAAGAAACAGGGAGAATGATGAGAAACTTTCATAGTGAAGACTTGGGATGCCTGGAGACTTAACAAGGTCTGAGTGATACACATTCTTACAGCCAAGATACGGATGGTGATCAAAGACATCATAAGGGACATGTAACTTAAAGCCAGTTGCATAAATTAATCCAATATCAATATTCACATTTGAAACTACAATAGGCATTTTGTGAAAGACACCTTTTTTTTTGGTAAAGTGAGTATCAGAAGCGTATCTTGTCACATTCAGAAAGCTACATAAGGCTTTTAAATCAAGTGTTGCTTTTTAAGGAGGAAGGGGAGAATACTGACTTCAGGTTAATGTTCTAATTCATTATGCTTTAAAACACAGGGGACTTGATTCTATAATGAATCAGGCAGGTAAAAGATAAATTGAAAAGTAAAATTACCACATGACTTGTGTTAAATCTGAATACTTGACACTGTGTTTTGGTTAGTTTGTATTTAAAATTTAGGCAATGGCTGCCTCCACTGAAATGTTAGTGAAATAAAGTTATTTCTAATATTTCATGTGTTTGGATTTATTTACAGATGACATGGCAGAACTTCTTCTTGGGGAGTCCAAATTAGAGCAATTTTTGAAGGAAAATGCTCTTAAACAGACTAGTAGTCCACGGGGCCCCCGGCCAAAACTGACCGAGGTCAGGAAACATCTCACGGCAGCGCTTGATAGGGGAAACCTAAAGGTATGTAAGTCAGTCTGAGCAAGAATTAGAAAAGCTGAAATTGACTGGAATACTCTGCTGATCATGGAGAAAAATGGAATGTGGAAACGTGCTTGTGTGGTGTTTTATCATCATTGCTGTTCCCAGAACATCATCAGCACTATGCTATTTTATGGCTCTTTGTTTCTTCATGGATTTTTATTCAGATAAATTTCTTAAATCTTCTTTCATTAGAAGACTAAGAAAATTCTCATTGACTTCTTGGGATGCTTAAGTGAAGTACTTGCAACCTGTTTTGTGGAAGTTTTTCTTGGAGTATATAACTATTGTTCTCTGTAGTGCATTAAAGAGAAGTGTTAAAAATGCAAAATACTTCACAAATTTCTGTAATAGTCTCTTAAGTATTCAGGAAAGGTTCCTTAAGTTGTATGTGCAGGTGTGGAAAGTGAGGTTAATACCTGAGAGCATTTTCTGTCATAACCTTTTGATATTCTTAACCATTCTGACCATTCTTTTACTTAACTATTGTTGTAGCTACTACTTCAGCTTATCTTTTCTGTACTCAATGTCCATCTTTTGAGAAATCAAAAGGACCTTGTTTTACAGTCATCTGTAACATTTTGTTTCCTGTGATTTATGAGATTATTAATTTCTCTTCCTTTTCTTTCTTTATTCTTCCATGAATAATTTTTTCAAGACATTTCTTCTGCCCTGATACTTAGAAATTGTGCAAATTAAATATATAGGCTGTGGAACAAGTATCATTAAGTTTTTGATGCTATGTTATTTTCAACTGTGCTTGTAGTGTTAGAAGAAAAATCATTGGAGGGGTTGTAGTAATGCTAGGTTGCCTTTAAGTAGTTTTGTGACCTGGCAAAGCTGGATTCTGACCGAGAAGTATTTCTGGTGCATGTGTAAATAAATATGTGAATATATAAAATGACCAGTAATGCTTTTCAGTAGCTTCGTGGAGTGAGATTTTGTGGATTCACCCCCTATTGCAAGCTTCCCAAATATTACATGAAGACAGGATTTTGTTGGTTTGTTGCTCTGTTACAAGAAATATCCTGAGGGTTTCTACAGTGAATATATACAGAAAACAGACCAAATAATTATCAGAAAGAATTAAGTGTGTTTTCTCAGGGAAAAAAACCCCTTTCTTATTCCTGTTCCTTCTAGCCAGAATTCCTACAAGAAGCTAACCTGATTATGGCCAAGTTAAACTACGTGGAAGGTGATTACAAAGAAGCTCTGAACACATATGCCAGAGTTGGAGTTGATGACTTGCAGCTAGCTGCAGTGCCACCATATAGGCTACGGATGATTGCTGAAGCATATTCTACTAAAGGTAAGATTGTTCTTTTCACTATAATAATGTGGAAATAGTTTTTAAAAAGTTAATTCACATCTTGTCTGAAGTTAAAGAATTTTTTTGCGTGCATATCATCAACACAGCAGTGGAGTACCATACCACATTTGTAGGTAAGTAAGAGAATGGCTTGGCTCCTTTAAATTATTCAGAGCTTGTGCTAGGTTGACAAGACTTTTACCTCAATTAATAGTCTAACTGTGCTGTCACCCAATCAAATTTTTTGATGTGTGTATTTAAAAGTCCTTCCATATGTAAATGTCACAATAACTGTGGCTAGATACTAAAAGTATTATCACTATTGCTAAAAGTTAAGAGTTACAAAAGTAGTGCAGTTTTGCAGGTGCTGTGGACAGAATTGGAGAACTTTGATTCACCGTGATGCCTTTTAGTGAATGTTAAAATGCTGAACATAAGCTAAATTGCTACTTAACTGAGAAAAATAGTAGCAACATGATAATATACTTAAAGCAGTGCATTTCTTGCACAGTTTTGTTTTTGAATTTTTTTTTACATGAAAATCTTTTTATAAAAAATTTAGAAAGTGAAGGTTTTGGTTGTTTTTTTGTTTTTTTTTACTGGTCTAGAATAGTGAAAATTGCAATGCTGGCCTTGTGTCTTAAGGTGGCAGTGCCACTTCAGTTTAGAAAACTCATTAATAGACTGCAGGCTGGGTCAGTGTGTTGAGGAAAGTGGCAGTTCATATGCCATAGGTTTATTAGAATTTACTGTGTTTTAAATGTTTGCTTTGGTCTGCTGTATTTAAGCTTGGGTTTGGTTGCATATGTACTTTTTGTTATGGCAAGAGAAGTGTCAAAGTCAGCAAACACAATTTATGAGAGACTTCAATAGCATTCACTGAGAACTGGTCAAGGATTGTTTCTCACATTAGTCTTGGAAGAGAGTCACTGTTTTCCACCAACATAGTCCTCTAGTAAATGTTAGACAAGCATGAATCATTCTCTGTAGAGATGTCAAGGAAATAAGAGAACTAACTGGTAGGAGAGACAAAAGGATGCTTCCTAAATCTGGGCAATATTTAGATTAAAGTGGGAAGGGAGTACATTGGGAGTTCTTATGTATGATGTAAACCTGCCCAGTTCTCTCACACAGCATCTGTGTGGGCTTTTTGGCAATGTCTGGTATGGGTAGACTTCCACTCAGCTTTGTGGTTTTGGGTTGTGTTTTTTGTTTTTTAAATGTGTGAGAATGTCTGTTGAACTTGTCATGTTCTTCCCATGAAAATGCAATCTTGGACTTGATCAACTTTAAGTACCTAAATTTACTTATATCTCCAAGGACTCCCAGTAATTTAATTGAATCTTTTCCCAGAGCTCAACTCTTCTGGCTCTGTTTTATTTGACCTCATAAGGATATATAACACTTGAAACATAAAGGCATCAATTTTGCAGAAAGGATTAGTATGATCAATTTTACTTAATGTAAAAATAATTTATTAGAAAATAGTAAAATATGTATCTTTTCTACCCTGGAATGTTTTGTAGGTTCAGCTTATTTAAAAAAAGAGAGAGAGAAGAAAACCAGCATGTCTTCTGCCTAGATGTGATGGAGGGTGTTTTGCTTGTGATTTCAAGTTTTATACTTAAACATTGCAATCTGTCATGTCAAGCCTGATCTAATCTTGATCAGACTTCATTAGTTTGGTCACTTCTACTGGGTGACTGGCTACCAGGTTACCTGAGCAAACTATTGGTGTTTTGTTCTGTTCATGTGCAGAATAACCTTTTTTTTGCTACTATGTTTCCAGTTTGAATGGAGGATTAATAAAATTTATTATACCTTCTTCCCATGGTAGCAGGTTGCAAGAATATAGTGTTCTGTGTGCTCTAGAATGAGGTAGAAGTCACAGAGCAGTCTTAAATTTAGTATTCAATGTCTAGATAAGTTTAGAGTAATTGACAGCTAAATAGCATATGTTTCTACCCAATAGTGTACAGTTAATTCTTACTCTTTTACCCCTTACCCCTGGAATTTCTTCTTTCTCCTTGTGAGAGTGGACTATAAAACTTTTCAGTCTCAATTCTGAGGCTCTTCTGGGGTGATTGAGGCTTGTAGGTATTACCCGACTAAATACAAGTTATTGTTACAGGGATTTTGTGCTTCATTGGGATTTGTATTTCTGCTTGCAAGTTCAATGATAACCTAATTATATAAAGAGAAAACTCTTCTGAGTATCTAGATTTTATTTCTTTGGCAGTCATGAACATAGCACCATGTTATTAAGCAATGAGGAACTGTCTGTGCTGCCTGTTTGCAAGCATCAGCCCGGCTCCACTGTTCAGTGCAGCAACACAGAGGCAGTTAAAGATATCTGTTCTAGTCGCCCCATTTCAATCCCGTTTGGGGCAAATCCAGTACCAGTGGACTTGCAGTCTTGTATACTATTGTGTAGTGGTCTGATAGTGATGTATTTGCCTCTGACAAAGGCATAGGGCAGGTAACTAATGGTAATTTTTAATGGCTTTAAAATTTTTTTCCTTATTTAAGGTGGGACCACCTCCAAGTGCTTACCTTCTCACTCTGAGGTTTCATTCTGTAACCTCAGATGTGCTAGATTGAGGGGGATGCTTAAGTTGAGATATTTCTTCTACAGCTCTTACAGGGCACTTAAATGAGCATGTTACGCTGTAACCCGAGAGAGTTAACAGTTCACAACAAGCCCTTAGAAATTACCTGCTTTCCATATGTCCCATCTTACTCTTGCCTGTGGAACATACAAAGTATGTCTTTCTGTTCTTCACAGCAAAGGAAGATTCAGCATGTGTGTATGGATGCAATGGAAGTGCAAAAATGGGTCCAAGGTCAGGTTCAAGCTAAATTTTGCTTTTAGTTTTATCTGATGGCTAGAAAGAAGGGGAGCAACAGTAGTGACAATTGTGGGGAGAGAAAATGGAATTGGAACATGGTAGGGGAAGTGAGATCCCCAAACGCTTGCTCAGCTGTGGAGGGAGGGTGTGTGTATTTTTGTGTGTGCACATATATAAATATATGTCTGTATGTATTTATGTTGTTAGAAAGTAAGAGGAGACAAAAATCAGAAGAGGAGAATTCTTACTGCTTCTTCAGAATCTTCAAAATGAGTGTGTCTGAATGCATCATCCATCAAGGTTGTTTGTAAACCTCACTGCAAAATGTTCATTACTTTACAATAGTCTTCATTACAAAGGTTTTCATTACAATAGTCCAGAACATGAATTTTAGTGTCTTCACACCCCTGCAGTCTTCAACTTGGAGTAACTCTGTCATTAGACCAAAGAGCTAAAGCCATCTGCTGCCTGCAGTGTGCTCACAAAGCAGGTCCTCAATTTTTTTTGTTATGCAAATGAATTAAATGCATATATATCTTTAAAAGAATGCTTTTAAGTCTCTGTGCTGCTTATAGCTTTTGCTGAGGACAGCATATTTAGAAGAATATAAAGCATATTTAGAAGAATATAAGTGAGAGGCATAATATAGAATGATAGTGAGTCAAGCAAAGGATTCAAAGGCTCTCAAACACAGCAAGGAAGATTAAAAGATTGTTGTTCTTTTCTTGGAAATGTCTACTTAGTGAAATGCTTCAAATCTTCCAAAGAAAGCTTCTTGATTGATTTGTCAAAATGCAACATTGTAAAATTTCAACAAAATTCTAAGAAAAATTCTATCAAATTACCTTTGAAATCTTTTCTGTTTCCTTTACATGTGGCTCTTTGCCAGCCTGTGATGTACGGGGGAATCACAGGGCCTCAGTGCCTGAGCAGTGCTGGTTCCTGTCTGTCACTCCTCCTAGGGAAAATGTTCAGAATTGTTAGTGTGGTGATAAAGGAACTGCTGTATTTATCAGACCCAAAAGCTCAAGGACAGTTGTTTATAATGGTGAGCAAAAAAAATGCTTTGGAAAGAAATTCAAGGAACAGGACAAAGTTGGTTTTGTTTTTCTTCTGGCTTTTGGCGACAAAAGCCACTGCTAGTAGTGATGTCTTATGCTTTTTCTTGACTAGAAGAAGGTGCAAGAGTGGTCTGATGAAAAGTTAACTGCTTCTGTGTCCATTAGAACAACAGAGAATAGACTAGCCACGTGAATATGCATGAGGCAAAGCCTCAGAAACTGGATTAGCATAGGTCAGGACTCACCACTGTTTAGATATCCCTCATGCAAAAGTTGCGAGGAGCTAACCACACAGTACACTGAATGTAGTGTAATTCTGATATTTTCCTGGCTTCACCATTTCCTCAAATTCACAAGTTAAAAACAGAAATGTAGTGAAGGACGATCTTCTTTCATGTGGTTGACTGCATGGACAGGCATACTTTTTTGACCTTACACTGATTTTTTTTGTGTGTCTGTGTGTGCGTGCGCCCATAGAATACTGTTCTGGATTAGTTCTGGTGTTTTCCTTACTTTAAGAAAAGAGCTGATTTTGATGCTGTGCTTCTGAGTAATGACTCTGTATGCGTATATAGAAAGTATTGTGGGGATAGAGTATTAAAAAGGTCATAGTTTTGATATTAAATACAGAATTTTCTTAGATTCAAAGATGTACTTGAAAAAATTGAGTGGGGCATTTTTAAATGTCATATAAAACATAGAAATGAAAAGATGGAGCTTTTCAATGGGCTACTTGGCAGTTGCAAAAACATGAGAATGCATATTTGGAGCCGTTGCTTAGTTTTTCCCCCACCCGCTTGTAATTGCATTTGACTTGAAAGCAGAGGAGAAACATGCAATAAAACAATTTTCTGTAGCAAAATGTCTATGGTTGGAGGTGCCAGTTTATTTCAAGAGGGTGTGATGAAGGAAAGAAAAATGGGCATAAAAGACATTGTTGAGGAGATGGGCAGGTTTGCGTGACTCTGTTGTGACAAACTGTTAGCCTGAAAGCAGGTGTATGAATGTTGCTGCAGCTGGCTCCCTGAAGCTGTTGCTTTTCCTTCTTTTGTAGTAATACTTAAGACAGTACATCACTGGAGTGGGTCATACCTTTAATATGAAGTTTTAAGAAGCAGTACAGAAGAAAGCAGATTTTTTTTTTTTTTTTTCTTCTGCCACAGATGTAGCTTGGACATTAGTACTGCTTATTAGAGCTGTTTTATGCAGCAAGAGCAAAGCTAAGAAATGAGGCTGGGCAGGGGGAGGAGGAGGGAAGGACAGACTTGAGATAGTGGTGGCAAGTCTTGGCTCAAAGTAAAATATAGAGGGGTTTTGCACATTTCTGACTGTATTAAATGCTTGATATTTAAGTATCTGCTTAGGAATGACTACCTTCTGATAAGTAGAGCAGGTTCCCTTGTTAAAATAAGTTAATTTTGTCTCTTCAGTATCCATTTGTTTACTTTCTTCGCTAGATCAGTTTAATTGGCAATGCTGAATTCTGAGACAGGAAAATCTTGTCGTATTTAAATTCTTTGTAAGTTAAGTTATGAATCCATAAAGAAGTAATTAAAGACTGTATGTGTCTGACTTTTTTTTTTTTTTGACCTTTTTCACGTTAGGGTTGTGTAGCTAGCTCCAACTTTTCCTACTCCCTTCTCTTACAAGACCAACCAGAAAAAATTCTATATATGGTGTTACCATACAGAAGCATATATTTAGAATCTGTTTTAATAATGGCTGAAGCTAATATTCTCCTAGGGATATGGCCTCTGGGAAAAGGACAATTAAGTTTCTGCAAGTTTTCAGCAGTATATGAATGAGATAATATACTGGAAAGCACACACAGACATTATTCAAATGCTGCTCATGGCAATATCTCCTATGTTTCTAACCAATTTTTGTTGCTTATGGATGCAGAGATGAGATGCATGCACAGTGGGATATTGAGGTGTTAATTTGGGGAGGTGCAACTTGTCAGTAACTCTGAAATAACAAGTATATATTTAACTAAGAAAAAAGCTTATTGAAATCATAGATAACATGATTCTGATGCTGTTGCGTAAGTCAAAAGACAATTGAAAAATGAATTTAGAATACCTGGCATTACAAATTAGTGAATCGTTCTACAAATGCTTATAGATGAACATAGCAATTTACAGGTCTGACATTCCTTAAAGTCTGCAACTTTGTAAACTTGATTTTAGTAAAGAAGTTGTATTTATATTTACTATAGTGTATAGATTAGTAGACTACTCCAGGTATCTGTCAAGATGGCTATATTGTATTACAGTAACAAATTCTTAAGTATGTGAGGGATGTTGTCTGTAAGTTAGTGTGTGACATTACAGGATTGTAGCCTTATTGCTGCAGGCTGTTTTACGTCTCAGATTGCCTGTTCAAATAACTGTGTTTATATTTAGATGTTGTATGTTAAGTAAGGTGAGACTGTCTTTACTGCTGCTGACCCATATTCAAATTTAATGTTGCATTTACCAAGTTAAATGCTTGGCTATTAATTAGTTCTATTTACAGAAACATGGAAATGCTCATTAGGTTCGGTGGAAGTGTCAGGTGCATGTGAATTGCTACTTTGCAGTTAGCAGAAGATGCTGCACTTAACCTTAATTATATGGATTGTAATGGGATCTTGTGCAATGCTAGCCTGTATCAGCAGACACCAAGCAGCTCTTCATGGAAGAATGCTAAATGAAAGCTGTTTTAGTAGTTATGCTGGCGTTCTCTAGCCTCATTAGGCAATGAGTCAAGAACTCAGCTTAAGTTCCCTCCTCCTACATTGTTGTGCAAACATTGCGGCCCTTCAGCAAGTAGTTTGCAGACCATGGCTAGGAAGCCTATGCCATAGGATACTTCAAACTTTGTTAAAGCTTGTCTTTCCCTAGTCTATTTTTATGACTTCTGCCCTGGTGGAGCAGGGACTGGGGGGAACCCAGGAGTTTGCCCTGCTTTCCTCAGTGCTGCTTTTAGCTCCGGTATTTGAAATCCAAACACTGAATGAAAATAATATGCTTCTTATTAAAATAGACTTCTTTAGGACTTGAGCATTTTGGTGGTGTGTTTTTCTTGTTGTTAGCTTCTCCCAAATCTTTAGAATTTATTCAGAATCTTGGCTTTGGCATAGCGAGGAGAGGGAGAAAATCTTGGGCCAAAATTAAAAATTAGTGGTTCTGGCTTTTTTTCTCATGCCACAGGAAAAACTGGTGTCACAGTGGAGCCTGGTGTTTTTTCCTCAGAGGTGCTTGTAGGAGCAATCCTGACAATTTACAGCAAAACAGTATCAATTCTGTAGTTAAACCATCTCCTTTCTCCTGAGCTCACAGCTTCCATGATGACGACTCCCTATACTGGTGTGCAGCTCTTCTGCTTTGGGGAGGGTTCATCAGACAGATTCACTCAGTCCAGGATCTAGAGCAGTTATCAGTCCTTTTCCCTGCTGTTATCTCTAGTTTGAACTTTTTCAGCCCCTCTAGAAGGTGCTTGTCTGTCAAAAGGCTGTACTGTAAAGCAAGATTTAGCTGGCACATGGTTCTTAAGAAACAAACGCATATGTGAAAATACTGATATCTTCTGTTTAAAAATACTGTAAATGTCTATTTTGTACTCTTAGGAAAATACAAAGATTTGAATGTCACTATATTTAGAGGAAAAGTGTGACCAATCATTTCACAACAGTTATCTCAGACGATAGTACAAGAAATCCCAGAATATTGTTATGGTTTTGACTGCTTGGATTAATAAGTAAGTGTTCACTTCAGAAAAGAGATGAGTGTTCCTGTTTTTTTTTTTTTCTTTTCTGTTTTTAACTTTGGGAAACTTCAAGACACTTAGAAACACTACCATAACTATGGCATTAGAAAAGCCGTACTAATGAAATGACATTGTAGTATGAATATATGTGATAAAATGCTGTCTTCAACTCTGGAAAGTTGTGCTTATGTTGCTTCATGTGTAATCTAGAATGAAATTTAATTCTCTGTAAGTAGTTTGTGTTTAAAAGCATGGCTAAAAGCTTCCCTTAAATTCAAGTATGCTGAGAGAAGAGGGTATTGACCTTCTCCCCAATTCCTTTTCTGGAAAGCCAGTTGGGTATGAAACTAGCCATAGAGGAGATCCTGCATCCTGAAAGTAGTTGGGGACTTTTTTCCCTGTGTCTTGGTTTGGGGGGATGGGCAATAGAAGGTACTTGAAAAATCTGAGAAATTAATTATTTGTGTTTCCTTAGATTGTCTAAATAAATAGGCAGTTTCTACTAAGACAGTGTGTCTGCATTAACTGTGAAAGTAAGAGGTAGTTTCTTATATTTCCCTACTCTCTGATCTTCCTTTTCCTCCTTTCCTTTATAATAATTAATTTACAAATACCAGTACTGAATTGAAGAGGGAAAAAATTCATGCTTTGCTTTCTAAAATAATTCTCTTCAAGCAAGTCACAATCTTTGATCGAGGACTTCTAGAAACAAGTCCTTCTCTTCCATGAGATTAGCAATGTTTGTCCTAAACTGAAAAATAAACTGTGGGAGTTCCTTGATAGCAGTAACTCAGATTGTTTCAGTTCTTCTTTTAAAATTACTAATAAACGTTTGCCATAATCTATAATTGTTTGATCTAAATATATAAACTAAATATGAAGTTTCTTTAAAAGGAGATGAAAGGGGGGTTTTGTGTTTACAGCATTTGGAACGCTTAGCAGTGTTGCTTTGCATATCATATAGAGAAGAGTAAGTGCTGTATACTCAAACACACTTGGATTTTATGTGTCCGTTTAAGGAAAAGAGGAAGCAAATCCAGAAATCTTTATCTATTCATGCAGCTCTTTCTCTTTTGCAAAAGCATGTTTAATTACTTAAGTATAAAATAGTCTTTCACTCTTTTTCTTCTGTCTTTTTACTTGTCTACTGAAAAGAGTAGATAAACCATGGGGTCCATTATTATTTGTGGTTTCTAAAATTTATACAGACAAGGTACTGACTGGCATAATGGAAAATCCTCAGATATACAGTGCAGTAAATGTGATAAGCTTTTGTCAGCCTTGTGTTTTAGGATTTTTTTTAATGGTCTTAGTAATGGTCTGGGTGGTGAGAGTACTTGGTAAAGATCTGAACTGTGCTGTGAATTCCCTTTTGACCTTACAGTAATTTTTATTTTACTTTCTATAATGAAATGGGATTGTTAGTTAATGACCTTTTCTACAGAACTTACAAGTTTGCTTTTTTTTTTTTTTTAAGTGGTTTGTAAATGAAAAGTAATTACTGTCATTGTCCTTAACATCAAAACGGTTGGTCATCTAAAAATAAGCAAATCTTTTGCACCAGGATTTCTTAAAAATTTTTAGTTTGTTACTTGTTCTTACTGAGGAGTTCTCTTTTTTGGGTTGTGGTCAGCATGTGCGTATGTGGTGGTAGGGCTGGTCTGCTCTTGTATTTGTAAAAAATGAAATAGTTTACTTGGCATAACCTTGGCCACTGATTTGAGACCATAGACTCAAGAATGCCCCTTGGAATAAGTGATAAAACTATCTACTGTTTGCTTTCTGAATCTTTTACAACATATGGATTATTTATAAAGTTTTTGAAGATTTAAAGAAAACCTTTGCAAGTTATCATGTAATTTTAGAGTTACTTTGCAAAACATGTAAGCTTAACTAGTACAGACTCGTATTCATTTCACTGCTTCTCACTTTTCCCTCAGGAGTCATCTTGCTTGGTATCAGGACTAGATATGTATGAGATAAGTGTCTTCCCAAAATAAAACTGACCCAGTTCATTGGAATTGCTTACTTGTAGGTGATTTTGACTGGAAGGTCTTGAACTTAAAAGCCAGGAATATCAAAGTCAACTTGTGATACCAATTGACATGATATTCTTGAATGTAGAATAAAACAAAATAAACCAATAGCTATGACCTATACAACAAATGCAGTAATATTTTGTAGTAGTAACAGCCACCTCTTTTCTGAATATCTCAAAGCAGTTTATAAACAGTTGAAGAAATTCCTGCCTGCCCTTTCGAGAGAGGATACCAGAGATACCTGCCTGGCAGGTATGGGAACAAGCACAAAGGGGAGAACTGACTTGTCTGAATATATGCAAAAGTCTTCACCAGATAATTTAGGATGATATGTATTTTTTTGAAATTCATGTGTTTCTCAATTCTGTATGTTACCACTTGCTTGTTCTTTTTTGAGGCCTAATGTAATAATCCCTATTTTAATTACATTTTTATCATCTCTTAGTATTCTTATGAAGAAGTGGGCAGTATATTATGTGGTTGTTATTGCTATGTTGCTATTTATGTCTATTTAAAATTAAATGATACTTTTATGTACTTTAATACATAATTTCTTAAATTTCATCTTTATTTAAGAAAAAAATTAAATGAATAGTCTGGAGGGACTCTAACCTGTTACAGAAATCATAATTTATTCAGGATTTTTCTTCTAGTTGGTATAGTTTCATTTTTAATACAGTATTGAATTGTAATTATTCCTGTGTCATCAAAACAAATGAAGTGTCCAAACCATCCTGTTAAGTGGTCATTTCAGGATAGTTCTCCAAATGAACTTCCTGCTCCGAAGCATTGCATGCTTAAAATATACATACTTTCCCAGGTTGTAATAAACATACCAGGAAAAATACAATGAATACTAGTTGGATAGTGAAGTTACTCTAAGAAATAGCATTATATACTTTTGTACTTCCCTTCTGCATTACTTAAAGTTTCTGGCAGAGCAGTGAGGTGCTTTCATATCTTAAAGAAAATTCTCAGCTAAAATGAGAGAATGTTCTTCTAGTGAGTTTTTCAGATTAAAAAAATTATAGTTGTGGCCATAAAGTATAAAAATAGAAATAACAAATCCAAGTCAAATCTACAAATAGCCCATTGATTAATATGTTTCATGTAGTGGAGGATTACTGTGGGGTACTGGCCGTTCATGTCATGGGAGAGAAGGGATGGAGAGGAGTGATCCGCTTACCAACTATCTGGTGCTTTCAGTTATTTGACATTTTTGTTGCAGCTCATTTATTGTATTTTATGGTCACCTCTAAGTCTGAGTTTGAAGGTTGTGTAGGATACTGTAAACTTTCTATTCAGTATCAACCTTACATTTAGATCTTCTTATCAGAGGGTCCGTTCAAGCCTACTGCAGTAGCAGGACAACTGACCTTTTTCTATAGTTTAATCTTGCTGCTTTTGGGTCTATGACTTACAGTTAGCAAAAAAACCCATCTCAGATATTTGCTATTTGATTGAAAAATTGAAAGAAAGTGGATTGGCGTAGGCTACTCTAGATTATTTTCAAATATAGTTAATTTTTAGAGATATGTTAGGTGAAAACCATAACATGCCAGAAAAGTCCAGTGTCTGTTGTACTCAGGTTTGGCAGGTTTTTAAGAGGCAGACTACTTGTTTGTTTGCTGTGTTTCGGGAATGTTATGTAGGTTTTTGAAAAATATATTGAAATTTATTTTGTCTTTAGCAGAGCAGTTAGTACTGAAGTCAGGATTTTGTCTTAACTGGTTGTATAGCTAGCAAATAAAGCTGTAGGATATACATTGTTTTTACTAGTAGCAGGGGGGATTGGAGGGTCAAGGTGGCCGACAAACTCTGATACAGACTTAAGGCATCCTCTCAAGCCAGAAATATGGCTTAGTGGTTTTTTATACAGATAAGTTATACTTCTACAGGGAGATATTGAAACTTGAAGTTCCAGTTTAAAAGAATCTGGAGATCACAAATACTGCATAGTTTTGAGTTTATCAATAAACAAACTCCAGATTCCATGGCTGTGTCTTCCCAAGTTGTTTTAGTAAGAAAACTATTGTAATTCCAGTGAAACATACTGTTCCCACCTTACAGTATTGATGGACAGAAATCCTTTGATAAACTATTCTCTAAACTGGGGTTTTGTACTATCTGGCATTCTGCAGACATCTGCCCAATATATAACTATGTGTTTTGTTGTTGTTTTTGTTTTTAGTTTCTCCAGCAATGGACTCTCAAAACCTTGGATGATGAATTGAGAATATGGTCATTTAAATTGTGAATTATATTAATGTGGGAGCAGTTGAAGGCACTTTAGGATCAGCGCTTACTGCTGACAAGCGGGAAGAATGACCTGAAATAATCTCTTAGGAACATGTGGAAAGTGCTATACTTCTAATACAAATAATTAATCAAATAAATATAAGATAGGTTAACAGATGAAGCAGTAGGCTTGCAGAATATGATCTGTTGCAGATCATAAACAGAAGACAATGTTTTACTAATATGTAAGGGAAGGCACTAAAGTTCTGTCGATTTGTATTTTATTTTTTTAATGTATCCTCCATCAAAAACAGGAAGTCTTTAATCTTACGTGCTCAGTGCTATTGAGGCCTCAAGTGGAGCCATGTATCCAGTTTTGGCACAGGGAGTCAAGATAGAGGTAAATAGCTGGAAAGTGTCCGGAGGAGATAAAAATGATTAGCTGTCAAGGAAGCATGAGAAGTGTAATGAGTGAGAATTGACATTTTTGTTGCAAGCATGTCTTTCTCTCTCTCTAGATAAACATTGAAAAAAATCTTTTGTAAAGAAAGGAATAATCTCTCAGTGAAGAAGACTAGGAGTAATTAATCTAGGGAGGGAGATCTAGACGTTAGGAAAAAATACTAATTGTGAGAATAGTTGAGCTCTGTAATAATTTGCATAGGAAGGCCAAGGCATCCCTATTGTCAGAGGCTTTTAAGAACAGGTTAGAGAAGTGTCTGGGGTTGGTTGATTCCTTGGTCAGATAAACGGATTAGTATTCTCTAGGTCTTTTCCAGCAGTTTTCTCTAATTTTCTAGAAAATAACCATAATAGGTGTGGCTTGTGTAGGAGATAGCATTGATTAGTAAGAGTTGTTGGGTTTTTATTTTAGACAAGCAAAGACCTTTTTTTTTTTTTTTTTTTTTTTTTCCTTCAGAGCACCAGATAATGTATTTGTTGCATAAATCCTGAAAGGAAAAGACTTCTGTGCCTTGATGAAAGTGAGCTATCACTTACTAAATTTAAATACAAAAGTTAAACTTCCTAAACCCTTATTTTTTAAAAAATATATTTGTTTTTGTAGGTGCTTCTGCCTTGCACAGCTACTAAGTTTAGTATTACCTTGGGTGCCTTTCTTCACCCTGCCTTGGCTTCTGTGAGCACTCTGGAGAAGTGAAGATGTATTCAGTAATTTAGAACTGGTCTAGAAAGACACTAGGCACTTTTGTGGTAGACTGTCATAATGTCTTTTAAATCAAAATTGCTTTAGAAAAAACTGCTCCTTCTGGTTTTATAATTATTAAGGAGAAGTCGCTCTTATTTATATATCTATTAGTGTCTGTACCAGAGGATCATACCTTTGTAAGTTTTTGGTAATTAAAAATTTTTTTTCTTTTTTTTTTTCTCCTGATCAAAGGGGCTTAGCCTGGACTGTTTTTTAGGTATAATATTATATGACACTAGTTTTTAATGCTTCATTTGATTTCCTCACTCCCCGCCCCCAACCCCCTAGGTCTCTGTCTTGAGAAGTTGCCAATTTCTTCTTCAGCTAGCAACCTCCATGTGGACCGTGAACAAGAAATTGTTACGTGCTACGAGAAGGCTGGGGATATTGCTCTCCTGTACCTTCAGGAGATAGAAAGGGTAAGCTGGGATGATTTGCTTATTGAAGAATTGCATGGTTCATCTTTCATTGATGCAGTGTTATCATTTTGGTAACTCAACTAAAAGTTGTCTAATATTTATTTTCTTAGGACTTCAATGCACACTTACAGTTGGACAATAAATTAGCGTGCCTTAATGTATGTCTGCTAGCTGTCCTTCTGACTGTTCTTTCATTCTGATCTCTTCGAATATAGTGCTAGTAGTCTAAAAAGGGACAGAGCTCCTCTGAACTACTGCGTATATTCAAGACGCTGATCTGTGGCCTCTTGTTACCCTATGGTGGTTCATTTATGAACATGGGTTTATGGTGTCTTTCAAACACATGTGTTGGAATATGTACATTGTATGTATATACTTACTAGCTTTTCACGTAATTCTTAAAAAGAATTAAATTCAAAATGAAGCTATGAAGATTGAAAATTGATCTTGTTGATATTTATTTGGAGCCAATAACTTAACTGCTCTTAAATCCTCTTTATAAAACTACTTGAAGGTAAAATTCTTAAATAATATTGTACCCATCAGCAAGACACTTGACGTATCAGTGGGATGTCCAGAATAGTAACTGAAGGTGTGTTTGCTTCAACTAATAAGTACAATCCTGGGACAGTGAAAAAAATCATCAGATATGATAGCCAGATAAACAGAGTATTTTAAAATATAGATGAAATTCAGATAAATCTTAATAGTTCTATAAATTGGATCAGGACAATGTTCTTGGACTTGATAGCCCATTTGTCATTTTATCTCATTAATATATTGCTCACTGTATAGATGAAACTACAATTACTGTTAAAATCCAAGGTACTAGATATGTAGAAGACCTGGTTTTTATTGATGAAAGATGATACATCTGACTGAGCTTCTTAACGTTAGACAAAATATAACCTACAAACAGCTCTGCAGATTATTAGGCAAGTTACTGTTTTCTCTTTTTCCCACGGTTTTATAAGTTATGGAGTATGAATTACAGAAAGTTAACGTTAGGCTCTTTGTTTGTAAAGAGTGTAACACTTCATGATTTAAAAGCTTCAGGCTTTATCTGAATTTAAAGGGATCCATAGGCTCTTTTATTTCCTCCTCCTGTTTTCATTTACACCATTAACCTTGTTTTCGGTTTCTTACCACTTAGCAGAAACCCTTCAAATGTTATAAATACTTTTTTTTAAAGAAAAGAAAATCTGTGGCACCCTTTGTTTCTAGGATTTACACACTACTGCATTTTATTTAGACTTTGAGATATGTCTGGACAAAATACAATACACTTGGGGCTCTATTCTTTGGCTTGTGAATACTATTAGAATGAAGCAAGCGAGCAATATCACTGACCCTCTTTTTCAGACCTATTGCTTGCAAGCTTCAGGCCTGTCATTTGACAGTTGGCATTGAAGGGGTTATTAGATACAGTTAGGGTCACACAAGCAAAAGGAAGGGGAAAGAAAACTTTGATGTGATGGGGGAAAGAAAAGTAATTCACACTGTTTTTTAAATAAATACACGTTTTTATTTTCTGAGGGTTTTTTGCTTTGGGGTTTTTGTTATTATCTTTTAGTGGCTGGTGGACTATGTGCAGTGAAAATGAAGGCAAATGAAAGCTGTTAGCTCTCCATTTTGAGAGAGCATTTTTAATGTTGATGTAATACAAATTAAGTTATTTTTAAATTGTTTTTTGGAAACCACTCTGGAGATCACTTTTAATCTTCTTACTGCTTTCTGCAGCAGTCTTTCCTAACCTGACAGGGTTTTAGATTTTGAATACTATCACCTCCTGCTACTGAATAAGGTTACAAATATGCTTTTTCATATACTTCTCTTTTGTATGCCATTCTTCACAGAACTTTCTGAAAAAGTTTTATAAAATTATTCTGAGTGGCATTTCTGCTTCCTGAAGAAATTGCCTTTAAGGATAAAGCCAAAAGCAAAACGATTTATATTTAGGTGGGAGTGGAGGTAAGGATAGAAATATTCTACTAGCCACTGCCTGCAAATGAAAAAGATTTCTCCAACATTAAGTATTAGCTTCTGTGTAAAAGTCCACAAAACTTGATTTTTTTTTTTTTTTCCTAAATAAATTTTTTTACTTCTTCTTTTGTTTTCTTAGGTAATTAATGCCAATTTACAAAACAGAAGCCCTAAACCAGGGCCCACTGCACATGAACAAGAACTTGGTTTTTTCCTGGAAACAGGGCTTCAAAGAGCACATGTTTTATATTTCAAGAATGGGTAAGATTTGATTCTCCTTTTTTTGTATTTGTTTTTTGTTTAGGTTTTGTATTTGTGATCTAACTTGGCATCATAATTTTTAGCAATTGTAGATTGTGTAATCATGAGGACTTTAATAAAGTAGTAACATTTTGATTGAAATAGTAAGGCTGCCCATATTGTATTTATTTACATATTGTAAAATTGTTTAATCAAAGTATATTAAACAGAAAGCATTTTCTATTTTTACTTTCTAAATTGAGAACTTAAAATACCTTAAACTTGAACTATTTGAAATTTCTTTTACTTTATTACTAGACACTGTTAGAAAGTGATTGACAACATATTGAAACTCTTGATTTTTATAATTTTGATTTTGTAATTTTTTTCCAAACCTCTTCAGTTATCACTTATTTTAACATTATGCTGCAGGATAAATGTGCATGAAGATCAACAGTATGTATACAAGTATACAATCTCCATTGTATCTGCTCTATAGATCCTT
This sequence comes from Haliaeetus leucocephalus, assembly GCF_000737465.1. Taxonomy (NCBI): domain Eukaryota; kingdom Metazoa; phylum Chordata; class Aves; order Accipitriformes; family Accipitridae; genus Haliaeetus; species Haliaeetus leucocephalus. The sequence goes on along the minus strand of NW_010973368.1, from coordinate 11,001,581 downwards.
CTAGATTCTGCATGGGAGATCCTTTATAATTTATTTTAAATAAGGCTTCCCTTAAAAGTCTAAAAATAAATTCAGATATCACAGAAAATAAAAAAAGGAATACAACTCGCCATTTATAAGAGCTTCAAAACTTGGCACAAATGGTTTTTAAGTACATTTCTGACATTTGTTGTTGAAATCACATAGTTTAAGAATTTATTTGCAGGGCTTCTTATTTCACTAGGAAAATGTGGTTTCATTGAAATATTGGAACTATTGGTAGGACTACTGTTTTGTACCAAAAATATTTCTTATTCTTACAAATACATAAACAGAAGATAAAGGGAAATCGTGCAGTGTCTGTAAAGAGTTCGAGATTTTAATGTACTGATGGTAGGGTGACAAAAGGCTATCCAAGTTTTCAAACTGTTCAGGGACTTCAGCATGGAAATGATCACTAAGCTTCTGAAATCTCATTCTTAAAGTAATGAAGTACTGCTGCAATAACACATGATCTGAGAGTTACTTTTTAGTTCTGTTTTCATCATTTAATTGCAGGAGGAATGGAATGTTCTGAAAGTTAATATTTTTCATTTACCAGAGCTAAAAATAAAACTTCTGTTTTCATGGCTGCACAAAAGATAAATAAAATATACTTATTGAAAGAATCCCAGTGGCAATCATGGTTAGGAATAAGCTAAAAATTCCACATTTTGAAGAATTTTGATTGAAGGCCAGGAATGGAAGTGGTCCATTTAATCTGACATGTTGTGTGTAAAAGCAATCAGTAATAGATATAGCAGATCAAGATTAATTAAGAAAAAAAGAAAATGGCACAAAAAAGTCGTGCAGTGGATTATTGAGGAACATCCAGCCCAGAGGAGTATTTTTCCTAGACTGTATCAGTTGGTCTGGTGTGTGCTTTGAAAGGTTGATTGTATTCCATGTACCCTTTAATCCTTCACAGTGAAGCTGGTGGTGTTCTTGTTAGCTCCTACATAAGCATATAATTTTTTCTGCAGTCTTTAGTACAATGGTCACTTGCAGTTTACAAGCTAATTACACATTATATATTTAACTTTAAACTTCTTCCAATTTCATTGGCCAATGCTACTTTTTTTTTTTTTTCTGTGGTATGAGAGGAAACAAGGTGTTAGGAAAAATGGCTCTGTGCCAATCATTATTTTACATATTCCTGCCATTATATCCTTTAGTTTCCTTTCTTCATTTAGAGCCAATCCCAATTCTCTCAAGATTTCCTAATATGGTCATTGTCCCAGGCTGCTAGTTATGTTGCTGCTTTTATGGGTCACTTTTTTTTAATTAGTTTTTAACTTGGGTTTACTAGAACTGAACAAAACTTTAAATGTATAAAATGTATACTTTTCTAACAGGGACAAATTTATAGCATGCTTTTTAATACACTTATTTTAAGGATGCTTTGCTTGGTTTTTAAATTTGTCACCTCTCCTGATGTTAGGTTAATAGAAAGATCTTGAATCTAATTTCTATGAAGCTTCGCAAGATACTTCAAGTTTGAACTTTATCTAAAATTGTAAAAACTATATGAACATTTTCAAGGAGAGGAAATGTTGATATCTTTAATATAGGCAATTTAGAAATGGAAATCTTTATTCAAAATAAACTTTTTTTGCAATTGAACCTGTAGATGTTAAAAGGGCTTCAATCCTGTGGAGGAGGCAGGGAATCACCATAGTTTAACTGCTTGTGAGTGATGGGGGAGAAGGAGAAGAGTAAAAGTGTGCCTGTCTATTTTTACAGGCAGACTAAATCTGTTATTCATATAGTAATGCAGTGGAATCTCTTATTTGTGTATGTTCATGAAGTAAGGTTGACACTCAGAAGAGTTGAATCTGAAATTAAAGTTCCTATCACCAAACTATAACCTGGCTTGCGTCAGTTCAAATGTTATCCCGTTACCAGCATAGTGGCTATAGTAATTTGTGCATTAGAGCATGCTTAAAGATCTGAGTAGATGTTTATGGATTTTTTGCTGTTTTTTTTAGTCTTCAGTTCCACTCCAATAAGTATGAATAAACATCTCTCAAAATCTGCTGGAGAACTGAATTTGTCTGAAGTCCTTTTGCTATGGAGTGGGTTTTTGTTGTTGTTGCATATCTAGGGGTCGGTTGGCTAATCACTGCTTTTAATTACACTTCTTCCACTAGAAGTGGAAGCGTCATTTTTGTGCATGTTAGAAAAGAAAATAAGATAACTTTTATACTAGCTGGAAGAGTATAATTTTAGCAGTAATGTAGGGAGTATTGCTGCCTACCCAGAAAGCTGGTTGATCCATTTGAAATTTTCCCTATGTTCACTAACTGTGCAGAGTTTTTCTTTTAAGCCAAGAAATCAAGTTTTTCTAGAGGATTAAGTGATTTATCTTTCAGGTATGCATTATCTTGACTGAAAAACTAGAAAGTGTTTGAAACCTAACTTTAGCCTGACTACTAAGTGCTGGCATTTTGAAAATAAATGGAAAAGCAATTATCTTTAAAAAAAAAAAAAAAAAAAAAAAAAAAAAAAAAAAAAAGGTGGCAATAGCCTGAGTGGAAGAATCTTATTTTAGTGCTCCATTAACAAACAAATCTGAAATTAATGTTTTCTTCCAAAGTGTACAGAATTTAGTGAAGAATCAAAGTACATACCCTTTTTTCACTTGGGAGCAGAGGAACGTTTCAGCTGGGAAATGAGTAACAAAAGTTGAGGAAGGTGTTCTAAAACTTAAAGTAGGGTTTATGTGCTTTTTAAAAAACATTCTGAAATATGTAACTTTAAATGTCTTTCAGGCTGATTATGCAACTTCTATTTAGTTTAGTAGTTGCTTTGTAATTTCAGACTGGAGGAGTTCAAAGTCCTGATGTTCCAAGAAAAGCTACGAGCACAGGAGCTTTGACATGAGTGCTTTAACATAGCTATTTTCCAGTAAAATGCCTCTGAAAGGGGTAGGAGAGCGGTTTATGTACCAGTAATTCTTCTACTTAGTATTTGCTTTTTATTAATGTTATGAGATAAACAAGACAAACTTAGGTTGTAAATGGTTTTTATTTTTGAGGTAATAGTTTTCAGAAATACACTGGAAGTGTACGCTCTTAAAGCAAAAGAGCTTTCTGGTTAAAGTCTAAAATCAGGTGGCTGTCATGTGAAAACCAGACTTAGCTAGCTTTCAGAGGTCTTTTTTTGTGGCTTCTATATTTCACACCCTCTCCAAGGATATTGCTCTGTCAGAGCCCAGGATCTAGACTGCAATTTGGTCTAATCTCCATCATGGTTCACATGCTGAATCAAAGCCTGAGGAACCTGGACAAGATCTGTATGCCTTACGATGGCATTACCTGTGCTGGAAGCAAGACCCTCCCAGTCTTCTCCATGAAGTTGTATCTCAGAGACTGGCTTTTTCTCGATAGAAATTTAACCCCCCAAAAACAAACAAAAAAAAACTCAACCAGTTTTTCTGCATGTAATTGATTTTTATTGGCTTACAAAATGTTTGACAAACACAACAAAAAACCCAACTCCTTAGAGTTAGTCATGTATAGGACTTGTCTATGTAGAAGTTGTTTTCTTTTATCTATTTTTCTTTTTCCACCATAACATAAATAGGGATAGCATAGGAATATAGCTCTCATGTTGGTAAGTGAGGGAGACTGGTTGGAAGCTAATCCATAAGTGCTTCTGTTGCACATATATACAGTGCTCACAGCTGGAGATTTTACAGTGATGAAATCTGTAAGATAAGGATCTATGTAAATGCTTGACATAAATGCACATCAAGACACTGTATGACTAGCTGTATGCTGTATTAGAATACAGTGCTAGCTACCCATCACTCTGAATCTGTTGACTTCTTGTTGCATACCCTACATCAGCCTCAAAACAAATTGGTCATTAAGTAAAGAATAGAAAGTACAATGAAATTCAAAAACATTGAAATCCTACAAAGTATCGCATTCTTTATGTGTGAGATACCACTGCTGTATTGGAAAGTAAACAAAGTTACTTCTGTTGCAGTTTTCAAAACAACTGTGTCCTGGAGATAACTGCTTTCATGTTAGGAAGCTAAGGCAGAATATATTCAAGATAGAGACAAAATTCACTGTTTTGTGATTGCTAACAAAAATGAGTGTTCAAAGGATACTTTAATATCTGTCATATCAGATGCTTTCCTCATCCTTACTTACGATACTGTTCTTACTGTTAGTTTTCATTGAAAAAAACAGAATACCTTTGAATGCAAGGGGAAATTATTATTCCCTCAGATATTCAGATAAAATCATCTGCGAAGAATGCTTTCTCTTTCATTCCTTGTTTTGTGTTTGTTGCTCAGAATTGTGTCTTAACTTCAAGAGTTTAAAATAAGATTCCATTGTTACAGATAGAAAATCTGGCAGTTTTACATGGAGGACTAAGGTGGATATAAACATGAAGGAATCACTTTTATTCAAAATAATCTCAAATAACTTTTGTAATAATTAGTAATACAAAGCACACTGAAAGAATAATGTTGTTAGTATCTGAGTTGATGTTGAATTTTTATAATTTTAATAATTTGCAGTTGTAACTCTGACTCTCGCTTACTTTTTCTGAGAAGATACTTGAGAGTTCTTTAGCCCATGTACTACAAGTCTTGCTGACTGTGGCTTTTGCTTGTGTTTGCAAGCATCAAATTCAAGGATTTGGTTTTGTGTTGTGTTGTGATGGGCAGCAAACAAAATGGTATTGGATCCTTAAATTGGGGAGGGACTATTTAGTGTACTTCCTGTGCTCCCCCCGGAATGCTTGCTTTACTGCTGTATTTAATGCTCTTGTTTTTATTTCCTTCTCTGGTTTTGATATTGTTCTGAAGAACACTGCTTCACATGCCAGGTATCACAAGGCATGGCTGTGCCAGAAGGTTTTTTTTCTTCTTTTTGTCCCTTCCCTTGCAGCTTGTACGATAGGGATTCGTAGGATCACACAGGTTGAAAGGGACTCTTGAGGGGTCATCTGGGCCAAACCCCTGCTCAAAACAAGGCCAGTGTAGAGCAGCTTGTTCAGGGCCTTGGCCAGTTGTTGTGCGTGTCACCAAAGATAGAGGTTCAAATTCTGATAAACCTTGGGGTTTAGGTGTTTTGTGGACAATATTCATGAGATATATCACCTGAATGTGAGCTGCAGTAACCTACATCTAATTAAGTCTTCTGAGTTCTTATCTGTTAATACTGATTTTTCTCTAAAGGACAGTTAGTTGTTGTACCTGGATGATAGTTATTTTCACCATGAGAAAGATTTTATAGTGTTTGGGTTTTTTTATCATAACACCTTTCAAATATATACTGCTTCTCATTGAGCAGTTTCTTTCATTCTTTTGTACTCCCCCCCCCCGTGTGTTTTAAAACACAAAGATAAGAAGTGTTTGTCTGGGGTGTGAGGTTTATCTGGACTACTAATGCCAAAGCACTATGGTGCCTGATGCCAAACCTGCTTTTTAAAACCAAGAGACTTCTTGGTGGTGATGGTGACAATTATATTTGTGCCAGAAGTTTGTTACTGCTGGCCTGAATGCTTGTACTCGGGTCTTCTGGTTCTGCATTGGAAGTTTGTCCTTACTGCCCCTTAATTTTCTTCCTGCACTTTCCTTGTATCATATTTACAGTTATCGATACCTCTCTCTGTTTAGGAGTGAGCATCTTTGCGTAGAAGCAGTTAAAATATTTTCATTATTCTAAACAGAAATGCTGCCTGAAGTTTTCAAAGGAGCATAAAAGTTGACCTTGCATCAGAATAATTAATTAGGTTCTAACATAAATTGTTGGGGTTTAGGGTGCAAATATGTAGACACAAAGATGCAAATTAGCCCTAAGGGCATCAATCCCTATAGACTTTTAATAGTAGATGGTACCATCAAGTCCTGGTTCTCAGTCTTTAAATGGTATAGTGCTACTTAAAGAGTCAAAGTAGGTTGGTTGTTTTTTTTTTCTTGAGGATTTAAAGCAGCAAACATTTTAATTAGTCTTTAAAAACCAGAAAGATGCAATTCAAAAGGCTTGACTCGAGCACAATCTGATGGGAGGCAGTCATGTAAACACACATGTACGTTAACTAGCAGTGTCTGTCTGTGGGCTGTCTTTGTCTTGTCTGAAGTTACTGAAAATATGTCAGCTCTGAGTGCATGTTAGTGTACCTTAAAATTCCTTGTCTCAAGAACGGAAGGGATCTCAAAGTCGTTTACAGACACTGTGGGATGTTGTTTTCTAAGTTAACCTGCCCTTTTGCTCTGGCATTCAATAAGCATGGGCGGAACTGCTAACATGAAGGCACATCACAGTGAAAAGCAGGTAAAAGTTCTGTGCTTCCTAGGCTAGGCAGGAAAAGTATGTGCCAGAATAGCCATCACCCTCTTCTCCCCATTATTACAAACTGTTAACAAATACAGGAAATGTACTTTGCTAAAAGCAGTGCAGTGTGGAGATCTACCATATTGTTCATGGTATATTTTGCTTCATTACTTGTCTCTCAAAGCATTTAACTCAATTTTTGGGTGATTTAGATTGTAGTTTTGAAGTGTACTTTTTTTTTTAGTATACTTTGTGTAGAAGACGCTTGACAAATCAGTGGTGTGTTTGTGTTCACTTGTGCAGTGGATCAGTGTTAAATGCTTTATGAAGCAAAAACTAATTCTGCATTTTAAGTTGGATTTTTTTTCTTGTAGAATCTTACTGCTTTTTCCATGATACAGTAGAACTTCAGTCACAAGTTTCAGTCCATTGCAGATGCTTACAAAAATGTAATAGGTAACTAATAACAACCTGTCATGAAGTTCTTAAGGACTTTTAAAAGTTGCATACTTTTTCATACAGTATTTTTTTTTCTTCTTGTAACACATCAAAAGACATAAACTTCATATGGGGAAAAAAATGCTAATTCCTAAAATTTCATAAAGATTTAAATTAGTGTGATTTGAAGTTCTGCTATGTAGTATATGCTTCATCTGTACTGGGAAATTAGTGTTTCAAGTTGACAAGTTCTTGGTCTTGCTCTTTTTTGACAATTTTGAAGGGAACGTTTCAGTTTTTTTGGCAAGTCTGGTTTTTAAAATCTTGTTATGGGGACACATCTGTGACTTTGCAATACAGTCCTTGAGAGAAAGCTCCATTCATGGGAGGTATGCACTTAGAGCGGAGGACTTAAAGCTGGGATTCCAGTGGTCTGGTTTTGGCTCTCAAAAATATTTGGCATGTGGTATTACTGAGTAGTATGTATTTTGGCTTTTGAAAGGTGCTGAACATATCCAGCTTCCATTGAGTTCAGAGATTTTGTTAAAATTTGGCCTACTGACTTTCTGTACTTACTTCATTAGTATATGAAGTTATTCATTACCTATTAAGAGGTCTGCCAGTTTGAAATACATAAATAAATATAATCTTTCATGCAGTTGTTTCCATGTTAGATGTATACAAAGATCAGTTTTCTTTAATGTGTAGTAACTGGTCACTCTATGGTCAAGCTCTGCTGTAATGTGGACTTTTTACCAACAATCATTATTTCTTGTGTGACTGGTGATTATTTCTTTTCAACCAACTGGTGGCTTACTTTGACATCACTTTCAACCTGTTCATACAGGTTTTGTTATTTGGAAATGCTAGTTCTTTTTAAATGAGCTTTATATAAAAGTATTTTTTAGAAGGTGAACTTGTGCTAGTGAAAGATGTCTGTCTGTGCTGGAGACTAAAGTTTCTGAAATACACTGATAATCCTTTATTATATAAAAAAGAACAGAGATGACCTCTGTCATGTAATCTGAAGAGAGAAATAAATGAGTAGGTCTCTAGGTAAAGTGATAAGAATTCTACAGTTCTATGGCAAGATCTCTTGCATCAAACACTCTGGTTTCAGGAATTCTTCAACCAAATTTAAAAAAGCATCTGTGTAAAAGTGCTGGCTTTTTTTTAATTTGTACAAAGTTACAATTCAGAAGATCAGTATTTTAAATATATTTGTAAATAAAGACATCAGAGTAAGGAAGGCAATTTCAACATCAGTTTTATAGTGCAGTGCAATAGTGCTTTTACTTAGAAAAGCTTAGACAATATGTAATATTTCTTTTCTCTTTTGAGCCCATGTTAGGTAAATGTTACGCAACTTGCAGATAAAATCACATCTTAAGATAATGCAACTATATGAGAGCAACAATGATTTAATAGAAAACACACTTTTGAGCAAATCATTTTGTTTTGCACCTGCACTTCAAATAGTGAAATTGCTGTCCTATGTTGTGTTGAGGTTGCAGAATTCAATTGTTCAGCTCAGCAAAAAGCCAACCCAGTCCTTCACCAGTTCAAAGACAAACTGTATTAATATAAAATAAAACATTCTCAGCTGCTTTTAAGTGCTATAAAAAAACCCAGATAGCTGAGATAACTGATATAGAGATGAGGAAAAGATAAAGCTCTAAGACCATTCAAAATAATCTATTGTTTGAGAGGAAAGTTCAGATCTGCTAAAATTGTTTGTATGAATGATGCCTCCTCTCTGAGGGTCTTGAATCTCTTTGCAAAAGCTGTTTAGGCAGCAGAAGTGGAAGAAGCACAGATGAAGAAGCGACACCAAAAGCTAGCTGGAATTGAGAACAGAACACTGATCTCCCAGTCCTCTTCTGGACACACAGTGGGCCTTGCTGTGTTTGTGCTCTTTCCTCTCTGAAAAGGAGTTTAAAATTTTATAATACTTTCACTGAGGATTACAAGATTTACTCCTTCTTTTATTTCCCTATTTTAAGGTGTCAAGAGGCAGCTAAAATGGAATGGTAGTGTTTTTTCTTTTTTTTCAAAGTTTATACTTTGAAGCCTAATGTAATTGAAAATGAAAACCATTGCAGTAGTGAGACCAACTTCAGTTTTGTTTTTTCCCTCTTTGGGATGGTCACTTCTTACACTTTTCCTTGCTTTCTCTTGAACTATCTACTGATCATGAAAATGTTTCTTTTTTCAATAAATTGGCAGGGAATGTTGTTATAGTAATCAGTGGTCAGGTTCCCAGATGAGTGTAGATTTATCTCTCTCTCTCTATATATATAGGTAGATAGATATATCTATCTCACAGAAAAGCGATGATGATATGCAGGAAGAAAAAAAAATTATAGCATGGATTTTAACAACTTTATTGAGTAATGTATTAAGGCGTTACTACATCCAAGTTGGAATACTGTCAAATTCTATGTTTATATACAGGAACTTGACGAGAGGAGTTGGTAGATTTAGAGAGTTACTAAGAGCTGTTGAAACAAGAACTACGCAAAATCTGCGAATGGTAAGTTATATTAAACCACATTCCTATTGCAGCATCTGAATTTTAGTAGGCAGGTAAAGCGTAAATATATTGGCTGAGTTAGAGACAAATAATCAGATACACAGCATATTGATCAGGATCTGTTATCTACCGCTTTATAAGGTTACATTTCCTAGCTTAAGTGAATGATTAAAATAAAAAGGAATGTTTGATACCCAGTCTCTCCCCTATTTCTCTTTCCTGTTTGTGGTTATGATTAAAACCTGATTGGTCTCTGACTGACCATACTTTCAACCTTAATCATAATTGCCCTCTTTTATGACTTACCGTAGTTACACAAGGGTGTCTTTTCATGTTTTTTGTAAGGTAATGGGAGTGAGGATAGAGAGCAGAATCTTTCAATGTGTTCTATTAAGTTGGAAGTTATCAAGTTATTTCTTTATTTTTGTAATAAAACCTCTTAAAGGAAAACAATAAAAGCAAAACCGTGAAAATTTGTTATTTATATTATCAAAAAATAAACCTTTACCAAAAGAGCGATGTATCTTTTTTGCATCTTCTATACAGTAAAAGGCCAAGGCTTACATCTTTTGCTCTAATGTAATGATTTTCAAAATGTCCTAGATTAGTTTCCAAATATTAGGCCTTTAAAACTCCAGAGTAGTAATAGGGACGGTAACTGGTTTTCTTAATTCATTTAATGACTGATTCCTAGTAAGGATATTAAAATTATTAAAAACCAGACTTTCAAAGGAGAGGGATAGTATTGCAAACTTTAATAGAATAGGAGATGAAGGGCTTCTTGGGGTGTAGGAATTAAGGTGAAAGATGCAGATCATACGGTGCTGTCCGTGGCTTAAACATTACACATCTGTTGCTGGGAAATGTTGCTGGGAAATACTGCCAATTCTGATGCAAGTGTAGATCTTGCCTTCTTTCCTGCCCTGGAACTAATCTCTGAGTTTTCATCATCATGCTATGTAGTCATGCAGCTTGTATACTTATGTATTAAACATTAAAGAGGAGATTAACCTGATAGTTATGGATTATGGGATGACTTCAAAGCTTTAAATTAATATTATTTACTTAAATAATATAATATTTATGTAAGTATTTCTACACTTAAATATATTGTGCCAAAAATAGCTGGTCAAAATAAACTTTTTCATGCTGATCTACAACCTCATTATGCTCTTGCTGAGCCTTACTAACAGTAGCAAACACCAGCACCTTCAAGTACAAGTTGTCAGAAGCCCCAGTCAGTTGGGGCTTGGACTGTAACTGTCTGTGGTGGGTTGACCTTGGCTGGCTGTCAGATATCCACCCAGCTGCACTCTCGCTCCCCTTCCTTAACATGATGGGGAGAAAATAAGGTAGAAAAGCCTGTGGGTTGAGGGTAAAGACAGGGCGTTTGCTTACCAGTTACTGTCACGGGCAAAACAAACTCAACTTGGGGGAAATTAATTTATTGTCAATTAAAAGAGAGTAGGATGGTGAGAAACAAAGAGAAAAACTAGAACACCTTCACGCCACCCCCTTTCCTCAGGTTCAACTTCAGTCCTTCATTCTTGAGTCTTTGACCTCCTCTCCCTACCCTCGCACTCGCTGAGTGATGCATGGGGGGTGGAGGGTTGTAGTGAGTCCATAACAGTTCCTCTCTGCTGCTCCTTACTCCTCATGCTTTTGCCTCGCTCCAGTGTGGGATCCCTCCCATGGGCTGCAGTTCTTTGAGGGAGTATCAACGTGCTCCGCCATGGTCCTCTCAGCAGGCTGCAGTGTGGACATCTGCCCCGCTGTGGTCCTCTGCATGGACCATAGAGAAGTATCTGCTCCACTGTGGTCTCTCCCACAGAAACATTTGCTCCAGGCCTGGAGAGGCAGTAGAGGTTACTGAGCACAAAATATCTGAATGTGCTCCTGGATGTGCTCCACTCTTAGGAGCAACAGTTGGTGTTGTTGATACTTCAGAAATATCTGGATTTAACTGATAAAATTGAAAAATTGTTCATTATTGCCATTTCTTTTCTTTGTGTTTAGAGAATTGAACTGGGTACTTGTACCTTTCAAACAGCAGTATGCTTGGTTTTTTGGATGTTTTAAAATAACAGAAAATATAGTCTACGTGATTAGTCTTCATTAAAAATAATCCAAGCATTTTTGAAGATTTTGTGCTCAGCATTTCTAAGGAAAATATTTGTCTTTCACTTTTACAGACGATAGCAAGACAACTGGCTGAAATTTTGTTACGAGGCATGTGTGAACAGAGTTATTGGAATCCACTGGAAGATCCTCCTCACCAATCACCCCTAGATGATCCACTTCGAAAAGGTTCAAATACTAAGAATTACGCGCTCAGTAGAAGACCGCGGGTATACACTGGAGAAAAGTATGGCTGAGTTTATAACTCTCTTCTTTCTATAATTGCAATTGTTACCCGGTGCACTGGGTAATTTAGTTTATATTTTTGAAAATGTAGAAGGAATTGGGCAATGTGAATGAGAGTGTTTCCCATGCTGTGTGTGTGTATATATATATATATATATTCCCTGAAGAGAACTAGGGAAGCAACATGATTCTCCAAGCAGAAGTTTGCACTGTATGCATGAGACCTTTTGTTCTCAATTCTCAATATTTTTTTCTTTTACTCTATACTGGGATATGTGGTAGAGTCAATATCTCTTCTTATACCTGGGATACAAAAGAAAACACAAACTGGGTGGCAAGTCTGAGATTGCACATTTTAAAAGTTGTGGGCTGTTTCTAGACCTCTGTTCTGCTTTATCATAGAAAGGAAAGAGTTAGCAATATGGAGATTCAAATTCATCCCTGAAACATCGTAAGAAACCAAAACATATCTAGCAATTTATCTAGCAGTTTCAAAGGTAGTTTATTTCCCAAGGCAGCTACGTTTTAATCTTCTTTGGTTAGTTTTGGCATATACAATGGTTAATTCTAGAGTAGCTTTGGCGTGTGTCGCTTCCTTCTTGAAAATGTGTGGCTTTTTTCAGAACCGATCACAATTAGTATTAGTATTAATATTTATTAGTATTAAATGTGGGTAGCTATTTCCTTGAATTTGAACTTTTTTCTTAAAAGTTAATAGCTTGTTGTTTATTTGTATCTGATGAAATGAAACATGGTTTCTAAGATAAAGTTGTTTTCCTTAGACACACTCTGACAGTGCCTAAAATATATGACAAAATTTTGCACTTTATTACAGTCCTTGTGGGTTGCTTGCTGCCTGAAAGTAACATGCTTGTGTCAAAGCATATTGTTGAAATCTTAACCACTTGGCTGCATCTTTTTAAATTTATTTTTTATGCTAGTGGCACTAAGTTTGATCTGGTGAAACTTTGTTGCATGCTTGTTTTACATAATCTGCAACCTTTGCACTGCTCTACTTGTATTCTAAATGCAAGTCCTTGAGGGATCTTGTATTTTGTATACATATATATATTTAATATAGTCAACAACTATTGCTTGCTTGTTTTGATACATGCTGGAAAGCACTGTGAGCCAGAGAACTGAGAAATAGATTGTTACAGTGGAGATAATGATCTAGCTGAGACTGTGATTTGCTGTAGTAAAGTAGTAGTTTGCTGTAAGTAGTAGTTTGCTGTAGTGCTAAATAATGCAGATGAAGAAGATTGAAATTGCATTTAAACTTAAGAAAAAAATTTTACGGAAGAGGTTTTAGAGTCTGGAGAATATCACTGGAGTTATTCAAAATCCAACTGGACGTAGTCCAGGGCAGCCTGCTAGTTGACCCTGCTTTGAGTGGAGGGGCTGTACTTAGACGATCCTCAGACACCCCCTCCAACCTCAACTATTCTGTGATTCTGTGAAATCGTTGTGATCTGGGAATCTCTTTTGAGGAGACTGTTGTCTGTTCCATATGAAATTGTTGACACTTTTTTCCCAAATAATTTCTTTTTTCTTTTTAATATTGTTGTCTAGCTGGATTAAAACCAAGGCGTTGTGAGTTTTTTAATTTCACTGTTGTCTGATTATGTCTAGGGTGTGAAGTCATTAAAAAGCAGTCTTTTGAGCTTTAGGAAAAGATGCAGGCATAGACTTGAACATTCAATTTGCCAAAACAACTACTGTGTTTCTCTGCAAGTACACTATTAACAAACTGTACATGCAGGCAACCTTTTTGGTAAAAAGGAAATACCAGGTTTGCGGATATACATTGATCCCTGCACTTCAAAAGTATGCATTTATTGCCCAAACACAAGAAAGTCTCTGTTACGCAGTCACCCATTTTCTCAGTCAAACTATTTGGTTTCACACAGCAAATCCTAAAGAACAGTCTTTTCCTCTCTTACAGTATATATGCCTTGTTGGTTAATATGAAAGCTTTTTTCCATAATGTGACCTTGTTATGTGCAAAAGAATCTGCTTCTGTGGTAGATTGCTTATAGAAGTAGTCCTACCTTAAGTTCTGAAGAGATGTTTTGGTTTAGTGTTCACAGTATCTTTATATTGTAATGTAAAATACTGTCATACTTCAGGCATTTGAGTTGTTTAGCTGCATTTGTTGCAGATTTCCATTCATGAATACTTTACACAGCAGCGAGCCCATGTAATTGTGGTGTCATTATTACTAGCAAGTAGAATGGCCTTATCTTCAAAGATTTCTAGCAATTCTCCTTCCTTGATCCAGAATACTTATAGCAGGTTTCTCAGGCTCAGTCTTTCAAACTTATGTTCTTCATTCTCAACTCATGCTTTTGTAGAAACATGCCTCCTGGCAAAAGTGGGGCTTTGTTCAGTGTAATTTTCTTGTTCTTGGGACATGCAAGTTATGAGTTCCACGATTTCAACAGAGCATGTAATTAAGTCCTTTTCTTTTGGCACGTCAGAGTCATTAATACCAGATCAGATAAAACATGTCTAGCCAAGTATCTCATCTCCAGCAGTGATTGAAAGTAGGTACCTAAGACAATGAATAGCAAGACAGATACGTAGGAAAATTCTTCCTAGGTATTCATCTGACCACCAACTCTGAGTCTGATACGTACTATTTTTTTTTAAATATCTTGCCTGATATATTAAGTAACTGCATTGTGTTCTTCTGAGGATGGTGAAAGTGATTTGGTTAATACCATTTATGATTTTGTAGATCTCTGTGTTACTGCCTCCTCAGTTTTCGGTATCCTCAGTTGAAGAACTGTTTAACTTCTTGGTTGGCCTTTGGTTAGTAGCCATTTCATGCTTCCAGTTGCCTGTTTTGCTCTGCCCTGTTGCCTTGGAATTACTTTACTCATATGCTTGCAACTGTCAGAAGACACAGAAAGTGTCTGAGTTCAGTCAACTAAACTGAGCTTTTTGCATACACACGTCAAAGAATTTTCCCAGTAATTTCTGCATGAAGAGGATCTTCACTGTTTGAGACAAACATCAACTTATTTACCAAAATATATTCAAAGCTGTAGGAGAAAATAATGTTTGCTTTCATTTTGATAAGTGACTTTTTAGTAGTCCTCTTTGGAGCAACTTCACTTTGTTCTCTGAGAAAGTAATTTCTCTAGCAACTATTTCCAGTCGTTATTCTGCTTTCTGTAAACCATTGCCAGTCGGTCAGGTTAAATCTACTTCCAGGTTGCTAAATTCTGCATTGAAGACTGGATAGGTAAATGGGGAGCTCCCTGATGCTTTCTTTTCACTCCTCATTCCCTTCTCGGGGTGGTTCTTATTCATGAGTAACTGTGTTTTGAAATTTCTTTGTTATGTAAAAATAAAAGTGTCTTCTGAGATTAAGAACACTCTTCAAAATCTGGTAAGCAACTTGCATTGATTAAAAAATAAAAATCCAACAACAAAACAACTTCCCTGGGGTCTTAGCTGCTGTGTACTACCACAATACGTTCGCAATGTTGCTTTCCAAACTGCCTGGAGTTCAGAAGTGTTTTAGTTTCCATTTCCTTTCAGGCTTTTAATTACTGCTCAAATTTCTAGTGCATTTAAAAAAACCCAAAAGATGTTTTAATATCAGACAAGTTTGGTTTCCTGTCTGCAATTTATTGTAGTTTAAGCACCCTTGGGACAATAGGAATTGCTTATTAACAACAAGAAATTATTTTCTACACTTAAACAGTTAATTGTGGAACTATTGGTCTGAATTAACAGGAAATAGTACTTGTGGTAATCCAGAAACAGTTGTTTAGAGAAAGAAATCTGAAGAGTTAAAACATAGTCACTGGTTGGGGTTTTTTTTTGTGTGTGTGTGTGAGAGAGAGAGAATGAATGAATGAATTCCTACCAGTCATGTACCCAATGCAGATTACTGTTGTCTGTCCACCAGCATAGAAAAGTATTCAGAAAGCATCCAGTGTTCAGAGAAAGCAGGAAAGATTGCCAACTAGTCCTATGCAAACCTTCAGTATTAAGTCATAAGGAAGTTTACTTCATTAAAACCAAAATATTTTAACTGCTTGGAAGTAACAGCGGTTATGGCAAGCAGGCAGAGATTGCCATGGCTCTGTTAAAAATACTCCCAGCTATTGATTGCATCAGGAAAACAATTCTCAAGCGTATCTGATGAAAGACTAATAGAATTATTTATCCACATATTGCCTAAAATACAAAAGTTATCTTGTTCTTGTGAGAGAGTTTCTTGTTGCCAACCTTTGAATCAGTGATGGTGATGTAGATTCAGCTCAGATCGATTAGGTGCCAGAGGCTAGTAAAACTATGGGTACAGTTTTTATGGTTGTCAAATTATGTGCAATTTTGGGATATTTGAATGTGTTCAACTCTGACAGCTGTGGTGGTTTTGTTCTCTTACTGTGTTTGGCCAACTTTCCTGAAATGCAAATTTAGAGCATTGCAAAGAAATGCATTTTAACCAATTGTTTTTTCTATGCAAGTTACTCTCTGTTCTGGAAATTTTCAAGTTTTTACAGTACTCTTACTATATTTGTGTAAGCTACTCCTAAAAATAATGTGTTCTGCTTAAATAATTAAATTCTCATTTTGAACAGCATCTTTTGTCCTCAAGAAAATACAGAAGAAGCCTTACTGTTGCTGCTTATTAGTGAATCTATGGTAGGTAAAATAGAGTGAATGTGTGTATGCTGTAAGTGTGTGTTTTCCTTGTTTTTTTTAAAATGAAAATAGAACTTTTTTTGTCATGCCTTACTTTGACTTGTGTTTCATTTTCTGTTAGGAAGGCAGGCAGTTACTTCTGAAATGCAAGCTTCTGTTCCTGTGAGCCAGCAAGATGAGGTCTGCAAGTGTTATGAATAGGAGTTTTTCTCCTTTAGAGTGGCTGAACCTAGCTTTCTTCTAACCATAGGCAGGTGAACACAAAGCCAGGTCTTTCATTTGGCATCACTTATCAGTATGAACCACTGTTACACGAGCTTGTTGCCATTCAGACAGACTCAAAATGTAAGTTATTTTTGTTGTAAAAACCAAATCAAAGACTACTAGATGAGCATAATAAACATAGCCAAAAAATACTTTCCATTGTGAATTAAACCTCAAATATCATTGAAAATTGTAAATGATTTTTAATGATACCGGCATTCAGCCTTTGCTACTGGATATTTTTTTTCTTTTGTTTTTTAGTGTCCTCATTTCATCAATAGGTGATTCTTTTCAATGGCCTACTTGTGCCTTTTGTTAGCCTTTCATATTTTCCTCTAGTATGATTTTACTAGTCATCTATTAACTGCCACATACTGACATTCTCATACCAGGTCAGTTCTATGTTCTCAGATGGCAGAAATGAAAAGCTGAAGCTGGAATTTTGCTGTTTTTCTAACTGGAAGGGTGGAACCTCTAGAATCTGAGGCATCATATAGTAGTCTGTCTCACCGCACATCAATGAGACTTAGTCTCTTAAGTTCTATAGGTGATTCAAATGATTTCATGCTCTGGCATAATTTCTGTTTTGATACAGTTAAATAGGATCAGAACGTTTTAGGGAACATTGTCCTATTTGAACTATTTTAAAGTGGCAAATATTTACATTGTAGGGTGGACTACTTTCCTTATTCCTAGTGATCTGCCTTGCAATGTTCATGACAGAATCTGTCACCAGAAAACTAGACTGAGGAAACATTTCCATATATCATGTTGGTTTTGCTGCAGTACATACTTACCACTGAAAGGGACCGCCTGTGCCTGTGTAAGGTGCCTGAGCAGCTCATGGAGAGACACACAATTCTGATGTGAACTGTGGTCATGGTGTGAAGTGGAAGCAGTCTCAGTTCTGCAGGATCTGACTACTGATTACTGTATTTGCATGTGTACTTCCTTGCATATCAGTGTTAAGAAGCCAAAAAACAAAGTACTGCCCTGTTAAGTCTCGTTTCAGGTTACTTACAGCTTTTCCTTTGTGAATTAGGTCTGCCTAATTACATGAAATGCTTGTCACTGTAGAGCATATACCTTTAGCAAGCTTTCAATACTTTTTTTCTTTACAAGTAATTATTGCAGGTTATCTGAGGCAAAAGAGTGTATTTCGGGGGAGTATAAAATCTTTCACGATTGACTTACTTTGGCTAAGTCATTTGTTCAAATTAGTTTTGGAGGAGGGAAGGGGGAAGATTGAGCATAAAAATATACATCACTACAAACTTCTCTTTCTGAGAGTTGAGAGCTGTTACTTCAGCTTCAGTGCATGCTAACTTTCTATCTGTAGTAGTTATGAAGTAGTATGTGATTTACAATTTTGAAACCAGTATTTGGGAAAGAAATAAGAACAGTTACAGAAGATTGAGTAATCATTGCTGTTTTGAGATGGTGTTGTTTTATTATAGTAGTATGATCCTTTCCTTGCATTGTCTATGAATTAGTAAAAACACAGATAAGGTGTCAAGACTTCTGTCCTCAAGAACTTAGTCAAGTAAATATTGAAAAATAGAATGAGGATCTGACATATAAGTAGCATTTTGTGTAAGTAAAAGTAATCAAATCACTGTGTATATACAAGCCCTAAATTGTACTGCTAGTTTCAGGGAAGTGGTGCACTCTAACATCATAACTTCTTATTTGTATTAGATCTAGTGCAACCTATATCCAGAAAATTGAATCTTGCTAGTGGATTAGAAATGCTACTTTTGTGTCACCTTGAGTTCCCTTAATTTCTGAATTCAGAAAGGATGCTTTGAGTAAGATTTAAATTATAATATTTATGAAAGAAATGCTTTGGGAAAGATAGTTGTGTGCTTTTCAAGTGTTCTAATTCTCTTATAGGTACATTTCAGAGTACAAAATGTCTCTTTTAGCCTCATGACTGCTGCTACAGTGTATTGTCATGCCTAATGAGGAAAGTCAGCTGCAACTCTGCCATCACTCTTACTGTAAGATGTCCTTGTATTCTAGCTGTTACAGTTGTGAAGTATAGACCAGCCTTTCCTTACCTAGGCAGGAACGAGTAGAAAGGTGGGATCTGAAGGACTGACATCTTCATGTTACAGTATGTGTACATGTTGCTGCCTGTCAGCTGAGCTGCAGTAACAGAATGACTAAGATTGGAAGAGACTTCTGGAGGTCATTTTGTCCAATCCCCCTGCTCAAGCAGGGCCACCTGGAGCAGGCTGCATCTGTGTTCAGGTGCCTTTTGAATATCTCCAAGGTCAGAGACTCCACAGCCTTCCTGGGAAACCTCTGCCAGTGCTCAGTCACCCTCACAGTAAAAAAAGTGTTTCCTGATGTTCCCTCTGTGTTTCAGTTTGTGCCCATTACCTCTGGTGCTGTCACTGGGCACCACTGAAAAGAGCCTGGCTCCATCTTCTTTGTAGCCTTCCTTCAGGTACACATTGATAAGGTTTTCCCCCTGAGCATTATCTTCTCCAGGCTGAAGAGTCCCAGCTCTCTCAGCCTTTCCTCGCAGAAGAGACACTCCAGTCCCTTATTCATCCCAGTGGTCATTTGCTGGACTATCTCCAGTAGCTCTATATCTCTGTTGTACTGGGGAGCCCAGAATTGGACCCAGTGCTGCAGGTGTGGCCTCACCAGTGCTGAATAGAAGGGATGGATTGCCTCCTTTGACCTGCTGGCAATGTTCCTGCTCATGCAGCCCAGGATACCACTAGCCTTCTTTCCAGCAAGGGCACATTGCTGGCTTCTGTTCAACTTGTTGTCCACCAGGACCCCTAGGTCCTTTTCTGCCAAGCTGCTTTCTAGCCTGGTGGCCCCCAGCATGTACTGGTGCCTGGGGTTGTTCTTTCCCAGGTGGAGGACTTTGCACTTCCAAGTCTTTGTTGAGGCCTTTGATGAGGTTCCTGTCAGCTCATTCATCCAGCCTGTTGAGGTCCCTCTGGATGGCAGCATAGCCCTTTGGCGTATCAAATTCCTCCTTCTAGTTCTGTATCATCAGCAAACTTGCTGAGGGTACTCTGCCCCATCATCCAGATCATTAATGAAGATTTTGAACAGGGCCAGGCCCAGTATCGATCTCTGGGGTACACTGCTAGTTGCTGGCCTCCAGCTGGACTTCGTTTCACTGATCACCACCTCCTTGGCTAAGCCTCATGTGTTATTCCTAGCTGATGGTAAAATGGCTGAGCATATCCTTTTTTCCACTGTGGGTGAACTAAGTTATACTGCTTGCCTTTGCCTCAGGCTCAAAGGGTAAGCGTGGCCAACTGACACATTGCAGTTTAACTAATAGTCACTTTATTACATCTGAGACTGTGGCAGTTCTGAAATACCGAGCACTTAAGTTTGTATGTACATTCTGTTTTATAATTACGCAGAAAATGTTTGTTCAAATATTTAAGATATCTTTAATACCTACAAGGCATCCTCTCCTATAATACTACTTTGGCATTGTCAGCCATTTTTTCACAAGAAGTGCTAGTGCATAGATTGTTCTATACTTGCAAGGAATTGAGTCAAATAGCAATTAAATGTGAAGTTAAAAAGGAAGAAGTTCTTGAAGCTGACTAAATATTTATGCAGTGTAGAAAGCAGAAGCCAAAGATGTCTTGATCAAAAGAAAGCAAAATTGTCTCTTTTGGGGTGTGTGTGCAGGGACGTGTGTTTTCAAACCAAGCTGTGGATTATTCAGTTGATAATTCCTGAAATGTCTGTACATTTTACGCTCTATGTATCTCTTTGAAAATTTATTTCAGTATTTAATTATTCTGATTTTAAAAATGTATTGAGTATGTTCAGAGCTTAAAATGTTACCCTTTTAAAGCAGAGAAACAATTTATTATCCCTTGATGTGTGTCACTCCTCACCTCTGAAAAAGGGGGAAATAAGCTGCCCATTAAAATTCAGTGTATATAAGTAAATGTATTAAGGGGGCCATGCCCAGTGTAATAAAAAAAAAGAAAAGGAAGAGAGGGAGGAGAAGAGAGAAGGATCTTTAACTTCTGACTTCAAACTACCAGCTATACTAGCATCTGTACCAATGGGAATATTAAACATCAAGAAATCTAGAAATAGATAAGATATCAAGATAAGGTATAAGCTTGAAAGTGTAGTGGGAGAAGTACTGGGTAGTTCAATACAGGTAGTCTTAGCTACTGGGAGACCTGAATTTTATCCTTAGCTCTTTAACAAGATTTCTCTGTGAACATGGTCGATTCATTTAATGCAGTTCTAGCTCAGCTGTCTTCCTTCTTGAAAGAAAAAGTTTAATTACGGAATTAGGTTTGCAATGTGCCTTTCACAAAACAGTATTGAAAGTATAAAGCCTTATTGCAAACATGGCCTGATTCCAAACCTGTGCTCAGAACCAGGGACAGTTTTTTACTTCTCACTAGTAACTCCTGAAGGTGATTTTGTGGTTATCCTGGGCTGGTTACCAATCATAAGTGAGAGGATAGTGTCATAATGTTATGAAGAGAAAAGAAATTGATTGCCTTATTTTACAAAAGCTGAAATAGAGGATTTGAAGATCCTTCTAATATGTTTTACTAGCATACAAAAAATTAAGTTAAATCTTAGAAGACGAATATACATTATATTAAAAACCCCCTTATTTGGTTTCTAAGAACTCTTCAATAATTTTAAATACATTACCTAATTTATGTAGTTTGAATCAAGTAATTAAAATCAAGTAATTAAAAATAGATCCATATAGAAACATAAATCTTGCCACTAACATACAAAATTGGTGATTCTTGCTGTCTATAAATTAGTAGCAGATACTGTCTCTGTATCACCTATATCAACTGCTGACTGTCAGTCTGAATAAAATGGTAGTTACTTGAGCAAAAATACAAGTTGGATTACAATGCTTTACTTTGTTTCTTTTTTCGTGGCATGTTTCAGGCTAACCGTGATGCTGTACTGAGCAGAATACCAGAACACAAAAATGATCGTATCATCAGTTTGCAAAGTGCATCTGTAGTCTACGATTTACTTACTATAGCCTTGGGAAGAAGAGGCCAATATGAAATGCTCTCAGAGGTTTGTTGATAATAGTGAATATTCAACTGTGTCTTCACTGCTTATTTCTGTTAATCATGTTAATTGTGATAGTACTTAAGGGCTAAGCAAATATAGGACACTGTCATTCTGACTACTGTATAAATACAGTAGGTAGTTTCCACCCCAGAAAGTTTACTGTCTAAAATTATACAAGTGACTTGAGGTGGTCAAGCACAGAAATTGTGTGAAAGGTGTGGTAGATGTTTAATGGCATAGAAATTCAGACGGTCTTTAGGCAGGGAGGCATGGATCTGCTTAAAAGGATACACATTAAATGGAGACAGGAGGAAGGAACGGCAAAAGATAAAAGCTGTTGTGAATATCAATGATAAATATAAATACCTAGAAAAAGGATTTGTGATATTTTATTTCAAAAGAAAACTTTCTTTTACACCTGATAATATTTGTAGTGCTCCAAAGTCCTCATAGTTTGTAAAAATGGCTTTGAAGTTAATAAAATGAAAATGTATTACTTTTTCAGGTCTGTAGGAAAGTGCGTTCTCTGTCTCAAATGTCTTGTGTTTTATTATGCAACTTGAATGTGTTTTGTTAGATTGTGGCAACTTCTTCAGGAAATTTTCATGTATCATTAACAGTTTTATATCTGAGAAGCAACTACAGCTCTCTGGGCAGAGCAGAGCTTTCTGCTGATCAAAACGGTGCTCACCCAGCAGCAGGATACTGTTGCTGACCACTGTTAATTATTGGTATCCAGAAGGAATACTTCAGCATGTGTGGTAGGAAGGCATATCCATATCCAGGGGTTAATTTGCTGAGAAATGGTTTCTCTCTACCATAATAGAGGACTCTTATGACACCACCACCCCACCCCCCCTAGTTCTTCTCTGGATATGTTATGTTGATAGTCACCCTTTAACCTGCATCTCCTGTGATGTTAAGCTCTGAATTTGGGTATTCTTCTTGAAAGTACTTCATAGCTGCAAGTTATGCATACAAGTCAGTTTTAATCAGTCCAATAGAAAGTCTTTCACAAAACTAAAGAGTATGAAAGGTTGTACAGGACTGTCATCCTACAACATAATCTAATCAGGAATATTTCCATTTACTTGCCACTACAGACACTATGACCTTCATGGAAGTCACCTTTAGGCGATTATACCAAAGCTGCAAGAGATAACTCTCCATATATTTTAGTCTAGAACTTTTTAAAGGATAGAAATCGACAGGTACTGTAAAAAAAAAAAAACCACAAAAAAACGAAAAAATCCCCCCCAAAAACCAAAACACTTGAAAAGGTAACTGATTTCTTTTTTCTTTAAGCAGCTGGCAACCTTTCCTTTCTATATACTAAACCTAGCAATGAGGCAGGGGTAGTGTAGCCCTAGGTTCCAATTCTGATTCTTTTATTTTGTCTGTGGTGTCGTGATGGGGGTTTTTTTGTTGTGTTTTTTTTGTCTGTTTTCAAATGTTAAACAACCATTATATTAATGGGAACATCACAGGTTCCTGGGATTCCTCCACTGTCTCCTTTGGGACACTTTGGGCAGCATTTATGTCACAATAGATGCAACTTCATGTTCGCAATTCTTCTTGCCTTTCTTAATAGAGAAGTTTTTTGGCTTCACCAGGAAAGCTAGAGGTATCTCTGTTCTTCGCCATGTATCTTGAAGTCTAGGACATTACCCTGAAGGGTAGGAGGAAAGTCTTATAGTCCCCTCCCATGGAGAAGAGCATAGAGCTTGCTTCCCTCACTGCTTGTGTGATTCGTTTAGCCCCTGTAGCTGACAGACAAGCACCACTGCCTGTTCCTTTTCCTTCTGTGTTTTGAGCACAGTTGAATGTTCTGATGGAAGGTGTTTTAACTTGACTTAGATCTTTGGTTTCAGTGCCTTTTAGAAGCTGCTTGTGCTGGTGGTGATCTTGGTTACAGACAAAAGCAGAACCACGAGTATCTGGAAAGTTAAAGAGCCTCCATGTTTGACCAGCTTCTTAGTTGAGGGTTTTTAGCCATTGCCTTGGGCTTTGACACCTGAAGTCTACCTAACGCTTGTTTTAAGGTCTTTTTGTGTTCTTTTTTAATCTGGGTCTAGCATCTTTGTAGTTATATTCCATCAAAATTGTATGTATATTCTTTTGAAATGTTCTCTTTGAAAAATAGAAAATAATTCTTATATGTTTGAAAAATGCTTTTCAATACAGAATAATTAAAATGTATTTATTATATGTCCATGAAGTATCTATTCTGAATATCAAAAAATCATCTTATGAAGACCTGGTATAATAGATGATACTTATTTTAGGATACGGATACTCTAGACAAACAGCTGCAGCAGGAGCTTATCAGGAAATGGTTAGAACATCTCGTTTGTTCCAGTTCTTCTCATGCAAAGCACAGTGGAAAACATAGACTTCAAGAAGCTCTTACAGTTTAGTGAGTGGTTAGAGGATATCTTCCCTCAAACCCTGTGGCCCGTAGTCTGAAGCTTTTATAATTTAAAGTAGTACAATAAACACAAATTCAGAAATGTAAAAACATTCTGTTCAGTTATGTCATAGGCATATAATTTTTTGCTGGCTTCATTCTCTGTGAGCTAATTATGATTGCACTAGTGGAGCTGTTATAGGTTCAAGTCAGAAAGCACCATTATTCTAACCGTGGAAGTGGTATTCACACACCAGTTCCAGTATCTTGTTATCATCTTCTGGTTTAGCTATAGCTGATTACTTACAGAAGTAGTTAGCTGTGATATAAGAACATTAAATGATCAAAGATCTGTTTCATCCTTGTTAAACTGTTCTAATGCTCAGTCATGTTCTTAATTGAAAAGGTCTCATTTCTTTATGGAGTTTGTATACAATGGGCTTTCAGTTTCTTATGGCTTCTTCAACTAGATGAAAGAACTTTCTACTGTCATAATTCTTTCCTAAACAAAAGTACTCTTGACTGTCATCAAGTCGGTTTTTAAGCTTTTTAGGATATGACATATTGAGCTTATCAATGACCTACTAGGAGAGATGTTTTCCATCAGAAATTTTCCTAGATACTTGTCTTTAAGTCTCTAACTTCAAGCATGTTCTTTTCAGGAGGAGACCATAGTGCTAAGCAACAAAATTCAGTAATGCGTTTAACATTACCTGTTCATACAGTGATGATTTATGAGGCAGTACCAACAGGTGCATTTCTGCCTTTCAGGAGAGGGATTGTGCTGAATGTGTTCTCAATTAGTTAAGTCAGTTGCCATTATCCTGAACATTATCTCAACTTGCAGTTTTCCAGGGTACTATTGCTTGTTATGTATCTCTCATTGATTTCTTGATGGAACCTGTTGCTCTTTGAAATTACTTTTTGTTATTTGGTTCAGAAGAACCCAGTTTATCTGGTGTTCATGTTGTTGTGTACGTCACATACGTATATATGCACGTAGATCCCTTTACTCCACACATGCTAACCACCAATCTTGTGATCTTATGAAGAAAAAAAATCGTGTAATTTGTCACATTTCATACTGAACGAAGCCAAGGAAAAAGAACGGTAAATAGATCATTAGTATGTTGAAACTCAATGTAGAATAATCTACAGTTGTGTCCTGTGTTCCCATAATTACAAAATTATCAAAAACTACCTTATACACATATGCACGTGCATTAATTATATGAAGGTACTTGTTTACAATTAGAAAAATAAAACCCTTATTTTCTAGGCCTTGCTTAATTAAAAATTAATTGCCAATTCTAACTGGAAGAAAATAAAGAAGTTGGAGAAGTTGATAGGAAAAATTCTAGCATACATTACTTATATGTAGCAAATAATGCACTTCTTGTATTTGTTTTGTTTCATCCTCAGTGCTGTTCTTTGCTTCAGGTTCTGTTAAAGTGTGGGAACATGCTACACCTGGCTGTGCTTTCTGTAATGTTAAGGCTGAGTTTGAATATGAAAAATAATTTGTGGTATTACAGTTCAGCATCTACATTGTAGCTGTCAGAGCAGAAAAGCTGCTTCATGAGATTGGAATCTGCAGACTAGAAAGTTAATTGCTAAATCAGTTTAATCCAGAAAAGTGTTGCACCTTTTGAGTCTCTGGAGCTCGCCTGATTAGTAAAAATGAGCATAGTGAAATGAAATATTTCTTATTGACAACAGCAGATATGAAACCTTCAAAATTAGTGTATAATGCTAATTTAATATATTTAATCTCAGTATAGTAATAATGAATTTCCTTTTGGCATTCAGCTATTAAGTTGAAAATTTCAGCAAAATATTGAGTATGAATTTAAAATTCTTAAAATTAGAAATAATGCTGTCAGGTGAACCTTTACCACCCCCTCGCCCCCCCTTTAAGTGGTACTGATAACTACTTGTGGTGCCATTGCTTGTTCCCAATTTGGGAAGAGTGTGTGTACAATTTTCCTTTTCACTTAAGACTTATCTCCTGCCTTTTGCAGCTGGTGCCTTCAGTAAGCTGATATTTATCATTCCTTCTTTCAGACTAAATAGGACAGTACCAGCAGGAGCATTTAAACAAGCATACTAAATGGGAAATCAGTGTTCTGTTCAGTTGGTTTTTTTCCATATAGAATCTGGCAGCTGTTTTCACTTAATTTATTTGAATTATTTAAATTTTTAATTAAGTGTATTTTAGGTATGAGTCTATAAGAAAATTTTTATACTAGTGTATCTTCTCAATAATTGAAGAATGTGCCCTTAAATAACATTTTTCCCCCCAAAATTAGTGTTTAGAAAGAGCCATGAAGTTTGCATTTGAAGAGTTCCATCTCTGGTATCAATTTGCATTGTCCTTGATGGCAGCAGGAAAAGTAAGTCTTAATTTTTTGATGTAATTCTTCTATTGATGGCTTTTGATAACAACATTTGGCACTTTTGTAATTTTCATCTGTAGTGTTTTTGAAAATAATTCTAATCCTTAAATCAGCTAAGTACACTGTACTACTGAATTTATGCCTAGTGCTGTATAAAGAATGTTATTTCAATAGTTTCTAACTTAGCAACACTGAAAGGTGATGATAGGAGTTATCTTGCCAACAAGCTTAAGCTAAGCTAATCGAGTGTAAGTAGTGAATTCTACCAGATCATATTATCCAGTAACAACTTAAGTGCTGTTTTGATGAATGAATTTTACGCTTAGGTACAAATTAACACTGTTTCATGATGCTGTTGCTTTTTTTTCTTTGGGAATTTCTGACTGTGTCTTTTTTTAATATTACTGTATTTGAGACTGTGTATTCTGTGCAATTAAAGTGAGATGGATTTTTTTTTAAATTTTATATAACCTAGGAACTTTAATGTTATCAGATGCAATCTTCTATTTTCAGTTCTTTTTGCTTTTCCCTGTCATGTTATAGAAAATAAATCCCATTCATTATGTAATGTAAATAATACTGATTTTCTAGAAGATCATTCTCAATGGGGGTAACTTCAGCATGGGGGAAAGGAATGATTTCTATCTTCTTTAGACAATACTTTCAGAAGCACATTGGTTCTGAAGAGGCTTGATTCTTCTTCCCATTCTCTGTTTACTTTGAGTTATCTTCTAAACTGAGATTGGATGGAGGCAAATTAATTAAAAAAAGAGGAGCAGTGCCAGTCTGTTATACAATCTTGTATCAGAGCTATTCCTAAATGCTGTTTTAACTCCCAAAGAACACTAAAACTCTGCTTGTTCTGAAGACTGTCCTGTTCCTGCTCTTTCCTTTGCCTGGCTCAAATGTTGTGAGCTTACAGGCCTAGCAAAGTTTTAAATGCATCTCAAAACTATTTTCTCAATTATGTACCACTGGAATTATGTTCTGGGCAAATGTTTCACTGGGGACACTTAATGATAGTTCATAGGGGTTAAATAACAACAGCAGTGCCTAAAGTCTTGCGTTTCACTTGGTTGAGGAGCCGTGACAAATTGTCAACAAATTGTTTAGTAATGTCTCGTTCACATGGGAAAAATAAAGTGATTGAATTCTATCTGTGAAACATATTTATGCTTTTAGTAATTTCAATGGAAAATGTTTTTAACAGTCTGCTCGAGCTGTTAAAGTCTTGAAGGAATGTATACGTTTGAAACCAGATGATGCAACTATTCCACTCCTTGCTGCAAAGCTCTGTATGGGATCTCTCCACTGGGTAAGCTTTGCCACTCTTTGTCTTTTCAGCAAGAGCTGTGCTAATATGCAACAAAATAGTGGTTTAGGGATGTAGCAAATAGTTTTGCACAGTTACTACATGCACTTGGTCATCTCTATAAATACAGCACAAATATGTGTATGCACATGTACATCCATGTTTGCATGGCTAATTTAAAATATTTGACAGCAATGGTTATGTTTATCAAGGTAGCATATCTTGATACTAATCTAAGATATGGGTAAAAATGTATTAGAAATTGAAACATTGGCATACAGAGATTAAAAATGCAACTTAGACTTCTGTTTCCTTGGTGCGAGAGGAAAATAACTTTTTTTTTTATTTATAAATAATTGAATGAATAACGAGACAAATCTCTTATATTCAAGAGAATCGTCTGGTAATACCATGTTTGCAGGCAGCTGGGGTTCATGAATTCCTAGTAGGGGCAGTGTCTTTTTAAAAAGTGTTACTTGAGTTGTATTTTAGATAACCTTGAAATTGGTGTATCTGTACAAAAACCATCAAGGTGATCAGAGATCATCATGTGGTTTTCAAGATTACACGTGTAACTTTTAGAAGAATGAGTATATTTAAAAAAGGAGGAAAAGAAGGGGGAAGGGTCACAATCAGAAATTGAGAAAATAGTGCAGTAGCAGAAACATGACTTGTTGATGCTGACAAAAATACAGTCTTAATTAACGTAGATCCTAGTTCTGTAAATTGTTCCCTATGGACTGACTCCATGTGGAGTAGCTTACTGTACTTAGCATTTACATTTACTGGAATGGATTCAAATGTTATTTCTTTCATACTAGATTGTTAAATAGTGTGCTGGCATGGGTATGCAGTTATGTCTTGATCTTTTACATGTTTATTTATGAGCTTGTATACATTCAGCAATAGTGTATGTGATGCAGAGTTTTGCACGGCTATACTTTTTTTGCAGGGTTGGAGCCATAGTTCTTGTAACTGATTTTCCTAAAGAAATGGTTCATGGGGCAAGAACTCTATTTATGAAATGCAAAAATGATAGATGGCATATATGGACCAGAAATGCCTTTTTTAATTTAAAAAAAAAAAAAAAAAAAGGAAGAAAAAAAGGCAAAACCACTATAAGTTTAGAATGAACTGTGTGTTATGTGCCAGAGTTTGTCTCAACCATAGGAATGGGTGCTTCAGCTTAAAATCTGTGTTCTTTACTCAGTATTTAGAAGGAAAATTAAGTGTAGTGAAAAATGAAATAGTCCTTAAAAGCAATCATGGCTGAGATTTCAACAGACTCAGTGTGCATAATACACATGCTATGTGTTCTTCTCATTATAATGTAAGATTTAGCTAATTTTAGACTTACATGGATGTTTTATAATATTTTCAGTTGGAAGAAGCTGAAAGATTTGCCAAAACAGTTGTTGATCTTGGGGACAAAACATCAGAGTTCAAAGCAAAAGGCTACTTGGCACTGGGGTTGACTTACAGTCTGCAGGCTACTGATGGTAAGATAAGAATAAATATTCACATTTGGTAATTCCCATGTTGTCTAAAAAAGGATACCTAGCAAAACGCTAGACTTAAAATTAAAGCTTCTGTGTGCAACCTTTTTTTTCAGTCAATGTATTAAAACTTCTTCAATGAGCATGTGCAATGAAATCTCTTGATCTTGCCTATCACTGATTAAATATATCCTTTTTAGCATCTTTGCGAGGGATGCAAGAGGTCTTGCAGAGAAAGGCTCTTCTTGCATTTCAGAGGTGAGTGGGTGTTAATCTTTTCATTTCATTCTGCTTTATGTAGTGAAAGGCTTTTATTATGTGTTAAAAAGAGGGACTTGTAAAAGAATGTGTAATGAGGATTTCACCTCTGGGAGTCTCCTTCATGAGTGCTGAATGTATTTCTTTAGCATTTACTTCATCATCTTCTGTCATAAGTATCTAAACTGATTTCTAAGGATTTCCTTTTATTTCATTTTAAAGACATTTGTGTTGCTCTCCAGTATGAAATATTTTCTCAAAGGAGTATTCTGTTATGATCTAGAAGGGAAATTTTTATGATGCAAGGTTTCAAGTCATGGTTCCATGTGATAGTGTTTCTAGAAGAGTTGGTTGCTGATCAGATTGTATCGCAGGCTTTTGCAATTATCTCTGTCGAGGCAGAGCAATAATTGAGGCCTTGCTGCTGTGGATGAGGGGTGAAATGCAGGGGGAAAGAAAAAATTCTACCTGGAGATTTAACAGGCAGTGACAATGCAAATGCCCCGTCTTTCAAGTCAAGTGCCTTACACAGAGGTCGCGCTGTTGGGGATGACTAGTTCGTTCTCAAGGGTTTGACTCTACAAATGAAATGACATTAAACAGGTGAATGAAAACATCTCTACCCTAATTATAGAAGAAACAAATCTTGATGATAAAGCTGGCAGAAGTGCTGCAGCACCTTAAATATGTCTGGTTTTATGTCTATATACCCTTGAAAACCCTGCTTTGGTGAGATAGGCCGAAATGCTTCAGTGAAACTGATTTGTGCATTAATGTGAATATGAAGTCTCAGGTTTTTGTTGGTGATTTTGTATCTGAGGGGATAGGGTTGAAAAAGTGTTTTTGCAGGTAACTTTAGAGTGAGGCTGGTATGTATTGGTCCTTCTTTTTTCTGTCTTGTCTTGACTATTCCTCTGTATGTAAATATGTTTTAACATATCTTTGCTCTTCCTGTTCCTTAATGTTTTTAATAGTTTTTTATTACTTCAGCATTCTTTCTCCATGTTGAGACTGAACTTTCTACCTCCTGGTTTATACCTCAGTTCCTCACCCATCCCTCTTACCACTGACTTAATCATCACTGTTTCAAAACTACTGTGCTAACCATTTCTCACCATTTCTACCCATACACTACTTTTGAGATTCTAATAGTGAATTGCTTTCTTCTGCTGATTCTTTGAAAGAGTAAGGGATTAAATGAACCATACCTTGAAGCTAATCTATTCGAGCTCAGTTCCTGCTGATTCTACCCTCCAGTTTAGTGTAGCGATACCCAAAATTCTGAGAGTTGTTCCCTGCTATCGATCTGTCTGGAAAATTGCCATTTTCTGAGGGTTGAGGTTGCACAGTGTTTGGACCACCCATAAATATGAGGATGCTTTTATAGGCAGCATACTGCTTATTGTGGTAATATTTTATTAGTTTGCTCTAGAAAAACAATAAGTGGTTTGAGTGCAAAAAGAATAAGCAGTAAACAGTAGGTTAGGAGAACTATTTTTCAAACAATATTCAGCAGCTTATCACTGCAAAATTGCTCTTTCACACTCTCTATTTGTATACTGTTGCTTGGTTGTGTGTTATGTTTTCTTTCACCCAGGAACTTTTCTGTTTCATTCTCTACAGCTGAACAATAAGTCTCTTGATACCTTCTTAACTGTTCAGTTTTGAAGACTTTCTAGCAGCAAATAGTGCCAGCTGCAATCTGAAGACATACCTAGCATCTCTTCAGTGAACCATTACAGATGTCCTTTAGCTATATAGGTTGAGTGGAACTTCAGTTTTGTAGCAATATGGAGCTTTGAAATATACACAGAAAGTGTTGGGAACATGGGACTGATTGCATCTGCCTTTTATGTATCTTTCTGATGCTTTGGGGTTTTCTTTGTTCCTTCCCCCCCCCCCCCCCCCGCTTGTACAC
>NW_010973368.1:10770667-10970000 GCF_000737465.1 Haliaeetus leucocephalus | reverse complement strand
CCCCCCAGTTGATACAACCTCCTAGACACAGCGTTTTGTATTTTAAGTGCATGTTCCAGGGTATTGATGTTAAGTTCTATATTCATCCTTTCTGCTGGCCTTTCCCAGAATGAACTTGTACATAAGCTTTTAATTAAAGTATCTTTCGAAGGTTTTAGTAATGTGCAGGGTATATGTTTTGAAAACTCTAGTGAATTGCTGTTCGTGATCTTGCTGATATGAGTAGCTTGGACTCCATGCAGAATCTGGAGTAGAATGGTTTGGCCCTTGAAAAGAACAGAGTTTCTGCATCTCAGAAGTCCCATAGCTACCGTCTCAGAGAAAGCAAAAAGTATGTTTTGAAAGGTGATTGTTCTGTATATTAACATGCTTCCCCACTTGTGCTCATAGGGAGACTCGCACCTGATAGATCAGCTGTACTGGAAATACACTTCAGTGTGGTTGATAATGTTGCAGGTTCTTTGTGTTGATAACATAGGTATAGGATGTTACCGAAAATTTGTTACCACAGAGAGGATGTTATGCTCAGCATACCAGAGTCATGCCCACTTTCTCTTCCCACATCTTAAAAATAAATGTTTTCCAGGAGGTGGAAGTTGAAATTCTCCATTCATCTACACAGTTTATAAAGTGAGCAGCTATACTGGACTCAGTATTTTGATGTGCCAAGTTTTTTTGTTTGGTTTTCATGGGTTTTTTAATCACTTACCTAGAGGACCAGTTCCTGAAGAAATAGAGATTCTGAAGGAATGCAGTTATGGTTTGGATCCTTGCCTATGCTAGATTTCAAGGCTACCAGTCTGTGATAGTGGCCATTTGAGAAGGTGCTTGTTGCCGTCTTTGCAAAGTGCTGAGGGGGTGTTTGTTTCGGTAACTTTTTTTTTATTTTGCAGACTTGGAGTGCTTTTCCTGTGATTGGTGTGAATTAAAGTTTCACAGAACTCACTAAATATTTGATAGATAGTAACAGCTTTATTCTTTCACTAGCTGAAGCTTGGGTGACTGAATAAGTACTCTCTAAGTTAAAATCTCTTGTCCTCACTTAGTCTTGCTTAATTTGTGAACTTAAATTTAAAAAAGGACTGGTCCCAGACCCTGTTAGGCTTTATATTTGACTCTAATCTCCAATTTAGAGGAAAAGTTAACAAAACATGAAACTGACCCCTAATAACTTAAATTACTTTGATACATGTTGGGTGTAGTTGCTAAACTATTGGAGCTGTCTCTGGACTTGAGAAGACAGAAATGCACAAGCCAGATGCAGAATGTTCCCTTTGTGGTTGTAATGGATTAAAGGTCAATTTTGTTGCTCCCTCCCATGGAAGACAGCTCATTAGATGTTCTGATGATTATTACACATCCCATTTCTAAGCAAGCCTCGATTAAAAGGATGCAACAAATATAAATAAAAA
Source organism: Haliaeetus leucocephalus (assembly GCF_000737465.1). Classification (NCBI taxonomy): domain Eukaryota; kingdom Metazoa; phylum Chordata; class Aves; order Accipitriformes; family Accipitridae; genus Haliaeetus; species Haliaeetus leucocephalus. The sequence goes on along the minus strand of NW_010973368.1, from coordinate 10,968,588 downwards.
GAATAATTCCAGGCTTGCTGCCCAGTATTTACTATGCATTATTTTAGGGTACAGCCATAATTTTTTTTTTCTTTATGCTCAAGCATCCTGCCAAAAAAACCAACTTATCTTGCAGCAGAAAGATTGTATTGCAGGGGAAAATAATAGTGTATTACAAGAACATCTTCTGTAGGATAAGTGTCAAAAAGAACAAGACAAAATGTGTGCATTTGACCAAAACATTAAAAACAAACAAATTCAAAAAAAGGTGGAAAAAAGTTATTTGTTTTTATTTATTTGGGGTTACTTGCAACAGCAGTAGTTACAAATATTTTAAGAGAGAATAATCACAAAACACTGCTGCTATTGGGCAGTTCAGCATTTCTGTGGACAAAAGTTATATTTATGAAAAGATCATCAGCATAAACTTCTTCACCTGAACTTCAAACGTAGGTTCATGGTGAATCAGATCTTATGCTGCCTTTTACTATAATGCTACGATAAAGAAGCTGTCTGGCCTACATCTCTTTCACATTGCTATGTAGCAAGGTGCTCTGCTAACCTAATCTCAAAGGAACTCAATGCCAAGAGGTAACTGGCTTTCTAAGAGGCTTAGTGTGCTGGAGTGAAAATGTGCTTATATTTTGGGAGTCTGAAGAATGAACAAAACTCTGATCTACTTTGCTGCTACTCTTCCTCTTTGAGTTCTGTGATTCAAAACCATCCTGGTCAGGGTTGGTGCGATTGCTTGTTGTGCAGATGACATAATTCTTCTCTTTTGAAGGCATGTTGTTTTGGGGGATTATTTTTTTTTCTCATTTTTCTATAAGAAAACTCTGCTTAATGAATTTTTATTATAACTGGTTTTAGATAATTACATCTGGTGTTTGTTTAGGAGTATACTTTAATTGGAGAATCATTATGTATTGCTCATTTTTAAGATTTATACTGAAATTATGTAATTGATTTCTATTAAAAATGACTCTCTAATGACCCAAAGTGTTTCCTTTAAATCAAGGGTGATTGAGAAGTATGAGAAGTCACTGGAATGAATGCCACTTATATAAAAATATGAGCTTATGTGTAGTGAAGAGATCTGAATATGGATACGTGAATATATATGTGTTTGCGTGTATGTCTAACCTGTATTAACAGGAAAAATTCACTGGTTTTCTGTTTTGTTTCTTTGTTTTTAAGGGCTCACAGTTTGTCTCCAACAGATCATCTGGCAGCATTTTACTTGGCACTGCAGCTTGCCATATCCAGACAGGTTAGTTGTGTTTTAAAGGTGCAGCCTCACACTGTCATATGAAGATTAGAATTTTTATCTGTTTATGGATACAGATGAAGATTACTTCAATAAAACCCTGGTTTTCCTTGTGCATATATGCATATATATGGAAAAACAACCCCAAAATACTCTCTCTGAACACCTTCAGTCTTTTACCCTTCTCCAGACTTCTGCCACAGTATTTCCAGCTCTAGGATCAGAAATAAGACATTCAGTTTATTTGTTTCAGCATTTATGTTGCTGGATGGAGGGGGGGGAGGGGAGGGGAAAGTCAGTTTTTACCCTGTTTTTACCTATTATGTGTAATCTCTGCTCAGACTGGTTATCTGGAGGGTGGGACTCTTGAATCTAGTCTTCAGTGAGCTTGACAGTGCTTAAATCTTGAGTATCTGTTAAGATCCATGCCTTTTCTGAATACTTGTAGGAGGTTTGGTTGTTGCGAACAAAATTACAAAAATGTGTTTAAGAAAACTGGAAAATATTTTAAAGCTATAAAAGAGATCATAGCTAAGTCCAACTTGTACAGCTGTTATGATTAAGGGATTTAGGATTCTACCATATATCACATGAATTTGGATAATGTGGAGCTGTTTTGTATATGTCATGATAAGCCTTCTCCTGTCATGTTTGTTTTAGGAAGGAGTTTTGAACACAGCAGTTTACATCTCTAGGTGACTGTTTTTCATTGCTAATGAGTAGCAGAGACATTGGACTATGTCACATTAGAGCAGAATGGATTGTCACTTTAATAGCACAAAATATTTTTCAGTAGCAGGCTATGACTCTGTACTTCTAAATTCCAAACTTCCTATGTTGCTTAATTAAATTTCCCGTTTTTGACACTTAGTGTACTTATTTTGAGCAGAAGCACATGCAGTTGAGGAGATCATGAAATTCCACATGAAGAAAAGTTACTGTTGTAGTCTAGCTGTACATTTTAGTTAATGTATTACAATTAAAATATTTTCAAAATCATATAATAATACAACCAATACTTGAAAAGGAATAGTAAGTGAATATTTTAAAGGGCTGAAAGGAACTGTTTTATTAAAACATGTATCTCATTTTCCAGAGTTAATATATTATTTAATTTTTACTGTTCACTGATGTAGAGCATCAGGTCCATTTTAAACTTCTGAGTAGTATCTTACATGATATCCAGGTGAACATTTTGAAAATTTTATGGACGTGCAATCAAGTAGTAGGCAAAACTTCTAATAGTGGTGCTTTCTTTTTCTGCCCTTTTTTTTTTTTTTTTTTTTTAATCAGATACCAGAAGCTTTGGGTTATGTTCGTCAGGCTCTGCAACTACAAGGAGATGATGCCAACTCTCTTCATCTCCTTGCACTCTTGCTATCAGCCCAGAAACACTATCATGATGCTTTGAATATCATTGACATGGCCTTGAGTGAATATCCAGAAAATTTTATGTGAGTGAATGTCATGTTTGCTTTCTACGCTTTCTCTCATATTTATTTTTCTTAGATTCTCATCTCATTCATTTCAAGAGGAGATGGATTTGAAGATTGGTCTGGATTTTTTTCCAACAGTCTTTCCCCCTGCCCATTTAATGCAAGTCTGCTTTTTATTAAAGGCTTGTTAAATAATTTTGATCAAGGATTTGCTTTTGAAAGGAAGGCTGGAGCTGGATAGTTGATCTTATTTTGTTTTTTTCCACAGACTCTTTGTTTAGGTAATTTCTCCCTGTTGCATGCTTTAGAGTATTTTTCTGTCTCCTGTTTTTATACAATATTCTAAGAAGGATAAACAGGACTTTACTATTAGCTAGGTTAGATTAATCCCATCCTACAGATAACTCTATGCATATTATATGGAATCTATTCTGTAAATTACATCATAACAGAGAATCTCCTCTTTTGCCTGTATAATAACCAGTCAACTGAAGCTGGCTGATGGATAACTAAATAAGTTAACAGGGAGGAAACATGTTTGGTAGATGCTCTCGTGTTGTTGAAGAAAAAAATCATTCTTTGTGGTTATTCTTCATGCTAAGTATATCTTAAAATACATTTGGATTTTGTACTTTTGTAAGCTATTTATTTATTTATTTTCTTATGAAAATCTAATGAAATGCTTTGCAGTGAAATATCTCAGGGACAGCTTCTATTAACTTCCAGTGTTCCATTCTGGTGCTTTACTAACAGTCACCACGGTTGTGATCCATAGTATTACAAATATCCTAAATGCTTATTTAGACAATTTTTTGAAGTATCTCAATCTTAACTTTTAAATGACTGGCCTGTAACATAAATTGTTACTATACCAACCTACCAGAAAAATATGATTTCTTTAAGAATTATTAGTTTGAAATAAAGATTATAGTGTTTTTCCTTCCTGTTCCTTGACATTTCATGCCTTCTGTTGGCTGTTTATATAAGGTACTGTTGCCTTTTTCCTTATAAATCTGACCAGGACCTCTGTTGATATCACCTCTCCTCAGAACTTCTGTGGCTTGCAGCCACTTCTGTGCAACTGCTTTTGTGGCCTTTTGCTGTTTCTCACTTCCTAGTTTATCCACACGTGTATAACTTGTCTCTCTTCTTATCAGGGGCTTCCACACATGCTTCACGATTTCAGAACTATCTAGCAGTTCCTCTCCCAAACCTGTCTCTGCTTCCCTTAGGTCTGAGGGACCAGTCAGTAAGTCATGGTTTGAGAGACAATTGAAGTATCAGCTACCTAATTTTATACCCTATTATTGTTAAATATGTTCAAAGCACCATGATCTGTCATCTTCTGTCCTTGTTTCATCTTCTGCCACTTAGTGGCAATGTAAATGACAAAGAAGCTGCTATCTCTCTCAGAACAGAAATAGTCTAGAAGAAATATTTCTGAAACTGCAGTTCTCCCTATTGTAATAAGAGAACAAAGGATCATTCAGTAAAATGTTTAAAGTTACTCTTGTGAGCATTCAAAAGGTATTTATGGGTTTTTCAATATTATGGTTCATGGCCTTTCAGTACTTGTTTATAACTGCATCTTGTGGTTAAACATGTTGCCTGAGTTGTTTTAAAAAGTATTGATCTTTCTATTAATGTACGTATATATATTAATCATATATATAATAGTCATTCTAAATTGTTAGTCCTGTTGTATAATGCAAACACCGTGGTGATACAGTGTACTATGTTACAACCTACTGATACAGATCAGGGAATTTGAGAGGAGTATCTTGGCAGTAGAAATTACCATCAGATGTGGCAACAATTGCTGAAGAATCCAAGGTGAAACACAGCTATATGTATCTCTAGACAATCTTTTAGAGTCTTGTTTTTGATGCTGTTAAGTTATTTCTGGTTCCCAGAGAAGTAAGGATATGATTGAGATTCCTTGTGTGCTCTCTGCAATTGATAGTGACAGCCAGACAGATGCATCTGGTCAATAATATAAATTTGGATTGATGCCTTCATGTAACTGGGTTATTTTTCAAGGATTTATCAGGAAAACCTCAAGTTTACAATCTGTTCTTGCATAGCATATCTGGTGCTCTTGAAATGGTTGACAACATGTATGTGCATATATATAAAATATAAAACACAAGTGCTTAGTGTATCATTGATTCCATTTTCTTCTTCTGCAACTTCTGTAAACAATACAATCTCACGCTACTTCCTAGCAGACTGGCAAGAGATCCTCTTGTGTTCCTCTAAGGCTTGCTAATTTTTAGATATACTGAAACATTTGATTATTTGCCTATGGTACTTTATTGGCTTTTGAGAACACTTCAAATATCATCATGTGTTACGTTTTACCTTTCAGTTACATCTGCAATCCCAGTAAGCTACACAATACAAGAGTTTTCTTGGTATTCTCTGCATTTCTGTTAGAATCCATTACCTCAGTGTTATGCAAAATGATACTTTGGTGGCTTTGCAGCATAATAAATGTCTGTACTTGGAAAATATTAAAGTAAAACATAGGGCTTATGATTTATGCTATTTCTTACTTCTTTTTTTGTTATTCTTATCTGCATACCTCTGTATGCTGTAATTGCATTGCTGCACTGAGTGCTGTCCTGCCCTGTTAACAGCTGTATGTCCTTTTTGTTTTGCTTTTCTTTGAAAAGAATCTAATTTTTTAGAAGTTTATAATACCTCATCTTTATAAAATGCCAGAGGTTGCAAGGAAGTCATAGAATACACTTCAAGTCATGCTGAGAAGTGGATACTTTCCAGCACTCTTCTGTTGTAATCAATTAGTAAGTATGTTGTCTGTCAGTTTTTAACATTTGAAAATCTGATGCATTCCTAGAATTCATGTTCAATATTTAAGGCGTATGGCCAGCATACTTTCATATCTTAAATTAGTGTTAACCTTCGTGCACTGTAAAGCTAGAAAGTTGCTGAACAAACATGGCCAATCAGATAATGATTGCCCCATGCACCTCTAGGTCAGTAAGTAGAAGGAAATTCCTCAGAGCCAAAGAATTCTATCCTATCATTATCTAAAGGAGTGGAAGAAATGAGCCAACATCACATTGTGCTGTTAGTAGCGAGGTATAGCTTTTTCTTTGAATAGAGAGTTGATTGTTCTTCCTTTGTTCATTACATTGGCAGCATAAATAGGCAATCTGCTCTGAGACCTTAAGGGGTATTAGAAAAACTATTGGTGAAAATCTAAGAAACCTCTAAAAGTGAAATAGGTACGTAGTAATGCTTTCCAAAAATAGTCAAAATGCAAAATATTTGCTGAATATCTATACCACTATCAGTTCAAACTTTTTGTAAGCTTAAAATGCTATGTTGTAACCACTCTACTTATAAACGTTAACTGTGTTTTTCAGAGCGATACAATCAATCTACTTTTAAATGCTAGCTAATCTTTGAAGCCTCCTAAAATCTGAGAGTGCTTTGATCCAGGGACAAAAAGGTCTCTAGACAAAAGATTACTGAGCAGATTATGATTACTGAAAAGATTATGAATACTCTGCTTTGGTGAGATGGGTGGGAGCAAGGTGCCAGCACCAAAAAATCTGAATAGTTAATCTCAGTCAGGTCCTACTGCATCTGAATTCATCTAAAGTTACACTGTTTTTCCCCACCTTTCATTAGACAACTTGTCCCTGTAGTAGAAATGTGAAGTTCAGTTATTCCCCAGCTTGACAGGATTTGAACTCACAGATGATGCAGCTCAGAGTCCTAACCATCAAACTATGTGGGAGACTGGGTGAGACGATTCATTTCTCCTCTTGAAACAGAAGCAGGGACATGCTGCCCTGAACGCAAAGAGAGTAGGCAGGAGGAAGCCACAATATATCCTAAATTACTAGAGCACTTAACCGTGAGGGAGGCTTGAGATCTTAGCTGCTTGGGTTTTCCTTGAATTTTATTTATTTTAATGCAATGATTGCCTACTCTGAATGTATAAGCATTCCCAGAGGTGTGCATTATAGTCTGAAGGTGTATTCAAGGTGATGCAAGGTAATGGTGGTTGTGTTGCATTGGTTCATACTCGGCTTGTATATCTTGTTCAGTATATATAGTACAGTTACATGTGCAATTACCTGAGGAGCCTTATTTACAAACTCCTTTCCATGACTCTTTCCTGTCTTTTTATCTGCTTGTTGCAAGGAATCTATATGTTAGTGGTCTTTTGAATGATATGAAATCTTGAAACAGCTCTTCTATCTGTTTCTGCTTCAGTGTTAGTCAAAAGGAGATTCTCAGTCAACGGAGACAGAGTTAGGTTTCTTACTTAAATACTTGTGATATTGTTTTCTTAATCTTAGCTGTTCGGGGTTCCCTCATTATTTCAAGTGTTGGGGTATTTAAAGATGATTATAGTGCCTCAAATGAGTGTAATTAGGCAAAATAAATAATAAATATTAATTGCTAATTTTATGCTGAAAATTGAACTGCAATGGATAGCAGCTGACAAGCTTTTAAAGTAGCAGAAGTAGGGAACAGCAGATGGGTTATTTGAGGAGTGCAAGCATGTTATTTTAATGTTAAGTACACTCAAAAAGGAAAGACATATGGTAACAGGTTTGAAGACAACTGAAGACTAAGTTCACAGTTTAAACATTTACATTTGTTGAAGTGTGATGGAAATTTTTTTTTCTTCCAAGAATATTTCACAGAAGCATCAGGCCAATATGTCACTCCTGAAAACTATTAAATCCTTTCCTTCCTGACCCTCAAGGGCTCTTTTTGAGCTACAGTACACTTCCCAGAATCACAGAGCCTTTTAACATTCCTCTCAGTTCATTGATTAACAAACTTGTTTCCTTCTGGGAGCTGTCCAGGTGGGCATAACAGAAGAGCTGGTTGGTACATGCAATGTATGATGATACATACACTGATGTTTTGTGGGACAGCGATGTATTTATCAATTAAAGGGAATAGGCTACGCTATTCTGTTTTCCCAAGGTCAGCTGTAGTTGTACTACAGTGTGTGGTGCTGGTTAAACTTGCACTTTTTTTTTTTCCTTGGTAAATAGAGCACTGGGAATTATTTGAGGAAAGGGCAGAAATACACGATTGGACAAGAAGTAGTGATCTGTTAGGCTTGCCAAAATCATGTCTTTCAGGTTGGTGTATATGTTCTTGTCAATGTTGGACAACATGCTTTTTCAAATGCATTCCATTTTGATCCTGTCTGTCTTGGGGGTTAAGTGAATTTGTTCTCAGGAATGATTTTTCTGTAAGTCATGAAAGACAGTATCAGTTGTTTGTAGTTTTTTTCATGCTGGGCTTGTCTTCCCCCTGCCCCCCCCCCCCCCCCCCAGTGGTTGTTGTGTGCTTTTACAGAATGTTCCATTAAAAAAGACATTGTTGCTAGGTAGATATTACTTTATATAACAAATTGGTCATTAGCCTCAGGGGCTTATCCCTGAATTATATTTGCTAGGCTGTAGATTCTTCTTTGAAACTTGATTGAGAGAGTCCCAGTTTGGGTCATGAGCTGGCTGCCGCAGGGTGTTCAAGGCAGGAAAACAAGAAGTTTTCAAGTATAACTAATTTGTTCTGGCTTTAGTCAGAAACTATCTTCATAATAGTTTACAGATTTACATTTTCTTAAGGACATTGAGTTCATAAGATGAAATACAGTATACATAAACTCCACCAAAAGTCACAGGGCTGACTGCTGCTTTTCCTTACAAAGAAGCAATGCTACTGCTTTATGAAAAAAATATATGGGGAATAATATTTCAAAGGGTGCAGTGGAGGCCATCCAGTGCACACCAAGGATACCTATTCATGGTTTCCACAAAATTGTGTTATTTTGGGGCTCGAGGGCTGGTTTTGTTGCATCTTTTGCTTGTTTGAGAGTCAGGCTTCAAATAGCAATCTGAACTGCCTACTTTTACTTCATCTATGTTTCTAACATGTATATGGGCTTCCCACTACTGGGGATCTGTGCAACCCAAGTTGGAGGAGATTACGCTTATGATTAATGTTAGCACTATAGAATCTATCACTTTTCTTGAATCACTTGAAACAGGTTTCACATCTTTTGGGTATGTTTGGTGATTGTTTGAGGAACAGTTTAGGAGACTTTTTATTAAGTTAAATGATTTTCTGGAGTTTTTACAAAACTAGATTTGGTTGCTTGACCTCCTGTTGCCAGTGTTGGGCATCCAGTGATTCAGTCAATCGGATTTCCTGAAGGAACTTGTCATGGTTTAACCCCAGCCAGCAACTAAGCACCACGCAGCCCCTCACTCACTCCCCCCCACCCAGTGGGATGGGGGAGAAAATCAGGAAAAGAAGCAAAACCCATGGGTTGAGATAAGAAGGGTTTAATAAAACAGAAAAGAAGAAACTAATAATGATAATGATAACACTAATAAAATGACAACAGTAGTAAGAAAAGGATTGGAATGTACAAACGATGCGCAGGGCAATTGCTCACCCCCCGCCGACCGACCCCCAGCCAGTCCCCAAGCGGCGATTCCCCGCCCCCACTTCCCAGTTCTTATACTAGATCTGACATCCCATGGTATGGAATACACCGTTGGCCAATTTGGGTCAGGTGCCCTGGCTGTGTCCTGTGCCAACTTCTTGTGCCCTTCCAGCTTTCTTGCTGGCTGGGCACAAGAAGCTGAGAAATCCTTGACTTTTGACTAAACATTAGTGAGCAACAGCGGAAAACATCAGTGTTATCAACATTCTTTGCATGCTGAACTCAAAACATAGCACTGTACCAGCTACTAGGAAGACAGTTAACTCTATCCCAGCTGAAACCAGGACAGAACTGGATTGATAGAAGCAGCTGAATACCTAAGTAGACATAGCTGATAGTAACCTCTTCTCATTAATTGTGTCTTGTTAGCTTGCAAATGCAGCTTGGATAATTGAGACTCATTTCTGACTGTTGACACTTTGAACAAAAATGAGAAGCAGATGTGATAAATTGGGAAAGAGTTGATAAGATTAATTGGGTTCAGGATAAGGTGAGAGAAATTGGTTGGGTAACAATGTCACAGAAATTTGAAAGAAATGGCCAGGAAATAAGATTAATTTGTTCAGTCATGCAAAAAGTTATTTCAAGGTACTTACAAATGATGATTTTTTGTGTTTTGTAATGAACGATTTATATTTATATCTTTCCTGATAATAAAACTTTCCTTGAATATTCAAAATGGAATAGACTGTGCAAGGGTTCACTTTGCAATTGCAGCAGACACCTCTATGAATTTCTTTCTATACTTTGATTATCATGGTGATAGAAGTGATACACCTAAAATCACTGAATGTGTAAGTAAATCTTTTATAAAACTATACATATTTCATATTCTGTCTAGTTTCATGTTGTCATTCTCCCTGTAGGTTAAATTTTTGCAGTTGTGTCATTTTGTGTTTTGATGATCATGCAGATGTTTTGGAGCTGACTAATGTGAATCTGTAAGCTTTCCACACCAAGTGTTTTAAAGGGACAGCTGTCAAAACTGGATGCTCAAATGAATAGAGTTTGAAGCCAGGAGGATCAATTTTTAAAACCCCTGCCCTTCTGTATATCAGAAGTTGCTAAATTTGCTTTAGTTTTTCTATTAATATAGGTTTAGCTAAAGCATACCTTCCAGAGGACATCCTATCTTGGTAAGAACACAGCAAAAACTGGAGCAACCATTGCAGTATGTGGTAGCTTGTCTGTGTTTCAGTTGCACTCTACATTAAGACTGTATTTTTGTTATTACTTTGAATTGATCCCTTATTTGTTTCCAGCCATTGGTTTTATATCATTCTTTACTAAGCCCTCTGTAATACTGGTGACGTCATACTCCAATGGTAGCTTCTGTAATCAGGTCACCTCCAAATGTCCTTTCTGATAAGAATGTCACCGTACTTGCTGTCAGTAGGTCATGTTCTCTAGCCTTTCAGTTAACTGTTGCACCATAGCCAGTTTTCATCACATGTAGACAAGAACTGCAAAAAATAGTTCCGTATCATTTATCACTGCTTTATACTGAGAATCACCTGCATCATGTCTGTTGGAAAGGATTGCGTTAATTATTTTAAGTGTGATTGTTTTGTTGGAGCTTATATTTAATTACCTGCTTTGCTGGCATTCTGATTTGCTTCTTGCTAAGTTATTTCTATGATGCATCTCCACATTTGAGTGCAATGGCTGTATTTGTTCGTATAGCTATATGCTGGGTTTTTAAAAAGAAATCCAGCTGAGAGCTATTAAGCTGTGCTGCTGAACAAATTGTTTGGAAAGCTTCCTACTGCGATGTTCTAAGAACCTGTTCATTAGGAGAGTATATTACACATAAATTAGAGTCCTGTTGAATTCAAGTGGAATTCCCAAGAGAAGGGTCTTAAAGCAGTCAGCCCTATACTTTTAAAAGAAGCTACAAACTTGCAGACAGTAAACTGTTGTCAAATTCTGGACTGTGAATGAAGTAAATGCTGGGAACTCTAGGATTTCTTTTAGTTTTAACCTTTTCTTCTAAACCATTTATTTATGAGTAATTACAAGGCTTTCAGAAGGGTACTTGCTGATAATATGTACTGACTAAGAGAAACTGAATTTGCGAAGGTTTGGCTTCCTCCTACTTCTTCATTTCTTCTATGTTTCCTGTAACAGTCATCAGAAGTTTTTCCTGTATATGTAATTGTTGAGTGCAAGAAGTGACTTGCTAAGACTTTATTTAGGAAAGGTGAATAGATTTAGATTCTTTCAAATTGAATAATATTTGTTCAAACTTAATTTTATGCATTCTGCCTACTGCTTTCCCATTTTAATTACTCTGTGGGGTCTGTCAGTTAACCTGATTTAATTTGCACAAGCGATTGACACTGACAGTTTGTTACAGAAATGAGATGCAACTGTATGAAGTATGCATGCGAATCTATGTTTTACATCAACGTAGTTATTTTTTCTGTTAAATTCAGATCATATTAAAAGAAGGCTACCTTGTCTGTTAAAAAGTTTCTTTTCAGACTTTAATATCCTTCTATAGCATTACATTCTGCATCACACACACCCCCTTTTTTTTAAATACAGAATCATGATCAGACAGACTAGTTAGTCTAAGATTTCACAAGTCCTATGTTTACACTTGGTGAGGGTTTTTTTGTGGTTCTTTTTTTTTTTTTAACGTAGTGCCTAGGTTTAAAACCAGATCAACTTCTTTTGAATTGTTCTAGCATTCCAGGATTTGAAGTTGTGGGATATATCAAATAGGCACTTAAATGTGAAACCAAAATGAAATACTATATAACCCTACAGAGAACTGGTATTTGTCGTATTTCTTTTATGCTGTAATAAGTAACAGGCTATCTATCAGAGTTGATTATATATAAAGTTTATTCTTCTATTTAAGCTATTGTAGAAATTAATGTGGTTGTCAGGGAGACCAAGCTATTATTTGACACTTTCTGCGTGGCTTGTTTGTTGGTTGTTAACATATTTATGGGACTCCCAGTATATGAATTACTTTCCTACCATCTTTTAATAATTGCTTATAATGTAAAAATACTGTTAGCTGAAGTTAGAAATGCGAACTGTTAAATTACTTTAAAAGGTTCTCTTAAAACTTACTGAGTTTACTTGAAGTAGGTTAAACATGAAACAAAGGTAGTTGTGTTTTTAATCCAGCATTGTAAACAACTGGATTTGATGCATCCTTTTACATTTTAGCTTCTTCAAAGGGGATAGCTGTTCACTGTTGTGAAGGGTATGCCATGCTTGACCTTGCTGCATACAGAGGAGTCCTTAAAGGGTTCTCAGCAAGTCTTTTGGTATGGTATGCTGAAGGACTGATATTTTTCAACACACAGTGTTACGCACAGCTCTGCCTTATGTTCTTCAAGCTCTGAACAACGTAAATAATTTATATAATAAGAGAATAGTAATGAAATTTACTCCCAATCCTAACTGAAAATAGAACATTCTGTTCAGTTTTGTTCAAGGTATAGGGATATGGACCCTTCAGAAGAAGTAGTCTAGTGGAATTAAAAGTTTGGTGTGGAAGGTTTCTTAGTCTGAGGGACTTCAGGGAGGTTCCTGGTTACCACTGTGTTGAGTGACACTGTTCTAGCAGGCAGATCTGGTGGAAGAATTGTCATATTGCCAAATTTGAAGAAGGAATTGGGGAATAAAAGGCAGGTCTCTTCCGTGCAGTAGTGTGTGGAATACATATATCCAGCTATGGCTGATCCAAGCTGGTCTGTTCATGTGGTGCACAGCAACATGTGAAAATTACTTATTTGATCCCAAAAGCAAAGCAGCTGGTTTTAAAATGACACCCAAGGTAAGCAATACCTGTTCACTGAAAGATCTAAGAGTTTTCAATACTAATAGTGTTACTTGTTGCATAGCAGAGCTCAGTCTTCACTACTTCGAATTTTCACTTCGTTCTACAGAATAGAAACATCCTTAATAACTTAAGCCAGTATTGGACAAATTAACTGCTTTTGATCTCCTGGCATTGCAAGAGTGTTTCTATGGAAGGGAATTGGTGGTTGTAGCACCTGAGTGTTTTCTTTCAAAAAGTGAAACAGGCTGGCTGAGAAGGAGGTGGCATAATTAAGACAGCAATTTTATTTTGGAGATTCACAAGTTCTTAACTATGCTACAAAGTGCACTTGTTGGCTGGTAAGGAAAGCTTCAGATCATGATTTAATAGATTAGTTTGTACTGCTGAGGAAATAGAGCATTAGCAAGAACCTTGGGAGTCACAAGGGTCCATTATTACTGTTGTCGTATCTGTAATATTTTTTGTAAACTTACCAGCTGCATTTTAAGAGCAGTTAGGTTATTTGCTTTACCTCTTCTGCAGTCTATCCAAAACAAACTGTGAGGAAGCCGTCTTTTCTACAATTTCACTTAAAATCTTGAGACTTAATTTCCACCCTTAATGTTTTAATAGTCTTTATGGCCCTTATATATACTCATTTTTGTGGAAACATTATCCTCTAGATAAATTGTTCTTTTCCCTTCATGGTGCTTGTCTCATCTGTATTTATAGACAGAGTTTGTACCTCTTCTTGGCTTTTTTTTTTTTTTTTGCTAGACTAACTAAATGAAGTATTTTGGATACTCTGCGTCTCCAGTCAGCTGATCACCCTCGCAGCCTTTCTCTGCAGCTGCTCCAATTTGAAATTTCTCATGTGTGTGTTTTTTAACTGTTATAATGAGAATTATGTATAACATTCCAGATGTGGTCTCACTGGGGTATTGTACAAAACGGCACTGTCTCTTTCTCCTTCTGCTCCAATGAGTATGTTCCAGAATTGCATTTGCCTTCTTTTCACAGCTGTCTCACCTTGACAAACCTGGCTGTTAGGCAGCTCTGTTTTAGAGTAACTGTTACACAGTTGTTTCGTACAATCTCTTTATTAAAGTTGAACTATAACCCATTTTTCCGTTAACAATGTTATCTAATACTCCTTTCATTTTTTGTATGCTATTTTTGTATAAATTTTTGCATGTTATTAAGATTGTATATATTCGTCTGTGCCTTCCCTCTTGAAAAAAACATAGGCAATGTAGTTGCTGCTCCCCAGTCATTACTGAAGTGATATTTTCTTAGAAGTTTTTACTTTAGAAAGGACAATCTTATGTGTCACTGTTTCCACAGTACTGAGAAATTGATTATTTTTGACTGCATTAGCTGTAACAATTTTTAAAGTGTTCCTAGTCTCCATTTGTCATTGTTTTCATATCTGAGACAACATAGATAAGGATTATGGTGGAGGTTGGGGGTTCATTCCTGAAATATCCTTAATCTTCATCCCGTTGCCCCTGTTTAGGATACACTTTTTTTTTTTGTACTTAGGTACAAAAAAGCCTTTAAAGACTGTAACTTTTTTGTATAATAAACTCTTCAGGTATAGTTTATCTTTACTTTTTACTGTGTACCTAAGATGCAGCTTTTTGTGCTGATTTTTCTTTCTCTCCTCCCGTCTCTCTGTCCCCTGCTATTCTTGATATGATCTCTGCATGTTCCTGATGTCTTACCTGCACAATGTTATCAATGATTGGCTTGCCAAACATCAAGTTTTACTCCTTCAACTTGAGATGTGGATCCTTAAACTTTTTACCATCTTTATGTTAAATGAGAGGCTTCTGCTGTTATCTTGGATGTCTTTGCTAACCTTCGCTATGACATTATTTGGGTGTATGCCACTGAAATTCAAAGACCTAGTTATAAACCCATTTGGGATTTTTCATTCTTTATTTAAATAAAAATTCAGCAATACATGGATTAGGTTGCGAGCAGCTGTTTTATAATGTCCTCATTAGTCAGTGAGAACAGTTTTGAGGTAATAGAGTCATTTGCTGCTTCAGTAGCTATTTCATAAATTTATGAGCTATTAGCTCCAAGAATAACTAAGCCTTTCCACTTAAGAGTTTGATTTGTTCTCCATTTTGTGTCTGCATAATCAGTCTCCTAAAATGATACAATTCACTTTATTTTTATCTAATGTTAAAGGTCTGCATCCACATCAAACACTGATGCTGGAACAAATGCCTCATTAGTCTAATGTCTTTAACAGAACCTGTTTTACCAACTTTCCTTCCCCAAAGGAATTGACCCACACGGATTTCTGTTCTTGTTATCTGTTATATTTATTCCAGTCTGACATGTCACTGACACACATTGTTCTACTCTTCATTTCTATTTTGAATATTGTCTATTCCTCCATACTCACATTCTTAGTCATGAGTGCTGTCCCACCATGCTGTGGTTACTCTGTCATGTTTTGTTCTGCACCACGTGCCAGTAATTTAAACCTCCGACTCTTACAGACAAACACAACCAGATAATTCATGATACTCATAAAATGTACAGCTTGTTTTTCATCATCCTATCTCTTGGTAGGTTTTTATCCATTCTTCACCATTTTTAATAGTGTATTAAAAACACGTGTGAAAATGTCCTTGTAAAGTTTAAAATTCCCTGTGTCAGTAATGCAGGCTGTATTCCAGAAGAGTTGTTTCCATAGATGCTTGAAGCTGACCTTTCAGAAAATCCTTTTTCAGATGATCTACCTCATAGTTTCTAAAACCTTCCAGGTAGTACTTGTCCCTGAGCTGCTTGTTTATCTTGTTATCAACTTGTACCTCCAGCCATATTTCAGGGGAACTTGGAAGACTTAAGTTATCTGGGAGACCTGTTTGTCACATGGTGTTCCCCCTGCCCATTGCCTCCTTCCTCTTTCTTCCCTTCCTTCCCCCATTTAAGTACATGTTTAGTTGGCAGGTTTTTGTTTTGCTGTTAACATTGCATCTCAGTTTTCTGAAGTGTCTTAGTTATTTTGTGATTTATAGTCCAAATATGTCTTGGACCCAGCGAAACTGCTCTTTGTGGCTTTATGAATGCAACCTTTTATATCGAGAAGATTATTTTTGGTTTAGTGTGGATAATCCCACACTAGTGTACTTTTTTTTTCCCCCATTAGATACAATTGCCTAGCCTTTCTTTATTAGAATTATGAATATTTTTCCATCATACTTTGTTTATTGTTTGTATTTTGGGAAACGTACAACCATCCAGTCACCTTGATTGCCATGATGCATAAGAAACAGGGATTATGTTGCATGTGTAACAAGTGCATCCAAAAGCATCAAATTCTGATCTGCTGCTTTAATTCTTACAAGTATATTTGTGTTCTGCTGTCTTGTCCTTGAATCCTGCACTAGTAGTCCAGGTTCTTACGCTTTTGTTGCACAGAGTCCTGCTATTTTGTACACGTGTTTAAATAATTTCTTAATAATCAAATCCCCTCCCTTTCTATCTCCTGCTCAATTTTTCTTTTAGTTCTTGCATGCTGAATCTTAGTGATTTACTGACCCTGTGCCTTCTCTCTGCTACAAAATTCCTGAAAGTCTTAAATGCTCTGCTAAATGAAATATGACTTTAAATTATCTATATAGTTCCCTGTACACTCAAATCTGATTTAGTGATAGGAAGAAAGCTAAACTAGTGTAACTGATTACTCTGATGCCTACATGACATCAGGTGAGACTCCATATGACCTTATTTACCTTGCTTCTCCGCAGGTGTTCAGTCTCTTTAACTCAGTGACCTGCTTTCTATTTCCTCCTCAGTTCCACCAACATATACATTGTACAATTAAGGTAGTGCAATTCATTTTTAGATTTACATGCTGTGTAGTTTCTGCAAAGGGTGTTCAGTGGAGCACTAAAGCTTTAGCTACTGTAACTTGGTGAGGCACGTGATGTCATTTCTTATTCTTGAGAAAACCCTCTGGCAGTTTGCAGTTACTATTAGCAGCCTTGAAGTTTGTATTTGGGATAAGAAAGTTCTGAGCTTTCACACATGCCCACCCTCTACACCCTTCTCAGTCTTCCCACGCAAACCATATGACCAATCATACAAATTTTTCACTTAGGATGGTTAAGGTTGCTCTGAAATAAAATGCCAAAGTACACCTGGGTTTAAAACCAGAAAGTAGGCTAACAGTTTTATGTGCATACTCTTCTCCTGCTTTGTGCTCTTTAATCTTGCAATTTACTAAAAATTGCTTTTAAATTAGTATTTTTCCAGTGTAGTATACATTCCCAGATGCTGTGACTCCTGTAAACGTGCATACTAATGGATTAGCTTCTTTATTGTCTCATTACATTTATATTTTTTAATTTTCCAGGAAGGTGTCTAAGTTAATATCTGTGGAGAACCTTCTATTGTTACATGGCATGCAAAAGGAATATGCAGTCATCATCTTATGAGGCTATGTGCTTTATTTGTCTTGCTGCCTTTAGAAACGTCAACTTTGAAATCAGAATTAATTTATAGTGGCTTCCGGCAAACATGTTTGCTTCCATTATGAATAGTTTGTTGCATATTTGATGAATGATGTGCTTTCTTCAGGTTGTCACTTGCAAATGTTCAAAATGTTCAAAATTCAAGTCAAACATCAATTTTAGTGCCTGCTGATGGCAACATAATGTAGAGTGGAGCTACATTTTCTTGTTGACCTTACCAATGCTGACTACCTCCCATGAATCTATCTGGTCCAGTGGTATCTTTTTCAATATAGCCTCTTTCATTTCCTATAGTAGAAGTCAATACTACAGGGAAATAACTTGCATCATACTGAATTATTTTCTTTTGTGAGGTATATGTTAGATAACTATCATCTGAGCTAGTTAATGGAAAACACTTTCTCATAAAAGTAGTAAAGATTTTCCTTAGTGAAGACATCTCTTTTCTTTTCAACATATGAAGTACTGTTTTTAGTGGTCCTGCTAATTTCACAAAAAATTTTTAAAAATCCCGTCAACTATTGTTTCTGTCCAGTTGAAAAGGCCATCTTGTAAAAAGCACTATTACTTTGATGACGTTAGATATTTGACTTTATTGTAATTACTTCATGAAACAATTATTTAAATTAACATTGTCTTTGGAGTTATGTTTTCTCCAGTTTGGTGTGATGTTGGCTATCTTTAAAAATTTTTTGCTTGAATTGTTATATGTTTTCTTTCTCTTTTAATTTCCTTTCTCTTTTCACTAGATTACTGTTTACAAAAGTCAAATTGGAGTCCCTGTGCAGAGGCCCAGATGAAGCACTCCTTACCTGTAAACACATGCTCCAGATTTGGAAATCCTGCTACAATCTCACTAACCCAAGGTAAGACGCTGTAGAATTCCAGGCTGCTCGGTACCTTGCTCAGTAGCTTTTCAGGGCAATGTTAGCATTAGCAGTCCTGCTTTTACTTGGTCTGGTATTTTATATGAACAAACTAATCCTCTGGGAATCTGGAGACTGAAGTGCAAAGATACCAGCTGATTGACATGCAGAAACTGTCCAGAGTTCTGTGAAGTAATGTATGCCAAAGCTAATAAACTGCAGTGATGAGGACTGATTACAGAGATTGGGTAACTGCTATTCTCCTTGATGGGGCTCAATGTACTGGTATTGTCTTGACACCCCCCCCCCCCCCGATCTGGGTTATAGAGCCTTCTATATTGGCTAGAGGAGAGATTGCTGTAGTGGAAATTTAGTTCAAGGACTTTAACTAAATAAAATGAAGGAGAACTAGATGTTAGTTAAGAACATAGAAACATTAGAGGTCATATGGGTAAATATGATGTGCTTGCAAAGTCAGCATGGCTTTTTTTTAAAGGGAGGTCTTGCTTATGAACCTATTTAGGTTCTTAGAGGCATTAACAAGTATTTGGATAAGTTGATACAATCCTATTTGGGTTTCCAAAATGCTTCTTTGGAGGTCCTTTGCCACATATGTTTAGATAAGCCATGAAATAAACAGGAAGGCCACTTTGCAGAAATCCATGCTGGTGTTATTCAACATGTTTATCAAGTACCTGGAGAAGAGGACAAGCAGAATCTCCTGCTATCTGGTTGTTTGAAGGGTTGACAGTTTCTGGAGAACAGATGCTGCAGCAGAAGAGCTTTGTACCAGGTGGCATCGGATACCTGTATAGCAGTATGATGAACATTATCTGTTCAGTTTTTGCTCTTACTTTGTTTGATCTCAGTTATGTAAACACATGCATCTCTTTAAGAAGATTGACGGAGTTGGCTTAATGGCCAAAGAGGGGAAATTGCGTCTCTCCTTAGCGAGCTAGTGAGCAGTTCAGAGCAGGAAGGTTTGGAGGGTGTGGCAGGACAAGCCTGGGAAGGGACCCGAGTCCGTCACAGCGTCCTGAGAAAGACTCTGGTACTGCGCTGGGGAGCAGGGAGCAGGACTCGGGGATTATAGACAGTAAGTACGTCAGCAACCAGAAAGGTTTGAGCAGAATTATTTTTAACTCAAAGTCACTGAACTAGCAGCAGGGAGCCGGGAGAGAATTTCTCTTCTAACTTAGTGGGTGGTGGTTTATTTTAGTTGGCTGTTTGTGTGTGTGTGGAGCGGGGTTTAAGAGTTTATTGTCAGACTGCTGTGCAGAATAGTTACCATTTATATGTAAGCTTAATTTCAGTGAGGCTTTGCATGTACTCCAGCACAACTTTTCACCTTCCATCTCTGCTGTTGTATCCTCTACACTGATCAGGGCTCTAATCATGGCTTGTCGTTACTTTTTTATTGTTGTTGTGCTAAGAGCTACTGTGCCATGTTAAATACACATTAAGTAATAATGCTTCCTTCAGACATCAGCAGTGACTGTGAAAACTTACTCTTGGCTGTGTTAGCTTCAGACAGCAGTTTGCTATCTCACATGTGTCACCATTCTTCTTCAAGAACATCTAAGTGGAAAAATTAGTGAGGATTACTTTGCATCTGATAGTTTTTACTGCTTTTTTATCTTGACATTGAAAGCTTTTCTTGAAGTTCTGGTTTATGGTAACAAATTAAAATCAAATTAGGAATGGAATGGACAGGAGCTGTGGATAAGTGTCATGATGGAAGGAGAAAGATTTCCCAAATCACATATTCAGAATTACATTAAACAGTGAATATGGATAGCAAGCTGTAACCTTTCTTTGGATGGTCCAAGTGAAATTTAAGGACTGAATACCTTCATATGGTATTACGGTGATCCAGATCTGTCTGACTGGGATAACAATTATCACTTCAGACCTGAAACGTGACTGGGAAGTTCTATTGATTCAACTGCACTCCAGATGTACTGAAGAATGATGATGCAGGATTGTGAAAACTTAAATTTTCCAGCCTCTGTAGTTTTAACATACACTTCATTTTGTTTTAAAGCACCGTTTGAAAATTATGTCTCCCACTGGAAATAATTGAAGCTCTTTTTTTTTTTAATACTTCTTTAAGCCAATAATAAAAGGTCTTTTAATCACTTGAAACCTTTTTTAGAATGTTGTTTTTCAAATATTTAAATATTCTTTATGCTTATTTGAAACATCTTTTTCTATTCTGATTTAGACTGAAAACTAATTTTGATGTATCATTTTCCAAATGAGATAAGAACTCACTTTTTTTATAAGCTTGTGTTTTATGTTAAATAATTCTTCTTGCAATTAATCAGATTTTGTGGGGTACAGTTGGGTTCAATGTCCTCAGTAATCTTAATAATGAAATAAGTTATGTATAACTAGATATATCACACAAAGTCAGGGCTAAGTGCAACACTGTGCCTTACCTTTGTTCAGCTGATTTAGAACAGTTTTCATTTGTCTTTAATTGGCATACAAACACTTT
Organism: Haliaeetus leucocephalus; assembly: GCF_000737465.1. Lineage (NCBI taxonomy): Eukaryota > Metazoa > Chordata > Aves > Accipitriformes > Accipitridae > Haliaeetus > Haliaeetus leucocephalus. The sequence goes on along the minus strand of NW_010973368.1, from coordinate 10,947,749 downwards.
CCTCATGAGATGATTAATATGAATTTAAAACTTATTTTGTGGTGCAACGCTTAGAAGGTTTAAATGTTTATCTTTAGCCTGCTGCTTGAAGTTCATTAGAAAATAGTTCAATTCTTTTCCAGTTCTTAGTTTGCATTAGGAAAACAGAACAAACCACAATGCCAGTGCTGTGCTTAGAAGATACTTACGCTAGGCCTGGCTCTACTTGTCAGCAACATTTGGCATGTCATTGCTTGTGGGTTGAGGAAGTAATTAATACAGCAGTTACCAGAAAATATGCACCAACTGATATAACAACTATAGCTGATAGTGTGTGTCCCAGAAAGTTCCCTTCTGTTTCCTGTGGATTTCTATAATGGCATCATTTTGTAAGGAAATCAGTCATGCAATAATGTTAGGGTAATGCAGAATTTTATTTATACCATTTTAGTAACAGCTGTACAAAGAGAGGAAGTTGTTTCACTGGTTTTTGAAGTGTGCAATTATAAAGAGTTGCTGAAAGGCTTCTTGCCATTCTCTCAGTTCAAATTCAGAAGGAGGGGATTTTAAAATTAAGGCAAATGGAAAGATGTACTGAATTCCAGCCTTGCAGTTTAGATTAAAGTTTCTCGGGCTTTACTTTTAGCTAGGAATTTTGTGGAGTTTTTTCTCTTCGGTAAGAATCAGACAAAACTTTAGCTAAGTTGGGCTAATAGGCCGTTTGCTTTAAAGTTTAATTATTTTTAAGTTTGTGGGGTGCTTTTTTTTAAATGAGGTTTTTAAAAGAGTATTGATAGTGAATAGTACCAGACTTGCAATCCTAAGAATGAAATTACTATATTAACTGTAGAATGTTAAAGAAGGAGTGCACTTATGTGCTTCCTCACACTTTTCTGTCAATGTGTCTCAATACTCGTCTCATCTTAAGGAGAAGGAGCACTTAGTTCTTCAGTCCCTGTTCTTCTGCTGAATCTTTAAGAGTAGTTCTAGGAGGAATTAGTTTTCCAGCAAGTATGTCAGCAAGAAGCCTGAGGGACAGATACTGAGTTATAACTGAAGTAGAAATTAAGTGCATTTGTCCACAGGAGCCATCAGTGAAAACTGCTGCTACTGCTTAAGCTCCTGAGGTGTTGGAAGAGTTCAGAATGTTCCTACTGCCCTATTATGATCCAGTTCAACATTAGGCAGTTAATATGTGTGTGTGTGTATTAAAACAAACCCCCCCCAAACTCCAGAGATAAAAGTGATGCCTTTTATATGTGAAATGCAGTTATGGTATCTTTATAACATCTTTACCTAAAATTAGGTGTCCTGAGTTTAGTGTTTCTCTTCAGTCTGGGGAAAAGTGTGGATTTTCAAACTTAGATCTGCCATCTCGGCTTTGTGTGAGAGCTGTACCTCATATTATATAAAAGCTTAATGTACAATAAATCCCTTCTGTAAAGCTGTTAGCTATGAATCGAATTAGAAGACTGTATTCCCTTTGTGGCTATATTAATTGTGAAAACAAAATTGCTGAAGTAAATATGGATTTAGTTTTGCTTAGCTTAATTCTGTTTTAATGCAGCTGGCGTAATGCACTGTGAGTGGTTAGTGGTGCTTGGTACTAAATTTGTTCATAGCAAGAACTTTTATAGCAGGAACCTTTGTGGGAGGAGGGCAGCATGCAACTTGTATCTCAGTATATAATTTTATATTTTAATAGCTTGCAATTTCTATACTTCATTACAGTGATTCCGGACGTGGGAGCAGCCTGTTAGACAGAGCTATTGCTGATAGACGACAGCTTAATACAATTACATTACCAGATTTCAGTGATCCTGAAACAGGTAAGAACTGCGTTTGAACAATAAAATAGGTAAAATGGTCTGGCCATAGCTAGATTTTGCGTTAGGTTTTTTGTTTTATTTTGCTAAATGAAATCATATTTTCATTGTTGTCATATAAGTGGAAATAGACATTGTGCAATATAAGATTTTTTTTCTTTTTTATTTGTGAAACACTTGCTGACCACGTTCCCTATAAATTAAAATACCTACAGCGTGGATCTTGCTAAGCTTAGAGGTATCTTCTTATGCAAGGGCTAAAAATTAGTATGCTGAACTAGCCTATATGCCAAAGTCTTATGCTTTTCTGTCCATTCAGTATTTGCAAGTACTTTTTAAAAGGTAAATCAGAAAAATTTCAGAAAACTTTTAATCTCAAAAAAACCTGAAGACATTGTTGCTAATTAAATTAATTGAAATCTCTAATATGTTAAAATTTAATTGCATGGGTGGGTTGGCTTATTGTAGACATAGCTTTGACATTATAAGCAAAATTTATTTATTACAGATAATATATACTGTGATATTTTGATACACATATCAAAAATGTGGTACACAGGTACACTACATAAAAGCTAAGATTGTTACATGTCAGTAAATAGTTACAACACGTAATTTGCCTATTTTAATATGTTCAGTTATCAGAATGCAAATTGATATGCCTTAAAACTCATATAGCCAAAAAGCAGGTGAGCCATGCATCCTGTGAAAATTGCAGAAGGAATTACCATGATGATGCTAGTTCCAAAAACATTTACAGTATGTTACTTGCATTCTAAATATTGAGAGTTTTCTGTTTCCTGGGTTGTATCATGCTTTTCCTGGCACTTTTCAGATGTGAATTTCTGCTTAATTGCACTTTGACACAAACAGCTTATGGGAAAGTTTGCCAGCCTATGAATTAGAATACACTGACCCATAAATTAAGATACAGTGAAATCTGTAATGTATCTCTTTGTTTAACATCAGAATTGTGCACTAGGGAAAAATCCAATTTAGATACTTAACTTCTGAAAGTTAAAGTTGGATTGAATGTTCACTCAGTTTTGAAATAATGTCAGTAAACAGAAAATGTTCTGTGCTTGCTATGATGGCAAACAGTTTTGATTACAAAGATCAGGTCACCTGATTTCAAAGAATTGCAGTGTGATATGGTCTGAAGTATGGCATAATTTAGCTTCCTGCCCCTAATGCAGAATTTTCTGTCTTGTATTCGTATAATTAAAATGTATAAGATAACATTATATTATTCTGTAGTGATCATTCTATATTTTAGTCTAGCTCATTGTTTCATTCTAAGGACATAACTAGATTTTAAAGGTTTCATATACATATATAGATAGACATAGATATAGATAATTTATTTTATGCCTTCAACAAAGTGCTTTTTGGGGTGGTGGTGTGGGAGGGGGTTTTGTGGTTATTTGTGGGCTTTTGTTTTTCCCCCATGGGGACACAGAGCTCTTGATCTACATCTTCGGGGTGTCCTATTTCATATCTGCCACACTTGAGAGCATAATGAATTGCTGCTTTTTAAGGACTGCATATTCCTCAACGCTTTTAAGTACCTCATCTAAAACAGTGAGATTTCAAGAAGCTTGCCCCAGATTCAAATCCTGCAGCCAATATCTTGATTGGAAAACCGGATCTATATATATATATGTCTGATTTTTCTAGAAGTTCTAATTAGTCATCTTTTCTGAATCTCAGCTGTGTTGTTAGAGCTTATCTCTACTGTCAAGGAGAACAAGATGGGAAATTAAAAATATGGGGTCCCTTTCTGATTATTTTTCTTATAAAAGGTAATTGTGGAGGATGAGTTGGGGGGGTCTCTTTTTCTATTTTTAAGGGGGGTTGGGGTTGGGTTTGGGGTTTGTTTGGGTTTTTTTTAATTGTTAATTTTAGCAGAAGAAACCTTGTTGCAATACCAGTACTCAAATTCTGGTAAGGACTACAGCTTTGTTATCCACTGTTTTCTATACAGTATTATACATATAAAAGCTCCATATCCAAGTTTTGTCCAAAATTCTTCATCCAGAAGATTATGTAAAAATTTTGCAGACATTAAAAGGTTATGGTACTATAACAATAGATGAAGTCAAGCTTGTCATAGTGTTTGAGTGAGAAAACTTTAAGCAGACTGTCAAAAAAACATTGTTCATAAATGGTAGATGATAGAAACAATAGATGGTCAAGATGTTAGACCTTTATAGGCTGAAAGAGCTCATGCGAATTCTGTGGAACCCCAGTGTTTAGAAATGCAGAAAAAATTTGACCTTTAAATAAGTAAACAAATGTTAAAATAGGAGTATGCAGGAAACATATTGCGGAAAATCCTCTTAGGACAGAAATGTTCACTCCCCTCCTCTTTATACAGTATAATGCTACCATGTGTATACATTTATGCATGTGTATACACATGAACATTTGGAAATTTTCCCCTTCCTAACTTTGCTTGCCACCTGTGATGGTGATCATCTTTGTCTATCTGCTCTGAGTTCGGGCAATTTGAGTACCAAGAAATGAGAGCTAAAAGTCAGATCTGAAGTCTTGTGTACTTGCAATGTCAATTTTAAAATCCTTAAAAAAAAAATACATCTAGCTGTAATGGGTGTAAAACATTCTTTTTCTCAGATGTATCAATTACACAGAAGTTGAAATTGGGGGGGAGGGCGGAAAGGTCTTAAAAACCAGTTTTATATAGAGCACTTACCAATCCCATAATCAGAAATTATTAAATGATTCAAGTTTATATTTGTGTAATCTTTGAAGTATCAGAAGAGTGTATTGTGGATTTCTTACAAAGCTAGACTGTTAATTCTAAGGCCCTGATCAATAGCTGTGGCAAATCTACTTGAAGTTTGCCTTCTATTTCAGCTGGTTTGCCATGAGTGGCAAGCACCCATATTTGTATATGTTGATGAAGGAATTAAATATGGAGGGGGAAAAAAAAGTTCTGATGAATCAATCACTGAAGTAAAATCTCACAGGGAGGCAGGCACATTTCATATCCAATGATAGATATGCATATGCAAATCACATGAGACTCAGCTGGCTATTTTGGTTAAGGTAAATTGCACTCAATCTTTTTAAAAACGGATTATTCAATTTTTTCTGTATTCATTGCAGTCCACTGAGTTTATCATAGGAGGAAACGATAGTAGCTGAGTTTTAAACTTTGATCTTTATTTCCCCTTAAATATATTCTACAAATTTATGCATTAGAACATAGGGGACAAAAAAACACTTAAATTTGTTTTTTTAATCTAGTTTAGTATGGAAGGAGAGTACCTATGAGTATGGGGGGGGGTATGTTGCTTTCAGAAGAATTGGTATTTATTTTATGTAGAAGCCATTTCCATCTTACTGATTGGTGAAATAAATGCTTTGCATTTTTTGGCATCCATGAGTCCATTAAACCCTGTTGGATCTTTTTTCTTTCCTGCTTCCCCCCCTCCCCCTTATCATTCTCTTTGTTTCGCTTTTTAGCCTCTGATACTTCCTCATCTTCTCTCTCAAGAACAGAGTCTCCTCTCCAACTGTTTGTATCTTCTCATCTTCCTCATCCTCATCCTAAACCAGATACCTTTGTCTGGCCCCATGCAGCCTCTCCATACTGTGACCAAGTTCCTGAGCCCCGTACACCTTCTCACTGTAAATTGGCTTTCTATTCCTGATGGGCGTGTTAGTTTGTGCTGTATTTTTCTGATAATCTTCATAACTGATAAACCATGTTTAAACAGTTTAAGTTTCAACAGTGTGGGTGAAAACTGGTCTTTCAGGTGCTCTTCATTAAATACTGAATGGGTTTTTAGAGTTTCATCAGAATAGACTGTTTTATTGGTCCCAAAAGAGGTAAAGTTGCAGACATATTTAATACTCTGTTCTCATGACTGTTAGAGAAAATGATAGGTGTTTGGGTAAAAGGTTATTGGCCAAGACTGCTCTGTAGTATTTACTGCTGTAAATTATTTCCATTGCTGGCACCTTTTGCCTAACAAGACTGTCATTTCTATAGAATTTCATTCTTATCTCTACAGTTTTTAATGACTTAATTTCAGAAAGCCGTTAGCTAATTGCATCCAAAATCTTCCCTGAAAATTCACGTGAAGGAAAAAATTGCCTAAATATCAGTGTGTATTTTCATACTGCAAGTAGGGCGTATTGGAATGATTCAGAGTATTAGAGCAATGAAAATCAGTACTATGCTATTTCAAGTCAAGAGCCATCCTGTTCATTGAAATGATGCCAATTTAAAAATGCTGTAAGATCAATCCCCGTGTTGCTTGAATACAAACTGTACAGTAATGCTGCCAGAGTAGTTCAGGTGGCAGGGTAAAATCAACAGTTTTGCATCCATGTTCTTTTTAACTCCTTTCTATTTCTGTTAAATTGTCCTTCACTTATAGCTTTATGCACAGCACTGTTTTTGTCACTGCATTTACTATAATCCAATCTTAAGAAATTCATTTTTGACACCTAGCCTTTGACTGATACCATGTCAAAGATATTAATTCCTAACAAAATGTAGAAAACAAATCTTTGAATATTAGCAAAATTTACTCATTAAAATAGCTGACATAAGACTAGAGTTTTGAAAACACTAGCTCATATGTAAGCCTGTAACTGGAAATTAAGGAAAGCGCTTCCTTTAGACTCCAGGAAATCTGTGTCCTACAGAAGTTTAGCTATTTGAAGTCTGACTTTCTTCTTGATAAATTTGAATAGTTGATTGATTGCTATTACAGCTTTGGGTGTCATTGAGTTGAACTTGCTCAGACCTACTCTACAAACAGTACATCTCAGTTAGCATTAAATTACTTGTTCTTTGCAGAGCTACAAGTTAATAAGAGCCCACTCAAGAATGAAGGCAAACTGAAAGAATGCAGAAGCCCAAGCACGGATTCCATTATGTAAAGCCCAAGTTTTCCATTTCCAAGCTACCGTATCCTCAGGGAAAGGAGCTTCCACCATATGCATGAGGAGTAGCGGAACCATGAAAAAAACCCAGATATTGGAGTCCTTTGTGTAGTGTAAATAATTAATGAAAGTTAAAGCTCTCTATCTTCTCTATCTTCTTCTCTAAGCTTCTCTATCTTCTGAGTAAGTAGAGGTTTGCCTAGATGCTTATGGCATGTTAGTATAGTTGCCAGGGCTGAAAATCTCATGTTCTGTATCTTGCTCAGTTCAATTTTTTTTCCAGTGAAAGAAGTAAAAGACACTTTGTATTATTGACTTGACTTCCAATTTCTGTTGAACAGGAACATGATTTTGGAGGTGTAGCAAAGGCTCTATGAAAATATTTATTTTAAACAGTAATCTTCTTATTTAATTTTTTTATCTTTTGAAACCCTGTAAACCTGATTTACAGTTTGAAGATTATCAGAAACCTTTTGGCTTTCTTGGAGTTTGTGTGGGTTTTATGTATATATATATATATCTTTTTTTTTTTTCCCCTCCTTCTTACTTTGGATTTTAATTTGTGGTTTGATCTGTTCAAAGGCAATCCATCAGATGCTTACTTTCATGGTTTTTACTCCCTTTTTTCAGTTTGTAAGTAGTATTCACTGTGCAGTTCTGTTAATTTCTTAAGGACTTAAATCACCTTTTCCTTTACCACAAAACGTACATGTTTTGTCCATCAGTAGTGGAAGTTTGATAGTGTGTAAAGCAAGGCTGATATTCTTTGCCCATTCAGTCACCCCAAGGGCTGTAATCTTAAGAGATCTGAATGCACTCAACTAACACTTGCATTTAATTATTAAAGAGGCAGTATGCATTTCTAGAGGACTGCAAATAAAGATATATTAGGACGGTCTTGTATAACATAATGGCCAGCTGCCAGTGTGTTGTATTAGAGAAGATTTTATGCCACTACTGTTCCTAAGGAGTATGTTGGTCCAAAATGCAACACTGCAACTGCTGTCATTTTTCATAATAAACTATTTTCTCTTGTGGTACAAATTTTGCCTGTAGAATAAATATCTTAAGAGTACACTTTAAAATAATGAAATGATGAAAGCAAGCTAAATAACAGAGAATGAAGAATACAGATCAATAAAAATAACTGCTGCTTTAATCAGGATGTGAAATAACGTTCTTTTTCTCTGACCAGTTACATTATAAAGCTGTGTGTTTAGCCTTGAATAGTAAACTGTGGGATTTTTTTTTCATTGATTACTTCACTTTTTCATAGATTTTTATGGGGTAGTACAGGAGACTGATTTGGTGGAGGAGAGGAAAGTAGGAAGATACATAAAACAGCATGTTTGACAGTGGCTAAACTCGGAAAAAATTTTTCAGAGCTGAGAGGATGCTCTATGAATGATGCTGTCCATACCTGACTCCATGCATAACTTTGCACCAAAAGATAAGCTGGCTTCATAATTTGTGATTGTGAAAGGTGCCTCAGACACTTAATGAATTTTATAGAAAAACCTGTTAATTTTGGCTAACCCTGCCAATCTGTCTTATCAAATGCATCACTTCAGTGATGTATTAGTCCTGCAGAAGGTACTGCCTCTTTGTATCATGCGATTGCTTTCTTTAGCACAGAGTTCTCTGTATGTCACACCACTAATATTCTTACTGCCAGCTTTGTGTGCATGTAAAGTTGAAAGTCATGGGATTTTTCCTCTTTTCTCCTGCATGAGCATTGCTGTTACAGCATTTTTTTCTTTATGTAAATGTTGAAACATTGAAAACATGATGAATGTAAAACTGTTTAGTAATATTCTCTTTTATGGTATAAAAAGAAATCCTGTTACAGTGTTTTTGTCAGTTGATATGAACATGTTTCATGAAGGATGACAGTCCACTCTTTTACTCATTTTCAGAAGGAAAATTTGATGTACGTAAAAGTGAGGTTGTTTTTCTCCAAGCCTGCATGCCAACTAAGTGCTGATAGGGTCCATGTCTTAGTTCATGTCCATTAGGCTACATTCTGAAGAATTTATTGGGCAATGACCAAGGAAAGAACTGAAGAAGTCATAACACATGTATTTACATAGGGTGACTTAAAAATGGTATTTAAAAGATGGGTTTCATGTAGACTCTCCTGTAACATTTATCTTAAGAAAAGCCTGAAGAGAATAAATTGAACACTTTGTTGTTCACAGAAGTTGAACTGTAGGTGTGACTTGGAAAAGAAAGGTTTCTGTGAAATGACTTAACTTCCTGGTTAAATTGTGTTTGTACAAGGCTGCTGTTAGGTTTTCTATTTGAGATTGAATTGAAACTTTGACGTAACTATGGTTGTTGCAGATACTATGTTAGTATGGTGAGTAGAAACTATAAACTCTGGACAAATGTCATTATAGGAAACGAGTGGGAGGTTATACCTTTTTGGTTTAGAAACACTTCATTATGATTAAGACCTTCTGTCACACTTTGCAGTTTGCAATGTGATTATGATTCCAGATGTTAATCAATAAGTAATTTAAGTAGTGGAATTCTAGATCTTGCAAAGACACTCCCCGTTTTGTGCTTGGCCTTTTTTGTATAAACAAGCTTCAGAACAAAACTAAACAAATGAAACAAATGAAAGTCAGTAGCCAGGATCCATTTTGGTGATATATTACTTTTCCAGACCTCATGCTTTTATATTTCAAAATAAACACTCTTTGCTGCTTGTGGTATTTTGAGGGAATTTCTTCTTGATTCTAAAATGTCACGCTATAACAGCAGGTCTAGAAATTGTCTTGGAAGAGCAAGGATATTTGTGTGCGTGGAAGGTACGGTAGAATTTTAAACCAGAAATTACTGCCACTCTATCTGAGCATTCGAAGGAAGCTACAACTGAGTGAATTGTAACACTGAAAGTGAGGATATGTTTGTGTTTGGCTGAGGGTACTGAACACAGACCAAAGAAATCAAAATACAGATAAGGCTGCGAAGAGAGAGCGGAGCTTATGACAAAACCAACAGGGAGCCACCAAATAACTGGTTACATAGGATCTGTGAGGCTTCAAGCAGACTTTAAGATCCACGCTTTACCTTCAGTTTCTCACAAACCACTCTGTATCTTTACCAGTGGTAGTTGAAATTACTACACATTTTAGAATTGTAATGTGAGTATAAGGATCTGAATCTGGGGTCCCCTGGGTTAGAACAAGGAACAAATAGTTCAGATAGTTAGTTCTAATAAGAAAAGGGTTGAATAAAATTTTGAGGAAGGTCAGCAAAAGGTTTTTAGTACACAGAGTCTTTAAATGATTTTTAGTATTCTGCAAAATGAAAGCTTACTAATTCTGTTTTAACAGAAGGACCCAGAAATGAGTCGGATGACAGCTAATTGTGGCAATACTAAAGAAGCATTTAGGGGTTTATGGGTTAGAGTTATCGGCATGATTGCAATCTACCTGAAAGATGCCTGATTGGGCAGTGTCAAAACGCTACTGTTGTTAAAAAAAAAAAAAAAAAAAAAGGAAAGAAAAAAAGATAATAGCAAAACTATGATAAAGGATACAGTGGCTGGCTGATTAGATATGCAAGGCTGCACTAGAGGTCATCCCTCCTCCTTTTGGAAACTGTATAGCCGTGTGCTTGATATCTCTCTTAATAGCCACTGCAAGGAGGGTTTTTAAAGAAACAAAACCAAACAAAAAAGACCAATTATCGATACTGTTGTGCTGTTTCGCAACATCCTTAAGTTCTCCACGTTTTAAATAAGACTGAAGCATGTCGGATTTCAAAGGCTTGGATTTCCAAACAGCCCTGCGGAAGATTACACCAAGTTTCTTTGTGTGCTGCTTAACATTGATCTTCAAACTTAAACCCTGAGAATCCATTTAGTTGGGATGTTGTTTAGAGGCAGCTTAAATTTAGTTGATTATGTTGAATAATCTGTAGTCTGAGTTTCTAAAACAGTTAAGTTACTTGTTCCACGTTGAATTTTATATTGTTAATATTCATAATTGATTTAGAATACGTTTTTATATTAGCTGTTTTAATTTAGCGAAAGATAGGAGGTAACTATTTTCTAGTAGTCTGATTGAAGTAAAGACACTTGAAGACTGTTACTTTGTATACATGTGTGTTTTCTTCAGAGAACTAGTTGCTGCAATATGTGAAGGGATGCCTTTTTCCTAAACAGGAAATATAAGCAATTTGAATAATAACACTTTGAAAAAAAATTTCTAGAAAGATTTTTTTATTATTATTTGTTTTTGTTTTGGTTTGGTTTTTTTCTGCCACTCACAATAAAGTTCAAGATAGGACTTAATTACCACAGGAAGCGCTCAGTATCCACTCTGTTTTAACTTTAATATAGGTGGCACTGCAACTCATAAGAATTTTATTACAGTATAGTTCTTTTTTAGATAGAAATTGATGTATAAAAAGTTTTAATAATACATTACCATGTGTGCTTTATGGTTAAGTCCTAGAGGCTTAAAATCTAACAGCACACTTTCTATATGAAATTACTTGTGGCCTGGCTGGCAGCCAGAGTCCTTGCTTTAAAGAATAGAAAATATAGGTTCTTTTTAGTACCAAATTGAATACTTGCTTTTCAGAAGGAAGGGGTTAGATGATATCCATTGTGTCAGTGAATCGCACCCTTTTCTTTACAAATTCTGGAGAGATGAGGAGGCTCTTTCACTATTAGTCCCTGGAAGGCAAACAAGTGACAGGTTGTAGTGACATGCATTTACAGAAGTGGGTGTCAGACAAGAAGAGGATTACTGGTGACTAGTGTTTATTTATGGTACCTTTGCTGATATTTTTCTTTGAATACACTCCACATGCTTCTTGCTTAGACTTCCCTTTAATATTTCTTCAGAAGTTAAGCCTTAAAGATAAGACACACAAAAACATTAGTGAATGTTCAACTCTGTGGGCTGGAGTTTGAGTTGTTTCATCAGCCAGTAAAGGAAAGCAAAGTCCACGGCCAGATACTGTTTCAGATCTTCAGGGCAATTCCTTGTTCATAATGACATATGAAATGCTAATTATGTCCTGTGCTGCTTTTCCCTTGTTTCTGTCAGTTAAGGGAAACATGATGCACACTTCCAGACAAACTTTATCCTCCCACTGATCTGCGTGCTAGGAATTTCTTCAGCTTTTCTGGTTTGCTGATTTATCTTGTCACACTTAAGAATGTATGTTTTATGTGGCAAATTGCTTCTTGTTAAAATTCTTAGAAAACCTGTGATATTGAGAGTGAAAGTTTCATTTATTTCTTAACTGCTAGTGATGAAGATGAGCTTGTGGGGTGCTGTTCAACCTGTACAGGATTCAGTACTTTCTTTTGGGGTACCTGCCATTGTTGACCATTACAGATATGTTGATGGGCTTAAAAGACTTCTCATCTGATTCAATATGGAATATTTCACTTCCATTATTTATTAATCAGGCCTAGTCAGTCTGAGATTTTGTAATTTGTAATTATAAAACAACTAGAGATACGTTGAAGCTTAGATGACAAGGAGCATAGCTTAAAATATCCATTGTCTTGATTTAAAAAAAAAAATCATGACTAAATAAGCTGTCAGTAATTGGCTATCCAAAGTACACTTGCCATTAGATATTCTCTAGTCATAGAAGCTTTTTTAATTCCAGTACTTTGAAAAGGGTAGTATTTGGCAATGAGATTCTAATCTCATTTGTAAATGCTTCATTTTATGAGAATTACCCTTTACATAGTATACTTTGGGAGTGTTCTTTATGCAAGGGACTTTTTTGCCACAAGGCATTTAATTCAGCCTTTTTGATTAGCTAAGGTTTACATTCAGTGCAGTTTAATTCTGTATTTGTGATGGTGTATGTTGTAATCATCTTGTATATTTTAGTTCTCTTTTTTTGTACGGTTATTGGTCTTAAAATAGTCCTCTAATTGCACTCTATGCAAAGACATAGCAATTACTAACATCAAAGTGCATGCAGCAACCTGAAGATTACAGTGTACAATACCATCACAAACCTTTTTTTGGATCGTACGTTGCCAGAAAAGAGGTGTCGAGTTTAATAGAGTATTCATAGTAGCAACCCAAAAATGTGTCAGGTATAGTTACCAATGTTCATTGTGGTTTTTATATAGTCTTTCAGAGCAGTATAAAAGCTTTCATAACAAGGAAAATTAACCTGACATTTCAAAAAACTTCTCAAAAATGGTATAAGTAAATTAAATCTTGAGGAGTTTGGGGTAAAACCTCTTATGAAAAGAGTTATAATTAAATGTTTTATGCAACGTGTGTGGCCTTCATTCTTTCTATGGTGGTAATTTTTTTCATTACTTCTACAGGTTCAGTCCATGCCACATCAATAGCAGCTTCCAGAGTGGAGCAAGCGCTGTCTGAGGTTGCTTCATCTCTGCAAAGCAGTGCCCCTAAACAAGGTCCCTTGCATCCTTGGATGACTCTGGCTCAAATATGGCTTCATGCAGGTACTGTGAAAGTAAAATTCTTTCTTGTTCTTTCTTCTCCCCTTTCTTGCTAGCCTAAGGACTTGCAAAAATCTCTTGGCTTCATTCAGAATCTGTTACCATTTATCAGATCAAACTTTTTCCAGGTGTGTGCGTGGCATTGAAGCAAGTCAAGAAATGAAAAACACATTACAGTTGCTTGTGTGTAAGATCATTTATGTAAGATAAGGCAGTAGTTTTATAATGCAGCTGTTATCAGTGGAGTCGTGTTTTCTGTAGAACAAAGGCAATACTCTCTCCCTTATCTGTGAAGAATTTAGTTTCTGAAGTATGTATTTGGAAATTTAGATGCCCTAATTCCATTGGTTGGAAAAAGATGTTTGTAAGATTATTGAATAGAGTTCCTGCAACTAGAAAAACTTTATCATTGAAAATAAGTAACTCTGCATATGTGGAAAAAAAGAGGGAGTAGTACTATTGAGCAACCTGTCCCTTGCAGCTGTTATAATGAGCTGTTATTCAGTTCTCTTCCTTCTAGCTTCGTTAATGTAAAAGGCCCAGGATTGTTTTTCTAAATGTGGAGTTCTCTTGAGTAGGTTTAGTATTGTTATGCTGCTTCAAGCCTCAAGCTAAATGCAATATCGTAAGTGGCTGTTACATAAAATTTTAACCAGAAAATGCTGATCCAGTGTATTTTTACAGTTTAAAATGTATACCATGCAATTGTTTTTTATTGATACTTGCATCAGGAAGGTGTAATTTAGAAATAAGTCAGCAACTGTTCCACTTTGGTCTGGTCTCAGACTTGAGCATTTTTCAGTGATGTAATTTTTTTTTTCTTCATGTTTACATTCAACAAAGCAGTGCTGTATTTCTTAGCGTTTTAATTTACCTATTTTGCATTAACAGTTTTATTGTGTGAAAGTCATTACAGGGCAACAGCTGCCAGTTATTAATTCATGTTTTAGATAAAAAGCCCAAAAGATTGGAAAGAAGAGCAATGACAGTGATTAATAATAGTGATCTCATTTGAGGGTGGAAGGGCTCCTGGAAAGCAACACAGATTAGACAAATCACCTGCCCTGCATTGTGGCATCACTGGTTTTAAATATTTATAAACCATCACAGATGGCCATCTACAGTAACTCTTAGCATCTATAATGCTGATAATTTCTCAGCCTTCTGTGACAGCTTGTTCCACTGCTTATTTTCTGTTAATTTTTGTTGGTCATGTCGTATTGCTGCTAATCCAGTCCATGCAAGTGACTGCTACTGTTTTGCCTACAAAGGAGGGGTCTGGACGCTCTTTGCTGATTCCTTTTTAGTTCACAACTTAGTCAGGTTTGCATACATGTTGGTGGTCTGCTGCTGCAATCTGCTGCACAGTCCACTTTTCACTCTTAAAAATACCTACCTCGGCAAGCGTGGCCTCTAGGCCATATTCTTGATTCCCAGCAGGAGGAAGCATGGGTGGGAAGTAGGAGAGAGTTGGGCTGGAGAATGAACTCAAGTGTTAAAGATCCAGTATGTAAAGTATGAAGAGTGCTCTGACTCTTTGTGTATAGGGAGCAATGAAAGAAAAAAAACAGGAGATGAAAGAGGGCTTCTGTCTGCCTTCAGAGAAGGTACTGCAACCTGAAGTCTCCTTCCTCTCCACTTTGGAATGATCCTGTTCCTGATACTTCTGCTGGGGATTTGTGCTGCATTTCAGAGTGTTTAGGTATCCTGCTATTCAGCCACTTGTCCTGCTAGAGTAAACGCCCTGAGCCTTGAGAAAAGGCTCTTTACTGTAGGAACATTCAGAATAAAGTTTTCTCTCAGAAGCACAATACAAAGCAGATATTGTGGAAGGTATCTTCATCGGTGTATATGGGTTACCTGCATAGAAAACAGCGATAAAATTACTTAACGCCTTACTTAAAGCACACGTTCTTTAAATAACGGTGAAGATTTACCATTGGGAAATTGCATCCTTTTTGAGACTCATGCCACGTTTAACTGTTTGACTCCCTGTATGCTTGTGCAGTGTTTTATTTCTTAGTGTCGGGGGGGGAATCTTTAACAAGCTTTAAATCTTAAAATACAAAAATTGAGAATTATTCTTCCTGTTAGATTATAGAGACATGGTAGAGTTACGTAAATAAGTTCTAATACATGCAAAACTTAGTGGAATATATTTACCCAAACTAATATATATGATGTGAAAAAAAAGAGAAAATGCTTGTTCTTATGGATATACAGTGTCATTCCAGCTGTCATTAGTGTAAATGAGTATGGCATCCAGTCCGAAGAAGTTGGTAACACAGTAACCGGATTTTAATTTTTCATCTTGTGTTTATTAATGGACTGTTTTGACCTTTCATTTCTGGGCATACAGTGTAAAGGTGGAAAATTAGGCTAATTTTAAATGTGAAACAAAATGACTCTTGCAATTAGTACATTCTCCAGTAACTCACTATTAAAAACCAGACCTGTCCCTAAATGATCAATGGCTGTGGTGATCCTTTGAGAAATGCATTAAGACTGAACTCAATATTGCTGTGCAGCTTGATTGGAAAATAGATTGATTTCTCAATAAAATGCAAGCGTAAGCATTGGAAGGGTTTGAACCAGAAAGCATTATTGGCATTCTCTAGGTGGAGACATTAAGAAGAGCACATCAGACTTGGCACCTGGTTTCTCTGCAAACTGCGGCTCTTCTCTGAGATTTTCGTACAAAGTCTGCTGGCACTTGTCAGTTTTTCACAACTGATTTATTTGAATTTGCCATATCGGTTTTTTAACATTTTTATTCAGTTTGAAGTCATTATCTCAGAATGAACAGCTCTCCTTCAGTTTCAGAAACTTCTTGAATGAACTTTCATGCTTAACACCTAGCCACAAGTGCCACTTTCTATTCATTCTTTCATAGTTTTTCAAAAAGCCTGCTGGATATTCTGTTGGGGTGGCATAACTTCTGTTAGAGAAAGGGAGAAGTTATTCTTAAAATAACTCTATAATAACTTTAAACATAAAGGAATTATTTTGCTTAAATGTAATACTTTTAGGAAGGTCTGTTAATAACTGTCAAGTTTCTCTGCTGCAGTTAGTAAGCAGGACAGCAACATTTAGTATCTTACAGTAACATAAGGATAATTTATAAGCAGTATTGCGGTCTCTTGGCTAGTGTTAAAAGCCATTACTACCATACTTGTTTCCCTGCAAGGAATACAGAATTGCAGCTGCAGTCTGTTAAATTAGCTAATCTCTGCTTATTTTTCAGTCTAGAATTATTGTGGTAGTAGATAATCACCTACTTAAGTAATTTTTAGTTTCTGCATATTATTTGCTAATAATTACAGATTTTACTTAGTACCTTTTACAGTCTGTGTAAATTATATTTTTTCCTAACTGTCTTTTCACCGAGCAACTTGGGTGTGTGTATTTAAAACTATGTTTCAAGTCTGATGCTGGAGAAGAGACCATAAAACAAGGAGAGCTCAAATAGTTAGCATTTAAATAATGTAGTGTATTTTATACTCACTAAAATCTTGTTCCTTGTGTAGTAATATTCACCATGTAGCTTTTAGAAGGGCATTCAAGAATGAAGTACCCAAAGCTTTTCCAAAATATTTTAGAGTTTTTTAAAAAAAAACCCTATCAATACAATTCACATTTTATGCTGTATGTCCAGTTCTCAAATTATGGCTACAACTTGCTCTTTGGGTTCTACCAACAGTTAGTAAAATCCTAGAAAAATTTAATTTCTCCCAAATTTAGATTTTGATTTCAAAATTTTATCCCCTCATTATCTTCCAGGTTTGCTATTCTTTAGTTATGCAGTACCATCTCTGACTAGGTGAGGTGGTTCTTTTAGGGTTAGGGGAAAAAAGTGTTCCTGGATCTGCAATTTCATGTGTTAGTTCTTTATGTGGATAAGACATTTTTCCATCAAAAAGCATTTCATGAGTTTCTAAAAATATGCTGCATTAATCCATACATCCACACAGACGTACTACTTATGTTAGGTAGAATGTGTTCTGTGAAATCACTGGGTCAACTGAGGAGAAAAAAAAAAAAAAAAAGTCTTTTCTCCCATCAATAGGATCAGGTCTTAGAGGAAGAAAATAATTTATTCCAGCAACCCTACAAAAATCAGTTAAAGAAATAGAAAATTAGTAAGACCTTTAAAAAACTGTGCTTACTCACCGACTCCTACTGAAAGTCCAGTTTTTGTTAGTCATTGTTATAAATTGATCTTGGTGAAAATAGTTATGACTATTCATAGCAGGTATCATCTGTAAGTTAAGGTTTATGCACTGCTGTAGTGAAGTTGACTAGTTAGGGGTACTATTAAGTCTGTTTAATGCAATTGTCTCAGAAGAAAGCTTCTTCAAAGGCTGTCAAACATCAGTTCCATTCAGAGTTTAGGCATAATCCCAAATCCACTACTGTAGTGTGAGATCCTGATCTGCCAGCCTTTAAACCAAGATGGGTGGCCTGTACTGTACAGTGAGAAGCCTGTCTTGAACAGCGATAGATCACTTTGCTGTTTTGATGGAGCATTTTGATTTGAGCCTTAATCTATAAGACTCTTGTACCGTGTAATATGATAGAATGCAGTTATACAATTACTTTGAGTCTCAATTTTTCTAGGGTCTATACCAACATAAAAGAAATAGAAAACCCAACCCAGAACCTTTGATATCTTTTTCTTGCATTTAGTATCTGTTTATTCCTCCCTTCTCCCACTCTTTCAGCAAGAGATTAAGATAATCCAGCAGGGTAGTGAAATAGCAATGTTGAAGAGTGTCATAAGAGCTACAGAAGGCAAATACTTCCTCTATTGTTAGTTGTTAATCACTTACCGAATGAACCTTTTTTTCCCTTATAGTCAATCTGATTTAGACAAGTGTGTGTCAGGCTACTCAACTGCTTTAATCGGGAGCGATTTATCTTAAATTAAATATAGCTTTTTTTTTTTTTTTTGAAGCTACAGAGTTAAATGTTTTTAGCTTCTGGAGGATATCTTAGATAAAATGCTTGGAAATATGAATAAATTTTGTCAAATCAGAATGCTGATTAAGCATTTCACATGTTCTGCTAACTTAACTAGGAAACTTTTCACATCAAATAACATTATATTTCTTTTAAAATTATCCGAAGTAGGAAACTTAAAACCAGGCTTGCTGTTTAGTGATTGGTAGTGGAGCAATTGCTACTGCTTGCTTAACAGCTGACATGTAAAATTCAGAAAACCCTGTAATTAGTTGTGTTCTCTTACCTACTGTAAGGATCTCAGTGTGCTGTTTTGTGTTGGGTTTTCTGTTCTTAAATAGTGGTGGAATACTGCATGCTCACATCTTAAAACTAAAATGAAAAAAACCCAGACTTCAGTTAAAAATAACGAACTATAAAGAGTTTTCTGGTGTTTAAAACAGCCATTTAGAGGTTCAAACTCCTATTGCATTTAGAAAAGCAGCTTTCCTAAAAGAAGAATTAATTTAAAATAATTTACATAATAATTTCTCTTAAGCTGCAAAATTTTCAGGAAAATAGCCTTTGCTTGGAATGAAACTATTTACAATATAGCACATGTAACAACATCTAGTCATGGTATGATGAAGCACAAATCATTCATTGGTCCTCACATTCCTTCCACAGCTGAAGTCTACATAGGAATTGGGAAGCCTGCTGAGGCCACAGCATGTACCCAGGAAGCAGCTAATCTCTTTCCCATGTCACACTATGTTCTCTACATGAGAGGTCAGGTGGCTGAACTTCGTGGAAATATGGATGAAGCCAAACGCTGGTATGAAGAGGCCTTATCTATTAGTCCTACCCACGTGAAAAGCATGCAGAGGCTGGTAAGTCTTGAGTCCACATTCTTAAATACTTTTGTCTCAACTTATGATATTGTATTGTGAAATCTTAATTTGGTGTGGGTAACCCATAGCTTATGAGTTTTGGATCTATATCCTTACTAGCAAGACAGCTTTGGAAACAGTCTTTTCTGGCTTTTTATTCTCTCTTCTGTGTGTGTTGGGACATAAAAAGGATCTGCAAGCAATAAGACTATTTCAGTCCTAACAGACTGCAGAAAAAGAAGTCATTTGCATCTGCCTAATATTCAGTGCTGCTGGGAAATAAAGGTGGCTCATAGTAAGAGAAGAGTTGGATACTGTAGTCAAGAGGAAAGACCAGTCATTCTGCTAATTCCAAACTAAAAGTTCAATTCTACATGTTGATTGATTACCTTCATGCTATGTCATTTCTTGGGTTTTTTGAAAGGTAGAGAGTCAGTCTTGCCCTCAAAGGAATGTGTAGCTTTAAGTACAAAGGTGCCTTCCCCAGTATAAATGCGTAAGTTTGTTTATATACGTACATGTATATATTCTGTGCTTACTATGTTAGGAAAATTACTTTTTTTAGTCCAGTTTTCTTCCAGATAGAGCAGAGTGGAATAGCTGGAATCAGCTTCTTAACCAATCTTTTTGTTCAGAAGTAGAAGCTGGTTTCTGCCTAGGTGCTTATGAATTATTCAGACAAATTTCTCCTGCATCCCTGAGGGGAACATATGAGACAAAAGATCAGATAGGAAGGCAGTACAGGGAAAGTTTTTTGTTTCACCTTTTCAGCATTTCAAGATATTTGAGCCTACTGACAAATGCCAAAAGGTTCCTTTTTCTGAAGAAGCAGGCAGTCAACCTAAAGCAGTACAGCTCAGTGCAAATGAAAGCTTGTGTTTTTCTGGGTATCTTTCTGCCCCTCCTCTGAATCCACCTTTGAATAAGTAGTCTGTAAACACACAATGCTCTTCAGAATGCCTGAGAAATTAGCTGCCGTAAGAGGCGTGTGCGATGAAAAATACTGTGCTTCCAATCTGGGTTCCTTTTTTATGAGCTTTTCAGTTTGAATACAAGCTAGAGGATATCTATTCATTTCATTCGATTGGCCAGTCCTTTTTAAGCATTCTTAAAATTGTGAAAGCTTTCTCTATTACTCTAGACCTTTTCTGTACTAAGATGTTGTTTTGAATAGATGCTGAGAGATCTGTGCTGCTTAAATACAAATATTAAAGATGTATGCTGTAAAAATACTTGTCTGTATGATTGCATGTGGGGAAAAGGTACAGGAATCTGTATCCTTCTTGATCTTTTGACTATTGCAAAAAGTATTTTGAGGAAGTTTGCAGTGTTTACTCTTGCCTGTGTGTATAGATGAGTATCTGTACATCTCAACACTTTGTTTTTGTATATTTACCTATTTATTATGAAGAGATATGATCTCAGTGGCAGGGGAGCTATAGCAACAGCACTGTGGGAGGTACCAGCCACAATATTACCTTGTAATATTTGTATTCACAATTCTAATCTGACAATCAGTTTATGAACCAAAGTTTGTGAAAAAATACCTTATTTTTTGTGATTAATTTGGTATTTTAAAACTATTTGATACAGGTTTCTAGCAATGCTTAGAAAGCAATTATAAAATGCTGTTTCAACCTAACAGTTACCTTTAGAGCTTAGATTTATTTCATAAGCTTTGGTGGATTTCTTTTTTTGGGCAAATACCAAGTATAGATCACAATAACTTTATGTATAAAATGCAACAAAAAGGAAATAAGATTTAAGGATGGCACAAGTTCTAGTGTGTAGCATACATATCCAGCCCTGCCTCTCCAAGTAAAATTACTTGAAATAGTTGAACCTGAAATCAGTTTTGAAGGTTTTTTTCTTTTAATTAAGATTTTAGAATGAGTGACATCTGACACTCGGTAAAATTTCCTGATGATAGTGGTTTAGAAATCTGGGTCTTTGATTTGAGATATTATTTGTAGTTGTTCAGAGAAGAACAAAAACTAAATAAAATGTTTGTTTATATTTGTATGAACAAGAATGGCGTATTGGGAATAGGCAAGATTTCTCCTTTTATAGTCCATCCTTTTAATGATTATACATCACTCTGGTAGGAAGGATGAAAAATTAGACTTTGAAGCTTTACTATTTTTCAGTACAACTTTTTGGCCATAACTCTCTTTAAGTACTTGTTTCTGTGTAGGAACAGTAGATCATATTCAGGAATAACCTGATTAACCTAAATTACTGAAGAAATGTGTGAAGAAAGACTAGAAAGTTTAGTCTTGTGGCTTGAGAACTGATGTGCTTCCTCTTGTAAGTTTCTGCATAAAAATTCTTGGAGTTGTCTCAAGTGCAGACTCCATGTTCTGTTAATGTGACCATGATGACATGCTCTTTGCAGAAGTCTAATGTATTATCTGAATGCAGTTACCTTTTATTGGCTGGTATGATCTGTTAAAAGACTGTATTTGTCTAAAATTACAATTTTCTAAAGAAACAAGTTATTCATTATGCTGTTGTCTCTAAGATCTTCACTGATTTACTCTTGTTTTAAAGATTTTCTAAAATGAAAAACAGGTGGACTTGGCAATGGTGTGAAAATTGGAGCAGTTAAGAGTGATGGAAGAGATCTGTTCACCAACAGAATAATGATAAATGAGAGGGTTTGGAAGCTGTATTTGCTTTAGTAATGAAATGCCTAAGACAACGTGACACCGAAGGGTGGGGGCTTGATCCACGAATAAAGGACAATTTGTTTAGCCGCGTTCTGTATTCTACTTAAACTTCTTGGGAAATGGAGCTGATTGGGTTACACTGCTGCATTACCCAAGATGTGAGCTACTCTGCCCGACACCCGGCTGCAGGGGGCAGTGTGTTTGTGCTCATGCTCACTGCTATTTCAGTCCCTTCGGAAAGGTTGCGGGAGTTATTAATTAAATCAGCTGAACAACAAAACTAGTCTTTCAAAGAGAAATGCTGTTAAAATTCTCTTTAGTTGTTTGTGCAATTAAATTATTCCTCATACAGTTAATGTTTAAATCCATACATTCGCTCACTGTATTCTGTTAAGCAATTCTCATTTTAAGATCTGCCTTGTTCTCAGGTGCTATTTTTTACTGTTTGTCGCTAACTGAAATTTTCTCTGAGCCAGGGGTTATACCAGCGTGCTATTTGGCTAGCTCTGACTGCTCGAAAGATGTCAAGAGTGAGGCAGTAACATGTCAGTATCAATTAAGTGTACTTCACAGAGTGCAGCAGCATTGCTTTTGAACAAATGCAGTGTCCTTTCTTGTTTTTAAGGGTTGTATAGTGCACTCGGGGAAAACAACGCAAAGTTGTGTTCTAAAGGTTTGAAATACTTCAGTTTGTGTTCTGTATTTCAAATCACTTTTTATCACACCCAATTAAATTTAAAATTTTCTTTAATTACTAAATTGAAAAATGATGATTTGCACTTCAATTGAATGTCGTATATACTTGGTTGTCACCTGCCTGATTTTGGCCAGAATGGATTTATTTGAACAGCTTTCTCCATTCTCCCTACCCTTTATCATCATCTCCAGATTTCTGCATTACTGCTGCCTTCCTGCTTTTGTCATTGTTTTCCTACCCTGTGAAAAAAGAATAAACAGTCTTTTATCTCTTGCAGTCAGAGTGCTGTTGTGGAAAGTAGCCCTTACTGCTGACGTCTGAAAAGTCCAGAAATGGGCCATCATTCAGTAACGCCTGAAATGGCAATGAATGTTTTGACCCATTGTCCAGGAAACAGTCTGTGTATTCTCTCTCAGGCTGAAAATTTCCTAGCTAAATGTAGCTTTGATATGAAATAGTTTTTCCAGCATCTGTATATCGTTATAATTGTAGAAGACTCTAGTATTTTTTGAATATTAAGTAATTCATCATAGTACTTGCCAGTTAATCCTATTAGTAGCTTAGCTTCTAAGAGTAGAAAACTAAAACAGAAAGGGAGAAATTACTTATCCAAAATTACTCATGTAGAAATTAGTTCTCAAATAACATTATCTTAAAGAATTACGTTCCCCACTCCACCCTGTTAGATATCTGTTAAAGTTTACTATAATTACGCAGAACTAAGTCAGATCTCTTAAGGCTTAAATTAACTATGTGCACTTTACCTCTCAGTTGTAAATATATTGTTATTTATTTCTAACTACATTGGCTTCTTACATTTTTTTTCAACCCAGCTTTGCCAGAAAGAAGCCTGGCAGTATGTATGGGTCTTGTATGCTTATGAGCCTGTCAAGGATGTTGAGCTGACTGAAAGAAAGGAAAAGCAGAGAAGACTTCAGAACATGAGTTCAGACCCTGTTTGAAGGGGTCAAGGGAGTTAGAGAAAGACTAACACAGTCACCTAAACTAACTTTTTCCCTTCAGTGAGGCAGCATTCTCTGCAATGCACAGGAAGTATGCATTCTTCCTTTCATAACAAGGACCTCTTCTGGGGAACATCCACTAACTCATTTGATTTTCATTGTCAGGCCGCTACACTGTAAAAATTGTTGGTTTAGGCCACATAGGCTTGTCCTAAGCACGTTATGCTGTTTCTTGTGGGTGGTTTGTGTTGTAACTGATTACTGTAGAGCTAAATGCTAATGCTAACATTTGACTTGCTCTCGAAGTGCATCCTTATGCACACAGTGGTTGAAGAAGAATGGAAAAATACGGTAATAGGTTTTGTTAGATTTGTTAGTAAAATATTGTGGGTTTGCCCTTCAGAAACTTCAAGGCTTTTTCATAGAAAGTAGAGAAAGCAAAGCATATGTTCAGTCAAAAACTCACTGCTCCTTACAGAAGGCATTTTACTGTGATTTGACCACTGTCACATCTAAATATTTCAAGTAGTTGCATTCTGCACTCTGAGCAAACAATGGCATTTCTACTTGCATTTTAACCTGAAACACGCCCATTGAGTTCAAGTGACTCAAGGACCATTTCAATACACTTTAAATTCTTCACCTGCCATGTGGCACTCACAGGCTATATTCTTTTCTGCCTTGAAAATATTATTTCCCATTTTAGCCTTACGACAGAAAACTATCCGTGCTTAGTGCAATAAAAAGTACATAGCACCAACTTGCATAGTCATTAGCTTTTGAAATATAACAAAGTGTGAATCAAGGTGAATAAGTTTGGGTTTTCCCTTTTTTTTTTTCAAAGTTATTTCCTTTTATTTTTAGTGTTATTGAGCTCAAGTACAGCAGTTAACTATTTCATATTGATTCATATGTTAAAGATTACCATTGGAGGAAGGTCAGTAGAATTTCTTAACTCCTGCATGCTTTATCTGAGTTTCACAGTACTCTTTTAAAGCAGATTTATTTTTGTTCGATATTTGACAACAGTAATTGCTACAAATTTGAGTTTAAACTAGAATTTAGTTGCTCTTTTGGAAACAGAAAGTGACTATGGGAATTTACTGCACTAATTTTGTGTATAACTTGAAGCAGTGAGCTTGTATTTACTCAGGCAGGACTGTCTGTGCTGATCCACTGAGAAGTGTTGTTCCGAAAGTGGTATTCTAGGGTTGGTGAAACATAGGTCCTGCTTTGTAAAAGACTTTCTTTCCACATTACCCTGTATTTACTCTAAATGGCTTAAAGCAACTATAGCAGGAGCAGATCTTTCAATAAGAAAATACCTCCACTCTTGGATGCTTTACACCAGCTGAGAGTGAGCTCTGTAAGGACTCTTCAACAGGTTTCAACTTGTCTGTGCTGTCCTCAGCTGACAGCCATTACAAGAGGAATACTGCAACTGGGCTTAAATTAGTTGTTTGGTTTAGACAATCTGTGAATATCTGAAGATGAAAAGATAATCTGATTTTGTGCAGCATGCACTGTCATTGCACTGGACAGAACTGGGTAAAATGAAGAATCTAAGCCATTGGGGTGTAATATTGGGAATCTAGCTATGCTTAAGCCAGCTTTCTGTAACTTTTTCTTAAGTGATTTTTAGCTCTATTATTTTAATTAACTAATTTTTTTAATTAACTTTCCTGAGATTTCTATTTGAAAGAGAGTTTGACTCTGAGTTGAAAAGTGTGGGTTTTGTTCGTTTGGGTTTTTTTTTCTTTTCCTTTTTTTTTATGTAGGGATTTTTGCCTGGTATGCTCAGCTTTAACTTTCTGTTTTCGTCTGTTTTCATGTTATCTGTGTGATAGATTTTTCTACAGTTTATCAATTTAGGCTCAGCTTGCCAGAAACCATTTTACCACTTCTATTTGTTCCCATTTTAAAAAATGGAAAATTAATTAGTGGTAGATGCTGGCAGAAGGAAGGGATGCTTTGGCTAGAGTTACTCCTCTTTATTTGGCAGGTCACGAATCATTCCAGTGTTTTTATTGTATTGTGTGGACCTGATAAAATTCCACCCATCAGATAATTCATCACAATTTGCTGTTGCAGCAGGTCAGTCTACAGTGTGCAGTATTACTCCAAAGTTTCTTCTCTTTGCTTGGAAGATTTTAAGAATCGTTTTCCATTTTCAGAATACAGGTAGTGTTCATCTCAAGCTTCGATTCATGTTTTATAGCATAAAGTGTTTGAACTGGATTCTGTTATCAAAACTGAGCTATTATCAATTCGTTTCACATACAGCAAGTGCAGATTAAATATCACAATTTGGTAGGTAGCAAGTATCATTTCAAGTTCCAGGAATAAAATCCAAAGATCAGAATGGCCCTGTACAGATCAGGGCTTTGGTTTTCCTAGACATCATAACAAAGCATCTGAGGAGGGATTCCCTGCCCTACACTGTCCGTTTCAGGTAATTAGTTGACAGGCAAAGAGCTGGGGAACAATGGTACAATTACATACCGTTTGCATAAAGGTAATACTATTTCAGATACACATATAAGATACATCAGCTTGCCCAGAGAATTTGTGGAGTCTCACATCCTTGGAGATATTAAAAAAAACTGACAGGATACAGCCCTTGGCAACCCATCCTAGATGACTCTACACTAAACTTCAAGTTTGGATGTAGACAATCCCCAGAGGTCCCTTCCTACCTCAGCCATCCTGTGATTCTAGGAATGCAAGCAAGACAAGCTTTGTAGATAGAGGTAACGATTCTGTTAGACAACATGATAGGAACACTTGTTTGTGGACAAAATCTTGTTACAGTCTTCCTATTATGCAAGAATTTCCTTATTTTTACCAGTGATAAAAATCTAGAAAGCACAGATTTTGTTCTTTCTTCCCTCATTTCCATGGTACATTACCCATAGCAACGATGGAAGGGAGATGCAAAAGCTTAGTATCTTTCTCAACTGTATTCACTCATCTTGGATACATGCATGTATAATACATATGTATACATATATTCTCTGCTGCAAACCTGCCTTAATATTTTGGATACATCTTATTGTCTTTGCACTGTAAATGTGAGGTGCTGCCAAATCATGTGTCATCCAACCTAGTTATTATCAACTGGTCATTGTCTTGCAGGCATTGCAGTACCCCGCAGTTCCATAAAATGCCCCATTCTGTGATAGCTAGTTAATAATGATGCATTTTTGATTGTTGCCGGTCTGATATTTTTATATGCTTGCTTTGGCTGGGGTTTTTAATACTTGCGCTTTTTAATGATTTTTTTTTTTTTTTTTTTTTTAAGCATGCAGATACAATGCAACTGCAAGAATGGCCACTTGATTCCAAAATATTTCCAGTCGTGCTCCTTATGCAGCCTGCTTATGCAATGTGGTTGGGGAACGTCCATCCAAAAGTGTCAGTTACAAAACAATGCAACTGAAAAGCCTCAGTTGGGATCTTCACAAATTTGGGGTTCTGTCTCTCTTGATGGTTTTCTCATGGGAGGTTCAAGTATACCTTAATGATCTGCATTGAGTCTTCTATAGACAAAGATGTGTCTAATACTATTTAGAGAACACAAAATATTTATGACTCTCTACAGTTTTTTACATGGAAATTATCTCCTTGTTTCATAGTACTAAATAGAGATGCTGAACAGACCAGCAAGCTAGTAAAAGCATCTGATCACAGCATAATGAAAAATTAGTTTTTCAGGCTTTTCTTGTAGGTGTTAGAAAGGGTGATTCCTATTAAAGTCTTTCCAGAGTCCTTCCATCTCCTTATGCATTTTACCCTCTAAAGGGCTGACTACGTTAAGTGTTGTCACTTGGTTTTTGTTGATATCCGAAGTACTCTTTGCCTTTTCCTCCTTGCCTTTTGCTGGGTAACTGGCCACCTAAAAACGGATGGAGGGCAAAAAATGTACAGATTTTTACTAGTGGAAAAATACTAACAAGCAAGACTAATGTAAGAGAATGAAAATGTCAGTAGTCTTAGTCCCAGTAATTCAGGGTATGGCCAGGAGGCCTTGTGTCAGTGCTAATAGTTGCTCTTGATATTTAAGTTGTTCTTGTTTTAAAAAAGAATAAAATGGAAACAAGAGAAGGCCCGGAAGAAATTGAAAATGTCTGCTATTCCCTACTATCCTCTGTAGTGTCTTACATCCCTTTTCATGGATACTTGCTGGTGCTTTTTTGCATGGATCTCAAAAATACAATTTTTATTTTGCTCTGTGTAATTGCCTTTCAATATGAGAATTGCTTTGCAAAACACTTTTTAAATTAGGTCATTCTGCTGAAGTATGCACTGGGCTAATTATGATTATTTTGCTTCCCTGGGCATTTTTGTGCTCATTGAATTTGTTAAAGTATTACTTTAAAGCTGGAGCTGAGAACTTACAAAGCAATCAAAGCTATGTGGCACCTGGTATGCATGACTGTCTTTCCTGTAGTCTCTAAGGGCTTTTGCTTGTAGGCAGCATCTGGCATCTAATAGTTTATAATTGAATTTCATATAATTAATAAATAAATGTTTTTAAGGATTTATTTTGGAGTAAATATAAAGAATGTGAAAAAGGCTGGAGAGAGCAGCCATCCTCAACCTTAAACAAATGAAAGGGGGTTTATTTTCCTTTTCCTGAGAAAGGTTCTGTTGTAGAATTCTGTAGGTGAGAACTCATTAACTACAGGAAAATATCTAAGAAGTTAAGTCATCTACATGTGTTGTCTTTTTTTTTTTTCTTGTGCTGTATAACTTTGCATGCTGGTGAAATATAACTAAATACTACCATCAACAGCAATCTGCATGGGACAAACCATTCTATGTGGTTTAGTTGTGGTTGTTAGTAAATACGTGTGAGAAACTTGCGGCACTGTAGCCAAGCGTCTGAGACCTAGCTCTTTAGCAGTCTCTATTATAATAACATATTATAAAATTGCACAGGGGTTATCAGTGCATGTATTTTGCTATAAATGTCTTGCAGTTCTAAGGTGCATTTCTGGTGCGCTGATGAAATTACCTTTTGCTTTTTGCTTTACTTCTATCATGGGGGGCTTGACTTGCTCTGGCATAAGCCATTTCCTGACACAACAGACTGCTCTTGAGAGGACCAGAAGTTACCTAATCAATTATGATCCCTTTTTTTCTGACTAGAAACTATAAACAACTTGTTCCTAAAAATTGTGCTTTACCTTATCCTCATCAAGCAGAAAGTGGCCTACCTTAATGCAAAACTGGAGATCTGGAAGCAACTGTCCCTCAGGAAATTATTTTAATGCATGCTTTTGCCAGGGTTATGTCAAACAGCTGCATTCCTCAGATAAGTTGTCTACTCTGGTACAGAGATTTTTCTGCAAATCCCCAGTCTGGGACAGTCTTTTTATGTCTCTTTATCTCTCCAACTCATCTCACTTTAAATTTTATTTGAAGACCTCTTTTCCATTTACTGAAGGTTTACTTCCTTGCTAGCCAGTACTCTACTTAGCAGTCCTTCCCCTGCTCATGAGTCTACAGTTTAAAAATGAGTTGAACCTTGCACTTTGGAAGGATTCAACCCACTTACTGTGTATGAAGAGCATAATATAATTTCTCCAAGATTAGTTTTCTTTAAACATACTGTGTTTTCTGGTAGCTAACTGGTTTTAGATGGAGTTAAAGAATTGGCCTTTAAGGTTAGTGCCAGGCTATTTTTTATGTCAGGATATTTTTTTTTTTAATCTAGATGATCAAACTAACAGAGAAAGCAATTATTTCAGTAAGCTTTAACTCATGGGAAAACCTGAAATGTGTTTTGTCCAACTCTGAAAACTGTATTCCTTTCTAGGTCTTGATGGTTATTTTTCCATTATTCTTCATATTGGAGTATATTTTTTCAACTAGTAGCAACAAATGGTATGAAGAAAGTTATGTGCAGCTACTACTCTTCAGAAAGCTGCCATGTCTTGCTTTCTCAGTAGGGGAGAGGAGACATGCTCTTTGGCCACCTTACATACTGCATCTCGCTAAAAAAGGCCAGTGTTTTCTCTGAATAAAGCTGACTGCTGTCTTCTGTAACTAGAGTGAGGGAATAGGAGATGAGAATGGTCTTTCAAGTAAAACCATTGTGGCCAAAGCTGTGGACTACAAGAGCTCTTTACTGAAAGCCTTTGGCTGATCTGCTTCTGTATTGTAACTTCATTGCAATCAAATTTCATGGGCAGTCTTGATACCTATGTGCCAAGACAATAAATTAAACTAAAATATGGCCCGAGACCAAACCATGAAAACTACTCACCATAATCCATCACTATTGCATGGATGGACTAGTGGAAACTTGTTCTTAACTCATTTTTATATTCTTGTGCTGCTCTATGCCATCTCTAGTTTGATTTGTTTTCCTACATCCAGCTATATCGAAACTTTACTGAAACCCAGACAAAGTAGTTCTACAACTCCCCCCCACCAAATTAACATATCTAATGAAATACTGTACAGGCTAGCTTAGTGTCTCACTGACGTGGTTTAACCCCAGCCAGCAACTAAGCACCACGCAGCCGCTCACTCACTGCCCCCCACTCCCCCAGTGGCATGGGGGAGAGAATCGGAAACAAGTAAAACTTGTGCGTTGAGATGAGAACAGTTTGCTAGTAGAAATAAAAAATATTATAATAATAATAATTGTAATGAAAAGGAAGATAACAGAGAGTGAAATATAACCCAAGACAGACAAGTGATTCACAGTGCAATTGTTCACCACCCACTGACCGATGCTCAGTTAGTCCCTGAGCAGTGATCCACCCCAGCCAACTGCCCCCCGATTTATATGCTAGATGTGACGTCCCATGGTATGGAATAGCCCCTTGGCCACTTTGGGTCAGCTGTCCTGGCTGTGTCCCTTCCTAACTTCTTGTGCCCCTCCAGCCTTCTCGCTGGCTGGGCATGAGAAGCTGAAAAATCCTTGACTTAGTCTAAATATTACTTTAGCAACAACTGAAAACATCAGTGTGATATCAACATTCTTCTCATACTGAACCCAAAACATAGCACTATACCAGCTACTAGGAAGACAGTTAACTCTATCCCAGCTGAAACCAGGACATTCACCAGTGATAAACACATACTATGTTTTATTCCACTTTTCCCTATTACCATACTGCTAACCATTCCGTTCTTCAACATTTGTTCTAAGGCCTTGCATGTAATTTAAGAAAACTGAAATAATGATTTTCTTTCTGTAATACAAACAATATACTACTTTTTGGTAGTAAAAATGCGTCCACTATTAACTTGCTAGCTAGTCTTTGATTTCTTTTATTTTTCTTTTCTGTCTTTTTCTAGGATGGAGATAATCCAGTTCTCACAACTTGATTATCTGCATCTCTCTGGTTTTGGTTTTACATTGGCTTGGAAAAGAAAATTCCTTTACTTTTGCTTTGAAAGTCAGGATGCCTTTTTAATCTGATTTTCTGCTGAGCATAAAGGATCTTTTCGTGCTGTTGCTATGATGTGATGTAATACTAACATCAACACTGAAGTTATAAGCCAGTGTCTTGGTAAACTGGTGTTGATGCTGTACATTTGGCATTGTGAAACAATGGTCTGAGTTTGAATTTGTGTTGACTTAATTGGGTAGTGATTGAAAAGTCTGGTCAATACTGCAGGCTCACTGAAGCCGTAATATGCTGACCATGTTTAACCTGGGTACACCTATACCAGAGGCTATGTTGTACAGTTTATTTGCTTGAGTCATTTATCTATGTGTAAAAGCACAAGGATCAATGTTTTCTAAAACTAGACTTTTTTCCAGTACTCTGCCATCTGCAAGTAAACATGCCTACCATGTGTTTAATCCAAGTTCACTCTACATGAAACAGCAAATGCAGATTTAGAGTTGTTAGTGCTTTCAATGCCACTTCTATCATGGTAAGCTACTTGGCTGAACTGATATGAGTGGAAAAATACATCATGAGTGAGACTTAGTAATGCTAAACTTGAAAACAGAAAGCTGTTTTGGGCTTTCATCACTTTTTCAATCAGCAGGGCAGTGTTGATCTGCACCTTTTTAATTCTGATATTAATATGCATGGACTTTATAGAGAGAAAAAAAGGTAGGAGCTTTTTAGTTTCAACAGTTAATCACACATGTATGAATCTAGTCGGTACATTTTGTTAAAACACTGACTTTGCAAACAGCTCTTGGCATTTGAAAAAAATACCATTAGTTATAGTCTTTTCTTTACCTCCCCGCTATGAATTTTTACACTGTTGAACCAATAGCTGATTTAAATCTTGAATTCAGTATTTGATATTTGGTCTTATAGCTGCATTTTTAGTTTTAGCTCTTTATATTTATAAGCATGAATATTTAGGCATCTGAGCAAGTTTAGAGGAATAAAAAGTGGCTAAGTTAAGCAGCTGCAGATAGTATGGCAACCAAGACACTTGGTATGGCAGATAGTAAGACAGTGACTGAATTATCTTTTACTCTTTTTCTAAATCGAAAGTCTATATATTTATAAAAGCTATAGTATTTGTTTTCATAACAACTTTGAGTGGTCAACATGTTAAGTTTCAAATACATTGTGCCCTGAAGTATGTATTATTTATTCCCAGTCAAGACATGGAGAAACTGAGGCATAGATGCTGTGACTTACCTATCTTTAAAGGCAATACAAGCCTCCTGATTTCTCATTCTGAGCATCACATTCATGGGACTCGCATTTAATTCCTGTGCTTATTCTTTCCAGTGCCTTTGCACTCTGAAGAAAATAATTTGCCCCACAGGGATCTCCAATGCATCAGTCAATCTTGTTAGGGCAGCAGCATCAATATTCCCACCACCTGCTGAAGGGAACCTGCAGGGTGTCTTGTGGGTTTTGACTTGCAAATGATTGGCACACTTTGGGAGGATTTTCCCGTATGATATTTAAATTGAGTATTGTCACTGATGGACCTCCTATTAAAATGTAGATGATTAAAACAGCTCTATCTTTTATCAGTGAAAATTATCTTTTTGATAGTTATTGCCTTTGCATGCAGTTTAAATGACGGGGTATGTGGCAGCTCCTTGATAGCCATTTCAGCTCGGCCAAGTAAAACGAGGCCCTTGTCTCAAATTCACTGCAGAACTTTCAGTAATTTTAAAGAATATATCAGTTTGTTTCCTTATATCTCTCTTTCCTCCAACTATCTTCCTTTCTGGAAGATTTTGTCAATGTTGTCTTGGATTTGCTCAATGAATGTAGTATTTCCCAAGTCATTCCAGCTGAGATGGTTGGTGAAGGAGATGGCTGTTTGGATAGCAGACTGTTTTGGAAGTTATCTGTGGCATCGGTACTTTGTTTCTGTGATTCCTTTTTTGATCTGGTTTTGAGAGCTCAGTTAAACTTAGCACTGTTTTACAGTAATGTACTTTTATAGGTAATAAAGGCAAACTACTTCCATAGATCTTTGTTTCTTATCTCGTGTTATTACTCGGGAGAAAGTTCAAAATTCAAGAAAAGCTAACTTCAAACCAGCACTAAATATGAAGTCTGTGGATATAGAGATCTGAAGGAAAAAGGATTGCTGCTTTCATTATAATGGGTCATTAGTTTTTCTCAGATGTTCTGTTCAGGTCTATGCTTTGTTGTATCCTCCTGTCCTACAAATCAGACAAAACAAAAAAGAACTATGTCTTGGTTTCTGTCCTTGAGGGAAGTAGGAGGATATTATAGCCACCAACATGAATTGGTGAGCACATATATAACTCCTGCATATTTCCTCATGTGTAGCATCAGTCAGATTTGGAGAACTAATGTCATAAATTTCCTTTTGCCGTTACATTGTTTGTGTGCTCATGTAATTACCATTATATGCAATAAACATAGTTTTGAGTAAGACTTCTCAGGCCAGCTTTTTCCTGAAGAGGAGTAATATCCTCTGGGGAAGGAGATCAGTTTGGAAAGACATGGCAAACCATGACTCTGTGCTCCTGCTCTGTGATTAGTGGGAGGTATACAACAGAGGGCAGTTTAGTACCTTGAAGTTTGTCAGAATGGTTGTAAATATTTATTATTGTTCAGATGTTAAGGTTGAATGTAGTTTTGTACTAAGATGCACTTAGGAGAGTCTGGGGAAACTAAAAAAGCTCTGTACATAACAATGCATTACAGCTTTTTTCTGCGAATCTCTGACCTGAAACATGAAACTGACACATGTAGCTTATACATGTGTGGCTTTTTTTCACAAATCTGAGAAATCCTGCATTATAACAGATGTTGCTGTAGGGCTTCAAGGAAGCTGGCTTTCAAGAAATAGCCCTTACATTGAATTTAAAGTTGCTTTTAGAAACAGTTTTTCTTTCTTAAGAACCAGCATAGAGCTGAAGGGAGAAGAAGTATTAACAAAACATGGAGATGTTAAAATGGAATGCTCATACTCAAGAGCCACATATCTTCACATAGAGTATTTGACCTGGAAGAAATCTTCAGTCTCTAAGTACTGCTAAGATGAACGAAGCAAAGCAATTCATTAGCAAAGCACTTACTTGGCAGAAATATGAAAACACGAACATTGTTCACACCCTTAAAAGCTAAGCACTGCGAGGAAAGACACTACCCAAAACACTTGAGCAATATAGCATGGTTTAGTAGGTCCATTAGGATGCATACATTTGATTCTTTCAGGTTTTTTTCTAAATACTTTGAAAAATTCCAAAGTTTTTAATGCTTCCCTCTTATCCCAGGAACTAAACTTCATAAGTGAAGTTATGAATGTTTCTTTTATGGATGTAACTGAAGTTAACTTTTGAATTCAATTTTTTTCTGGGTTGTAATTCATTGATTAGTCTTTTTAATCAGTGATGCTGGTGAAATGATTTGTTGCAGCTCAGTGTGTTCAATCTCCCTCAGCCACTACCAATACACGTTTTATATCACACACGTTGAACTTGCTGTTTAAGACTCATATCCTTAGGAAATCAGGCTTACTAAATCGTTATTGTTTGTGTGTGTGTTTGTCAGCTTTGCCTTCATAACTTTTAAATTCTCTAGCCAGTTTCATCTGGACAGAAGAGGGAATGATGTCAAAAAAAAAAAAAATTAGGCTTGTGCAAGTATTACAAAAATAGAGGCAGGAGGAAAGACTACCGAGGCTGTTCCATGATTTCAAATTTTTATTAGATATCAGCAAGTACACACGAGAGTGAGTGTTTGTAAATGCTCTGCTGCAGGGATATAAGACACAGTCATTAGAAAACCTAACTAAGCTTTACTACGGTCAGTGCTCATGGAGATAGCTGTTAAAAGTTAACTTTTAAAAATTATTCCAGAACATAACATAATTGTCCTGGTTTCAGCTGGGATGTAGTTAACTGTCTTCCTAGTAGCTGGTACAGTGCTATGTTTTGAGTTCAGTATGTGAAGAATGTTGATAACACTGATGTTTTCAGTTGTTGCTCAGTAGTGTTTAGACTACAGTCAAGGATTTTTCAGCTTCTCATGCCCAGCCAGGGCACCTGACCCAAACTGCCCAACAGTGTATTCCATACCATGGGACGTCCCATCTAGTTTAGGAACTGGGAAGGGGGGGGGGGGCGGGGATTCGCCGCTCGGGGACTGGCTGGGTGTCGGTCGGCGGGTGGTGAGCAATTGCCCTGCACATCATTTGTACATTTCAATCCTTTTATTACTACTGTTGTCATTTTATTAGTGTTATCATTATCATTATTAGTCTCTTCTTTTCTGTTCTATTAAACCGTTCTTATCTCAACCCACGAGTTTTACTTCTTTTCCTGATTTTCTCCCCCATCCCACTGGATGGGGGGAGAGTGAGTGAGCGGCTGCGTGGCCCTTAGTTGCTGGCTGGGGTTAAACCACGACAATAATGTATTCTGTTACATTAGGTTAGTTAGCTATCTGGCTTGATAGCATAACATATTTAGACAAAATAGAGAATTGTGAGTGTTATAAAGACCTTATCAATAAACAGCTATGGAAATAAAAATAATTAAAAAAATCATGCAGATTCAAAATTTCTTCTGTACAATACACGGTGTGAAAATGGTTTCAGACCTCTAAATCTACACAGAGAAAGGTTGTGTTAGGTAGCACTTTGGAAAAATACTTGCCTTCTGTCAGAGGTGATCTGACCTAGTAAAAGAGAGGACTGCTTTTGCCTTTAAGTAATTTAAAATAAAGACATAGTTTAAAAAGTATATTCTCCCATTAAAAAAAAAAAACAACCAAAACTTTATTTTCTAAATGGGGGCAAGTAATAAATTAAGGCAGATGTTGTCAGGTAGTTACAAATATTCAAAAGACAAGCAAGCAAACCTCTATCAGCTGCAGAGCCATTTCAATTTCCATTTTTTTCATGGTCCTTGTTACAGTTTGTCCTGACAGCTGACAATAGCTTCTCTTGGATTCTGTCTGGTTTTTAAATTATGACCATTTGAAAAAGTGATAGCCACAATGGCATTGGAACAGATGGTATTATGAGGGTCACAGACCCAAAGACTTGCCAGAGGGCTATGAAATGCTATGACACAAATGCAGTCTGTGATGATGCTTTGTCATGTTAATTGAACGCGTAGCCAGAAGTTGGTAGGTTACAGTTGCCAGAAATAACTGTTCCTGATACAAAGTCTAAAACAGTATGAAATGTTGTCAGATCTATTAAAGTAATTGATGCGTCAAACTTAATTTCCTTTAAAATTGTGATATGATAGTGTGAGCAGCTGGTGATCTTTGTTGAAAATAAATGGTGTAGCTTTAGCCTGGGCATCCAAAGTCATCTCATTTGCTGCAGAATCAAACCCTGAGCTTCCTGAGATTGGAGGAAGTCTTTCTGCTATGTGCATTGCATTCGATATAATGTAACATTTGTATCTGGGGTTTTTTGCTGGAGATAAAATCCATGGATGTTTAACACAATAGCTGGTAGGAAATGTTTGTATCTCACCCCACACTGAACGGCTGCTTTAAGTTCCAGAATTCCCACCTTCCCCACCAAACCCACACAGTTGCTGTAGTTCTTATCCTTCAAAGTGGAAGCTGCCACTCTGCATTTCAGCTCTTCACTCAGCATTAACTTCTCAGTTTGCTTATTCTGATCAAATCCTAGCTTTGTGTGGGAGTGCCTTTTCTGCCATTCTTGTGTTCTTCCTGCCAACTGTGCTCCAGTGAACTAGAAAAGTGACTCAAATGGACAAGATTCTGACACTCTGGGAAGCGGGATTCAGATCTATTTCAGCTGCCTGTCAGCTGGTAATAGTAAACCAAAGGAAAGGACTGAGGGAGAAACAGCATTTGGAATTAGACTTTCTTTGCTGATTCCAACCTTGTGCACTAATTTATTATACAGTTTGGAAAATGGGTTTCAAGAGTCATAAACCAACCACAGCATATGATTTAACATGCTGTGTCAATCAGTGCACTGATGGATAACCATTTATAAAAAGTCCATAACTGCATTACACTCGTGTTTTGCCTCAATCTTTAACAGAAATGTGATGTTCGTCAGAAAAAGAAATACGATGACTTTCACAAATACAAAATGCAAGAGCAAGACTGAGTATGGAAATGACTGGGGAGGACAAAGAGCTGGGGTACTAGTTAATCTGAGCTACGTGTCCATTGTTCTACAAGAGCTACACCTTCGCTGTTCATGAGTTGGCCAAGCCCAACACGAGACATCATGTCCTGGTTATCAACGTCATCATCTTGTCAACAGAATAGTCTCACCTTTAATTTTGTAAGCCTACAGATTTCTCCTTCCCTTATGGAAGGTGGTGGTGTTCATGCTCCACTGGTTGCTTCGTGTCCCCAAAATATGGAGACTGCCATGGCCAGTAAAACCAGTTAGTTGAGGCTGGCCAACAGGGCAAGCGTACCTCAGTGTAAACTAAAGCACAGGTTTCACTTGGAGTTTCATCCCAGGCTGGCCCTGTGATTCTCTTGTAATCCCAAGTAAAGTGACTGGATGACAAAACTGGCCTGTAGCTTCGCATCAGTGTTGTCCTTATACACAGTGAGCACTGAGGTGACTGAAAAGGAGCACTGGAGAGTCTATGGAGCATCTCCTGGGAGGAGTAGGAAACTTTAATAATAATATATGCTCCTTGTAAACATGAGAGGAGTATGCATAATCAAAATAAGGGTAGGTGACATTGGCACTGGAACAAATGAAAACAAACTGGCTAGGGAAAAATTTGGGAAGATGATTTGAGGAGTATTCCTAGCACTTACAGTCTAAATGCTGTGAAACAAGAAATCCTGTGCTAAGGTTGTCTGTAACACCAGGGGAGCAAAATCAGTGACCTAAGAGGGCTCTTCTGATCTGATGTTAAATAAACTGAAAATACCTTATTTTTGGCAAGTTTTAAGTAAAAAATTAACGATGATCCACAAAAAGATAGTTGTGAGAAAACCTGATAGGCTTCATATATGGAGTTGAATTGTAAAAGGTAGGTGATACTTCAGTTATATTTATCTGTTTGATTCCAGATCAGTGTTAGCAAAAGCTGATTTGTTGAGGTACATTAATGTTACTTTTAGCTTTTTAAAAAAATATTTTTAATGGGTTTTTTTTCTAAAATACTGCTGTTCGGGTTTCTTTCTTTAATTGTCCAAAGGATTTTTCCTTGGTTTTCAGTATATTCAACTTCTTCAGGTTTTGTGAAAGGTAAGTTGGCATATAAAGAAGTATTTTGTTTTATTTTTCTAAAAGTGCTAAAAGCCCTTTCTAAGCCAATGGTTACGGTTTGGCTCTTCTGATCTCAGCCTGATGGTGCACAGATGGGAGGGTGTATGCCTTCCCTTCACACTGAAAATAGCCTTCCCTTAAAGATGGATCTGTTGGCAGTTGTCCTGTCAGACTGACAGGTTAGCAGCCTACCTACAACTTCTGCCTTTCATTTAAGAATCTGGAGCGGAGAAAGGAGGTGCATTCCCTCTCATACCGGAAGGTTTTTGCAAACTGTCGTGAAGATTGCTTTTCCCATTGTAGTGCGTTGAGCCTGAGGAGCAGATGGCAGTTCACATCTGCTTTGTGGAGAGGAAATTATCTGTTTCCTGGGAATGCTATAAAAAAAAAATATATTTATTAATGCTATATTAAAAATAACCTCTTTTTCTTAGAGGTTACTGCAATGCCAGTGTAGTATGTGCTGCTGTGGTGTCATAACACTACAGTAGCCATAGTTATAACATATGTATGTACATACTTCTATATGCAAAAGTCTTTTTAGCTAAGGGCAAAAGGAATAAAAATGTGAATAATGTGCTTTAATCTTTGAATTTCTGTTTTATTTTAGTAATGAAAGGACTGGTCATCTTTTATACTGTAGTTCTGACTCTGAATATTTAACATGGCATTTGTCAGAATATTTGAGAGAAATACACATGCATAAATGCAGAAAAGGTACTTCAGAAGAGTATCATTCACTTCTGATTCCTTTTCTGTAGTCTCGAAAGTTCAGACAAGTGTTAGTTTCTGTAGTATTGAGTTGGGTACAAGTATGGACTACAAATACTAGCTTTCAATATAGTGACACTCTAGCTAAAGATCTCCAAAGTCCTTGATTTGAACTCTGACACTTCTGTTAATTTTAAACTTTAACTACAGAACCTAGTACTGTATCTGCAACTCTGATTTTTCTTTGATACACAAGCTATTCTCCTGACTTCAGATTGATTTCTTCATTAGAACATTTGATCAATTTTTCTAATTACTACTTCCAGAAGCCACATACCACCAGTATGTTCATTGTGATTTTATAGAAAAACTGTCATTAATGAAAAACAGCTTCTTAAAAAGCCGTTGCTTGCTATTTCTTATTATTTATTCTTTAATTCTATGAGTGGGTGACTGACAGACAGAAGAACATCAATTTCTTGACATTATGATAATTTTGCAGGGAGCACAAGCTTTCAAAACCAGGAGCCTTCAGATGTACTAAATTGAAATCTAGTCTTTAGGTGGTGGAGTAAGGACACTGAATTCCCGGTATCCTCAGTTCTTGTGAAAAATCCAGCTTTTCCTCAAATGCTTGAATATTGACTCAGTGGGCAGACTTTGAGGCTCCTCATTTCAAGAATCTTAGTCTGAGGTTTTCTGTTTCTCCAGCCTGTTCTGCACTTGTATCATTTTGGGGGGGCTGGGGGGGGGGTGTTCTCTTTTGGATATTAAAAGCAGTTTTATGTTAGTCCTAAGTCTTGAATAACAGAGATAGAATTTTCTCTAATTCTGACCCTTTGACTCAAAACTGGGAAAATAATGGCATCAGTAACAAACAGTACCTAGGAGTCTCTGTAGGTAGCACAATGATGCAGTAGTAAACCTAGCCTTGCTTTTGAAACCAGGCAATGTTGAAATACAGCAACAGATCAGACGGATAAAATGCTAGGATTTCAGTAGTGAGTATACTGTAATTAGATCATGCACTTGTATGTATAAAATGTCTACATAGGGGAAAAGGGGTGAGTGTATGAATGACAACATACGAGAATAAACAGAATTAAGGAAATGACTATGGGCACTGTCTGTAGCTGTGACCTCCAGCAGCAGTTTTCATGGCAGGTGTATGTTATATGTATGGATGCTATACATCTGGGAAATCCTCTTTTCTCGTTTGTGGGAAAGGTGAGAAGACACTGATGTGGCTTCAGGGCTGGGAGGGAGGGGAGAGAAGATGCAGTGCTGCTGAGCTTCCAGATGGAGGGAGGCGATCGAGAGATGAATCACCTACACCTCAGTGTCCCCTCATGGTGTCACAGCTGGGAGGAAATGTAAAATGTTTGCACCAGATGACAAGTACTCCAAATTCAGGACTGGCCACAACCTGAGGACTAAGGTTGTACTTAATTATTCCCTGATGCCAGTGATGATGCAGTACTTGCCAGAGCTGTAGCCATCTGACTTCTGAAGAGAGAATTGTCATGGTTTTACTGTGTTTGTGGATACAGCGTATGGAATAAGACCCTCAGTATAATTTTCAGATAGAGATAAAAAGTTAGATAATTTCTGAAGTCACTAGGTGTTTCACTGTATCAGGAAGGTGTTTTATTTGTTTCCAATGTGCTTGCTATAGTCAAATTAGTTCTCGCAATATAGTGTGACAGTCATGCTATGTTTTTATAAGCTGACAGGACATTCACATAAAGTGTAAATCAAAATTACAGCAGACTATTGCCAGATCGTTGTTGTCTTAACAGGAAAGGAGGTCCCCTAAAGCCTTCCACCAAGATGGAAGCTCATGATCAGCAATTTTAAAAGCCAAACTTCAGGTTTGAACCTTTCTGCATCATCGGCAGCGAAGAGTAACGAACTAAAAGGCAAGCACATCCCTGTTGGAAGGGGTCAGTCATTTTCAAGGGGGTTATAAATACACAGATGCACTAACAACCACACACGTTCGTTATTTCATGCTGGCAATGTAAAGTTCAGTGAGTAACAAAGCCAAAGTTGTTGTTTTAAAAATCTGTTGCCAAGCAGTAGGTTTTCTCCTAGCAACGAGTGTTTTGCAGCAGGGGAAGCAATTGGATACCTTAGGGGGTATGTTAGCCTTGGGGGAAGGGTAAAGAAATAACAAACTGGGGTTGGGAGCTTGCTTCAGCGGGGACACAGAGCACACAGCTCAGTTTCTGGGTGTGCGGGGGATCGAGGAAGGCAAGAGGGGGGACAAGGCAGGGACGGCCGCATGGAACAGGCACTGTTTTGGGATAGGCAATGAACAAAAATATGGGCTGCAGGCGCGGGTTTGTATTTGTTCATCGGTTGCTTTGGTTTGGTTTAGTGAGCGATCAGCTTTAGTATTATTAGCTGATTGTCCTCATTTAAAAAAAAATGAAATCCATACTGAGCTGCTAGGAAGTTTTATTTTGAGCATATTTGAAGAAACACACTTTTTATTCAAAAGAATTGCATTATTAGAGAAAACAAAATAAGTAGTTTTGTATTCTGCATTTTGGAAACAAATTACATAAAAATTGCAGTTTCTCTTCCAATTCAAAAATATTATGTA
The DNA here is from genome assembly GCF_000737465.1 of Haliaeetus leucocephalus. NCBI lineage: Eukaryota > Metazoa > Chordata > Aves > Accipitriformes > Accipitridae > Haliaeetus > Haliaeetus leucocephalus. Next base: position 10,906,428 of record NW_010973368.1, on the reverse strand, counting down.
TTTATTTATTTTATGGAAAATTATCTTTACTTGTAAGTGGTGGTAGTCAATCCAGTTGTTTTTAAACCTTGTAATATCAACACCCTTCAAAATCCCTGCATTAAAATACATCTGTGTCTGTCATTGCAGACATAGACTATGTTTATTCATCATTTTTCTGATGGAATGGCTTATTTCAAACTGATGCACCATGTTACAATTTTTTCACACTTGCAGAAAATAGTTACTTACAATGACTAAACATGCAACTGTTCTTGGTATATGCCTTCAAAAGAAGGAGTTAATAAATGATTCCTTGTGCAAAGTCATACTTCCATTTGATGGACATGTTTCAGCACAAATTCATCAGCTAAAAGGAAAATAGGAGAGCATAGTATATAAATAATGTGCTATTTCACTCTACATAAGTGTAAAATATTGATTATAGAATACATTTAAAATGTGTATTTTTATCATGGAGAATGGGGAAATATCAGCTGCAGAATTTTACTTAGTTTCCCAGATATGATGACAAATTCTTCTCATTTTGCCTCACTAACACTTCTTCTGTTTCATTATTATAGCATAACACTGTCAAGTCTCTGGTAAACCTTCAAGTTTGATAGATTTGTTTGAAAATAGCAGCCACCTTAACACATGCAAAATAGGCTGAAAAAGCAGCATGTAACAAGGGGCAGTTTTGTGATGCTAAAATTACAGTGCATATGGATTTGCAATGCATACATTGCATATTAAGTTTTGTAACTGTTTATGGTCATAATCCTTTATTTTCAAGCTGTTTTGATAAGATGGGCTGTTTCTATCATGTCTTTCTGCATACCACAGTTAGAGTTGATTCTCTCTTAGGCAGGCTGGGACTTGTTTAAAAAAAAAAAATAGTGAACTGGGAAAATTACTGGGGAGTTAGATGTAGTGAGTTCTTTAGGCCTTTTATTGTAACTTTAAAAAAAATCATTATTGTCCACACCTGTATAGCTCTATATCTGATTATAAGATTTGCAGCTGCTAGCTTATTGGGCTTCAGCAGGTCATCAGTGAACCAGGCAGCTAGTATTTCCACTGTTCTTCTGTCTCCCTGTTCTCATCATTAAAAGCAAAATCAGTCCATTTTTTATTTTCATATGCTTATAATGTTTTGTTAGAGCTGTTGTTTTTGCAAGGAAAACTTTTAGCTCTGAGGGGTATTTTCTAGCTAAATAAGGTCTGCATCATACAAATTTAGCAGCTCTTTAGCAAACAAGTCATGTAATACCAGGAAAAAAATTAATATCTTATCTGGTAGAACTCAAATCTCCATAGTTGAGTCTTTTGCAGGTCAACAGGCTGTGATTCTTAAACATGGTGAGTGTCTGACTCATTTTTGCATGTTAGGTTGGCCACATTTCTTCTTCTCATGCTCTCCTTTTCTCCCAGTTACCAGTTTCCTTCTCTGCAGTTATAAGAGAGTTCAGTGCTGAGAGTTCAGCATTCTCTCTGAAGAAGGCAAAAGTGCAAATGGACTCATGGCCAAACCTCCCATTATATTTTTTCCACTTTGAAATAAATTTCATTGCTTTTGAGAACATCTCCCACCTATAGTCTTTTCCTTAGAGAAAAGAAATCGTTCCTCTTGATATTAAATGAATAAAGGTAAAAATCTCAAGTAGTGCTTCTGTTAAGATTGAGAATTGTTTATTTTCCAGGAGGGGTGGAGAAGTAGTCAGATGATTAAACCTTAAGAAAACCTCCAACTCTCTTGAGCAGAAATTTTTAGTCACATTGAAGAAACCACAGTGATTTTGTAGTGTTAACTTTTTACTTTTTTTTTTTTTTTGCACTTATTGTAAATCTTGGTTTAGCACTTTATGATAAAGCTCTGGTTTGGTGAGACATATGATGGGTGATAATTATGGCTTTAATTTTTAAAAAGTTAGTTCCATGGAAAAAAATTGAATGTTAGCTTCTCATTTGCCTAAAAGCAAATAAAAAAAGTGACCTCACTAGACTCCTCTAAATGGCTAGTTTTAATCATGTTTTCAATATCAGAAATTAGTTATTTAAGTAGTTTTCCATTTCTGTCCTGTGTTTATTTTTCTAGGGTTTTTTTTTTCCACTGACTGTTTGGTTAATTGTTATGACAGGTTAATTTGCAAAGAGAGAAAGCCCATTTGCAGAAAACAAGGTACCTTTGCAGTGAAGACTACGCTACATGCTTATTTAAGCAATTATGGCTTTATACAATCATGTTGTTTAGATTCTGAGTGATGATATTTTATTAATAAATAATGATGCATTTGCTAACTGAAGGTTTTATTTGGAGACTGTGTAAAGCTGCATTTGGCAATTAGAATTAATTTCAATGTTTTCCTCTTTAAAAATGCTTACATTTAGCTAATGAAAAATAACCTTACTATGTCAAACTGCAAGGGGAAAAATAACTATGCCAAAAATATAATTTTGACATGTCAATATATATAAAAATATAATTCTGCCTTATTGAAGAAGGTATTAATTGTAATTACTGGTTTTATTGTGCCATCACCATAGATAAAATTTTAAAAGAATCTTGTTTATCTAAGATACGGATAGATATGTAATGACATACTGGAAGTTATCTAGGTGGAGTAAGGATTTAGGTCCTGTTGAAGTGAATGCTGATTAAACATACCATCTTACATGCATGTGAAAATTCCAGTATGCATCTTTCTGTGTCCAAAAGACTGTGAATATGTTGTGGGGTTTGTTGTTTGTTTGTTTGTTTTAAAAAAAAAAAAGGCCTCACGGGTTTGAACATTTCAGAATCCATTAATTTTATCATACTAGTTTTCTTCTTTTGGAAATAAGTTAGACACCTACCATAGTTTTGCTTTTTAATCTTTGTATTCATTAGTTGGACACTTCTCTGCACCTGCTTCTTCAGTGTAACCCAAGGAATCAAGAGAAAGTTGTTCTTACAACAGAAGCATTGAGTAGTAATAATATACAGGCATGAAAATGTTGGATGGTACGTTAAGGTATTTCTGTCTATTCAGACTCAATAGCTGTTGAGCTGTAATTGTAATAGCTCTGGGCTGTATTTTTGTAGGTACCTAGGAGGTATTGAGTAATAAATAACAAATTACTTCTGTTTGGACAACAGTGCCAAGGGCCTTCAGTCAGGGGTTGGGCCTTGTTTGGCTGAGCATTCTAAAAACAATCCTTGGACGGATGCTTTGGTGGGGCAGTTTTGTATGTGGGACAATGTAAAAAGAAGTGTAAGGGTGATGATCAAGGGATGAAACACATGTAAAATCATGGACCAACTGCGGGGGAGACTTTGTGTCTCCAGACTGGATGAGGAGAGAATCAGCAGATCTTGAAAATAACCTGCGGCAGAGAAGAAAGTTGGAAGCACTTTTCCCCCCTTTTTATTAATTCCTAGAGGGATTTTTTCTGTTGTGATGTAAAGCTTGTGTAGAACCTTGTTTATAGCAACTACAGTACCTCTCTGTCACAGGCAGCACACAGTATTACTCTCTTTTAGAAAGCCAGCTTGTGTAGGCTCTTGAAATTGAAAGGTCCCGGTTACTTCCAGCTCTGAGCCCTGACGATGGCCTGGGCGCTGTAAAGGGCTGTTGACCTTTCCTTGAGCAGAGGGCATCTGAACTCCGCAAATCTGAGTACTGTTTATTATTCAAAGTGACTGGTATAAATATCAACGAATCAGAGACATGAAGTACTGCTTTCACTTCTTGTGATGATGGCACAAAAAAGTCTCTGTTTCTTCAGAGATTCCCATTACTTTCTGCCTGTGCCATTTCTGATTAGAGTTTTCTCTTGGAGTTTTTTTGAGTTACAAAATCAACCTCTACAATGTAGAACTAGCTAAAGGAAAAATAAGATTTGCTTAGAGAGTTTACAGCATAAAGACATCCTGAACAGACAGAAGCTGGAAGCCTTAACAGTCTTAGGGGAGATAAGTGGTTTGCCAAAAAAAACCACAAAAACAAAACAACCCCCCCCAAACCCCCAGAATTTTCAGCAAACCAAACATGAGGAAAAGTAATAAACAAAATTTGTACTGAGCTGCAAAATAAAGAAGCCTGCACACATTAGAGGCTTTTAGAACTGTGTTAGAAGCAAATGTCACAAATGTATTGGTCTTTCATGTAAAAGAGCTAGTGAGAGAGAGGCAATAGCAGGAAAGATCCTGCCTTCACCTAGCAGGATGCCAAGTTTTCTTAAACACCTCTGCAGCATTTGAAAGTGTACAAAGAACGGATAGATTGCCTTAGATTCCTGTAATTCCTTAGGAGCTTACTGTTTTCATCATCTTCTGTAGAATGGGTGTTTTCCTACTGATATTTCTTATTATTTACTCAAATGATTATATAGCAGTTTTTCTAATTGATTCAGATTCCAAATTCCCTATCATAATTTTTTTTTCCTTTTTAAAGTTCATGTGCCTGTTTATAAAGAAGATATAGGGAGAAGGCATTCTGCTTAGGTTTTAAACTAACACGCCAAGTCTGAAGGTGTGAGCCATATGTCACTTAGGTACCCCTCCATGTTTCTGCAGGGTTGATGTGTTGTTCAAGCCCATCTCCAGCCATAAAGCAAGAGACCTAACATTATTCTGCAGATAAATGTTGTCTGTACATCTACTGCTAAATTGGTAAAGGCCAGAACTGGTAGCTATGAGATTTTGTTTACAGTTAGGAAGCAAAGGAAAATATGCAGTGAAGGACTAGGATAATTTGTATTGATTTCTGGGAAATCTTAGAGGAGGGCTTTTTCTGGGTTTTTTTAGGGTTTTTTGTTTTTAGTGGTTTGGGGTTTGGTTTTTTTTTTTCCTGAAGGGTTTAGTACAGAGAGCAAGCATATGCTGACAGCTGATAAACTGGAGGTCAGTTTTCTTGGATGGGTGATGGTGCAAGGTCGCTGAAGGATGTTGCTGTGTGATAGGCATGCCTGCTTCTTCTCCCTGTGGTCTGTAGTATAATGCTTAATAGAGCAAGAATTGCAAACAATGAAATGAAATGTTCTGGGCCTTAGAATTTTAATGAAGTCATCTGGGAAGGAGATCTACAAAATGGACACTCACAACATATGACATCTGACCATCATTCTGAGAGAGTTAATGAGTCAGAGGGTATTATGTCTTCCTTCTCTAGATCGCTTGTTTGAGCTCAGCCCTCAGCTGTAGTGACGAAATGTCACCATCTTTTTGATGCTCTGCATGAAACGAGTCTAATTTTCTCTCTGTTGGTTCTTTGGAAGCAAAGCTCATTGCCCCAGTGCTGCTACCCAAGGCAGGTGTCTTCATACCATCCCAGCCTCTGAGACACCAGTGAAGGACTGACTTTTGGGAGACTCTCCCTTGAAAACGCTGTGTCCTCAAAACATGAAGTACATGTTTTGTACCCATGCAAGAGCGGTTCCTTCACTAGTGCTAAATAGCTTATATTCTTAGAAAAGTATAACAGCAGGCAAACAGCTAGTATTCGCTCTAGTTCTGTCACCTGGAAAATCTCAGCTACACTTTTTTCCATACAGAATAGGGCAGATGTGACATAATGTGTTTCTGGTCCTATCAACAGGCTTATATCTGCAAAATTTGGTTTCCTTTGGTCTTGAAAAGAACAGCTTGTATCCGTAGCAAGTGGGGAAAATAGTCTGGCATATTTGTGAAAAAAAGTATTATCAATATTCAAAGAACTCGCATGTTTAATCAGTATAAAATATACAAATCTGCACAGAAAAAAGGAAGATTTTTGAAAATTAATCAGAGAATCTTGTCTCAAAAATTAAGAACATTTTAACTTTACTAAGGTTAGGTGCATGCAGCCAAACCACCTTTATATATTCCATGTCCTTGTCCATTTTTGTAGTCTCACTCTGATACCTGCCAGTCACTGACAATCACTTTCCTGCAGGGAAAAAACACTGACCCTGAGAGTTATGTGATTTTTGGATTGGAAGTACTGTTCACTTGCTCTGGAAATGCTGACTCACTTGACAGCTCAAAAAAAAATCCAAACCAGAAAAGCCCTCTAGCACCTTTATGTAAGAACATCTGCTAGGCTGATAGAAATTAGCCTTCATTGCATTGATTTATTTACTTGCCAATACTATACGGTGCTCTTACTGTTCTTCAGAGCATGGTCTGCTCTGTTGCTCTGTAGGATGGAGTTAGCAGTCTGCCCATGCAAAAGCCAGCCTGGTGGGCAGAATTCCAGAAACATATGGTGGGTAATTCAGGGGTTGCACAGAATTTCAGTACTTTCTAATCATCAGCGCTTAGGCTGATAAGGATTTGAGGGATAGATGTACAGAGAGAAATAAAAGAAATCATGGTCCAAGAAGTGGAGGCTGGGAGGGGAGAAGTCACAAGGAATCTATAAGCATGTAATCAGGACACCTTTCTGGAAAACAAAGATTTGTGGTCCGTATGCATTTTGCAATACAGAATCACAAACTAAAAATGCATAACTTCGTTAGGATTATTATAATCCTGGAATAAAGCTCTCTTACTGGGTAATTCCGTGGCCATTCTGGCATGGTAACATAGCTGAATGTGATGGATGGAGATTTCCACTGCCTCATTCAGCCCATATCCTAGTGTGTTTGGACAGATAAAGAATCTATGTCTAGGAAGCTCCTGAGGAAGATACCTGCTTGCTGGACCTTTATAAACTACAGGTGCAACGTTAGTCCCAGCACACTTCCCATTCTACATGCTGAATCAAATACCATGGCTGTTGCCCACTGGGCTGAACTCGGTTCTGTTACTGCCATCTGTGAGAGCTGATGGTGCCATGTATATGATCTCAGATGTTATAAGACATAAACTAGGTGCTGGGATGCGCAGGCAGGATACGAACACTTCAGGGCACACACCTTAGTAGGACTTTAGGCGTGGGGGCTGGCCACAAAAGCTCAGGTACTTACTGATTTTTGGTGGTTGGGTGGAGTTTTTGTTCAACTCAGTTTTTGCATTTCAGAGTCTTTGTTTCCTGTCCAAAGCCACTTGACTCCTTGTTGGTGTGGAGTAGCCTGCTCTAGTCCTACTTCAGGTCATTTCTTTTTTTTTTTTTTTTTTTTTTTTTTTAAAAAAAAGGTATTATATAGTCTATAACACTTTGAACCCGAGAGCTACCTATGCTTATTTCACTGTTGTGACATATCATTTGAGCTTCAGGAAGGTCCTACTGGCCAATCTCATCCATTTTTTTTCTTGCAGGCTCTGATACTTCACCAGCTTGGGCGCTATAGCTTGGCAGAGAAGATTCTCAGAGATGCCGTCCAGGTGAACTCCACGGCCCATGAGGTCTGGAACGGCCTGGGAGAGGTGCTGCAGGCTCAAGGCAATGATGATGCGGCAACCGAATGCTTCCTGACAGCACTGGAGCTTGAAGCTAGCAGTCCCGTGGTCCCTTTTACCATCATTCCCAGAGTCCTTTGAGAGGGCATCTTGATCAACCAATTTTGGTCTGAATTCTGGGTGGGGAAACCCAGCATATCAGGCTGCCTGGTGACTGGTTAGTTTGAAAAACTTGAGCTACAGGTAACAAATTCCAGTCTTTTGCAGGAAAGTGGCCAAAACAGTGACGTGATGCAATATATTAATGTTAGACTGGGAGGACAAAATGGCTAGCCAGAACCAAATCACTCATATCGCCTACATTTTTGCCCTGGTAGTTTTAAAACATCGTTATAATTGTTCATGGATGATGTGCCATATTTTGTTAGTGATACTTGAGTGTTACATAAAATTATAATGGAATCAACTACCAATTGTAGAATAAGTTAAAATTCAGTGGCAGAGCAGACTATTTTTAACAAGGCTGTTAATAAAACTGTTCTCTTCCTGCCTCTCAACCTCTTTTGGCCCAAAGTCAAAATGTGAATTTTCTGTTTCCATCTCTATTTTAGTCCAGGCCAGAAAATCAGTTGAGTTCTTGTTTAGTTGTTAATAACTGTGATGTGTGGCTAACTGTTATCTCTATTTAGAGCAAAGGCTGAGTACAAGAATATTTATATTTTACCAATGTATGCCTGTTACAAAAAATATATTAGTTATTTAAGTTTAACTTTTTTATGTGAATTCAGAGTTTATTTATCAATGGAAATATGTAAAAAGAAGCCTCAAATGGAATATTTACCGACATTCCTTATACATGACCCACACTTGGCTAAATGGGAAGATTATGTTAATAATAAAATGATTTTTAAATGGAACCTTTCCTGTGTCCTGTTTAAGAACCCAGGGGGAAATAGATGGCTTGTGAACACATTTTTATGATGTGGGGCCTGTGGCTGGCTGGCCTCAAAGATCAATGACACCAAAATTAAATGCCCTGAGGCCGGTCTAGAGGAAAGAAGCTGCTATACTCTTTGCCAACGGTATTGTTATCTTAGATTTCAGGTTTCCTTAAATCTTCACTTCTTCTCCATGTTTATTCCTTCCACTCCAGCTCTTGATGAAGCCAGATTACTCTGCCTGTACATAATACAAGGACATTTACGTATGTAAAATGCACTTTGCATCCCTTGAAGGAAAAGTTGGCTGGTAACATATTACTGCCATATCAGTAGTAATAGGGCCAAATGTTTAGTAGACAAATACTTACCAGAGTTTCTCTGGCATGCATGGAGAAAATCCATTCGTTACAATGCATATTCAGGGGACATGAGCTGGGGTAGTCTAGTGCCTGCTCATTTACAATGTTGGGCTCACATGGAGCCTGGGAGGAATTCCAGGTTCCCCATTAGACTGGATGTTCCTTGGTATTTGCTTGATTTGTTGCAAGAAGCAGTTTTAAAGTGCTTAGCACAAGATAGATGCTTCAGAAAAATAATGGCAAATGTTTTGCTTTGTCGCTCACCAGAGAGTTTACTCACCTCAAACGTGTAGAGGTTCCTTACTGTGAAAAAGGCTCTGCGCACTCCAGTGAGAATCTCTAAATGGCAGAAGACGTAAGCTTGGGGCACCTCTTCGGTTTTGCCTCTCTTGTTTTTCCCCCTGGCATTTCATATGCCTTTTAGACTGAGGCTACTTTCAGATTGTATCTGCTTAGTGCTTAGACCATATGTTCCCTGTAAAATGGACCAAAAGGCTGTAATGGGTAGTGTTTTCAAATCTATTTAAAAGCCAGTAGAAATTGTGTCATCTTGCTCACTGTGAAAACATCAAAGTTTTCTTTCCCCTTTTAAAGTGCCTGTTTTGCCTGTTTTCTTCCTACTGTCCTTGGCTTTTTTTTTTCCTCTTTTCTATTTGCCAACTGTTCTCTCTTTTCTAGTCCCAGCTCATAATACATGCTCTGGCCCTGCTGTCTGTTAGCACCCACTATATGGTACCTGGTGCATGAAAAGATACTGCAAAATCTTTATTTGTTTAATTCAGTTCTTCCTGAGCCTTTCTGCTATCACAGTTCAGTAACTTAAATTTGTAATACCTTTCACAGACGTGCTCCTTCACAACATTTATTCACCTTTTATTATAATATCAAAGCTTTTCTAACAAGGCAGTTTGCACCTAGATCTGAGACTGGTGGTCTTTCTCAAGAGAGCTTCAGATGTAAGTGGAGAATAAGAGAATTCTGTAATAGCAGAATTTATCTTTGATTCTTCTCGTTTAATGTAAAGTCCTGGCCTCTTTTGATAAACTCCCAAAATGGAAAGGTTAGCAGTCTAATTGTGTCGTATCTTTTATTAGTGGAGAAGTTGTCACCACTGTTGTGGATATCAAGTGAACCTGAATATCTGTTTAATTTTTCTTACACTGGAATAGTTTTCACTGTAAATCCACAAGCTTCTGTGTCTTGGGAATAGCCTCAGCTACCTATTTTTAAAAATGGATTATCACTGTAAGACTGTACATTCAGGAATTTTCAGGCAGAAGTGGAAATCCTTGCAGCATATGAATTAAACAGCAACACTTGGTTAAACATAGTTTTCAACTTAAAAAGTTACTAGGTTTTACAGCTGTAATTTTTTTTGGTTTTAAATGGAGTAAGAAGGCCAAGAATATTTTTATATCTGTTTTAGTTGATACACAGAAATATCTGCCTTTTGCAATCTGCTCTGAGACTGCTCTGATATCTCGGTCACAGGAGTGAAGCAAGCACTGCCAGTGTGAACAGCCAGTCCCAGGGAAGTATTCCCCTTGGTGCCAGGGGGTCAGTGTCATCTGCGTGAGGGTTGCTACTGGACTTTGCGGCTGACCAAATCTCTATGTGGATACACAGATCTATGTGTGCTCTTGCTCCTCCAGCCTGTGTCAGAAATAATAGCTGTTCAGATGAATGGTGAGATAGGTCAGGGGCTGATCCAGCTGAAAACTAAGCAAACCCCTTCACCCCTTGCCCCAGGGTTTTACTAAGCTTTGGGTAGAAGCCTGGTAGAGGGTTCAGGTAGTTCTTTCATCTCATTTAGTGCACAAGTAGTAACACTAACATGCAGAAGAGGAGACAGGACTTCCCCTCTGCACAGAAGCCCCTTCTTGCACCAGTTTAAAATGGTTATTAAATTGCATTGTCAAGCACTCTAACTGTATCACTGTAATGACAAGTGGCACAAGCTTGAGATCTCCAAGTTTTCAACAGGGATCAAATACACTTCTCTCATCCATAAGACTGGAATAGCAGGTTTCAGAGGAGACTTCCCTTACTCTGCAGTGTGCTTGTGCTACTCAAAACTGAATGTTAATAGTGTATTAAGCATGTGCTAGAGTGTAGCAACAATCTCTGTTGCACATGATAAAAGGTCTGACTCTGCAGTGCTTACAATAAGAAAACTTACCATTCAAGCAATTGGTTAAAGTTCATCTCTAATTTTGGTGCAGATAACCATTTTTACTCCACGAATTATTTAATTTCTTTTTTTTTGCTTTCATGATTGATAGAGAATCCCAGGAACAAGAGAACCAGTCCAAGCAGAACTAATCCAACCGTATCTTTGAAAACTTTTGTCATTAATTATATGCATTTTAAACATCAAAGGCTATTTTTAAAAATGCTATAATTTTCCTTGAAAATCTTTTTTTTTTCCTGAGTAGACTATTCTACTCTGGAATGATAGTATAAGGCTGGGTATATCGGAGTTCCAGATTTACCTCACTAATTCTTTGTTTGTTCAGTTGTCAGTTAAAATGACATTTTTCTTAACCGTCAATCTGGCAATCATCATGTCTCTCCTTTAGCATCAAGTTAAAAACCTTGTATGCTAAAATATGCTTTCAGCAAGTACATTTCTCCAGCATTTCCTCTATTTAACCTCATCATCTCCAGACTACCTTCTCTGATCCCACCGGTGGGCTTTGCTGGAATGTGTTGCACTTCCACGTGCACCTATATTATCACAAAAAACTAGCTGGTAAGAATCCTACTCATGGACAATAGGGAAGATGATAGTGAATATTCAGCTTTTGGCCTGTGTGACTGTCATTGCTGATTATGTGAAACTTGATGGGAGTCTTGCAGACTTGCAAACCCGGCAAGTGGGCTTGAAGAGATGGGATAGTGAAGTTGAACCTAAAGAGAATCAGAAAGAAATGCAACCCCAAACTTTTGGGGGAAGAAGAGTGCATGTGGAGTGGGTGTTGGTCAGACTTCATTCTTCCCTGTTTTGGGGATCCATGGTCCTGGTATGCTGGTTTGCCAACACCTCGGTCACCTGGCCTTTCTAGTTCCCTTTTTAAAGTACCTTTGTAGTCCAAATGCCTTGTCTCCCTCATTATTATTTCGAAGAGAGAAAACTGTACCTTTTAATTTCTAAATCCTTTGAAAAGATGTAACCACTTCTGTCCAGCTCCTGTTACATACCCTGTCATGGGATGGACAAGCACTACACACCACTGTACTGTCATTTTTGCCCGGACATTTTCAGAGTACAATGACTGACATGATCTTTTGGATGCTGTCCATAAGGCATAGCAGGAGCATGCAGCAAAGCTCCTGAAGGTAGGAGGGAGAGTGCTTTTGCCTTTCTAAATATGCCTTCACTTAGAAAACTTATTGGGAAGAACTGAGTGTAAAAACCTATTTTGGACACTAATGGGTCAATGAAACATGTCATTGTTGTGCTGAACTCTTTTCCTTTGTGTCCTTACATGAGGTGGGCATCTCTGTGGGAGAGATTACCCTTGTCTGCATCATCCAGGTATAAACCTCTACAGCCTGCTCCCCTGTCCGCATTGGAGTAGCATGACTAGCTCTTAGCTCCCTCTCTGCCTCTAAAATTGCCTCCCCAAGAAAGTGACACTCTTCAGTATGAAATTACTGAAGGTGCCCCATCTACCTGTCTTGAAAAAAATAATCAATAGACATAAGACATAATAAGGTAACGATAATATTTTTTTTGGTTATTACCACAGTGATGTGGCTTTAAAAAGGTGTGGAGTCAGTGCTTTTCTGTGTTTCTATAGCTAAGCCTCCCTCCTCTGCGAGGACAATGAAGCTGGGGCACCCTCCAGTTGGTACAGCCAAGGAACAAACATCTGATCAGCATGTGTGCCCTCAGGCTTGCCACCAAAGAGAAAAATGGACTTGCTTAGAATTTTTTTAAGTGTAATTTTTCTCTATGCATGTGCTCACAGGTTACAGAAAGTCAAGACACAGATGCATTTTACACTTTATAGAAAGCTTTGAGAGGACTCGAAGTTCCTCTGTGAGTTCACTTCAGCTCCTATAAAGCTTTGCTTTTCCAATAGAAAGTTGGCGGTTCCAGAAAAGGAAATTCTGAGCCGAATTTTCACTTCCAGTGCGTGTCAGATGTATATCAAATAATGAGCCTGAGACATTATTATTAGTGTAGGTTTTCCCAGGATTGTTATTTCCCAAACAGCACTGACTACTAATGTAGGACTGGAGGGGGCAACAGAGGCCATAAAACGTAACAAGTTTCTTCCCTTTCAACTGCCTTGCAAAAATAGCTCTTTATCTGGAGTAAAACAGCTATCTTCTGACCGAACAATTTTTTTTTTAAGGGTTCCTTCCAGAAAGGTTTTTTTTTTTTTTCTTTCTTCTTTTTCATCTTGCAAGCAAGTGTTTAGGGTAACAAACTCCTGGGTGCAGGAACAGGAACCCTGCAACCTGCAGGGCAGGTCCTACGACCAAAGCACCCAGCGACTGCCATCCCGGACAGAGGACCTACATGCTGTTAGGTTAAAGTCACTTCTGCCTACATGTGTGCTTCAGGAATAAGTCCTGCTTGCTTGATGATCCCATTGCCCTGCTTCCGTGATCCTTCCCCGCGCTGGTGACCAGCCTGCAGGAAGCCAGCCAGGTTTCTAGGGCAGGTGCTCCTGCCCACCGTCCCCACCTCACCGGACAGGAGTTGCAGGGGGTGGCAGCACCACATGAAGCAGTAAATCACAACACACCTGTTTGGGAACAATTGTTTCATGATGTGTGCTGAGTCAGCCAGCACTGGCATCTGAGAGATTAAAAATAAAAAAGGGAGCAGGTATAAGCTCCTCTGGCTTATTGAAAAGCCCTGGAGAGGGCCCACCAGCAGATGCAAACAAACCTTTGTACAGTTTCCATCTTCTACTGTCAGAGAACTCTGGCATGTTCTTCATCATCTGTTTTGGGTTAGAGGCTTCACCTGAAGGATCGTGTACTGCAGGGCTGAGCTTCAGCAACAGAGAGGGTTAACCAAAACATGTCTTGGATGCCAGGTTCATCTTATGCCTGACCCAAACCAACAGCAGCAGCTGTTGAAGAGGAGACCTTGTCCCTGCATTTGCTTTGCTCCTGTTGGGTTATGTCTGGTGAATGTGAGGCTACAGGGTGAGTCAGACCAGCTCACCATGCTCATGGCCATTACTTTTGGAGCTGTTTTTTTACTGCAGAGGAGGCAGTGGAAGCGGGGAAGGCAATGTCAGCCCCTTTCAGAAATAGCCAGCAATTGGGTAGGTTGGATTATGCCTATTGAGAACCTGCACTGTTGCTTCCCTCACTGTTTTCATCAAAACAAAGGCTGAAGTAAGGTGGCAGAGCTCAAGTTAGTTGGTCTGACAGTTCCCACCTGGGTCTCACCCAGATGTACTCACAAGGTAGTTTTCCCATCCTGGCTGCAGAGCACCACACTTGCCCTAAGAAACACAATAGGAAAGAGCATGGTAGGTTTCTGTTCCTAGCTGAGATGCCTTTGCTGTGAATAGTAGCCTGAGGTATTATGCTACTGATGTTTCTTCTTACATTATAGTTTGAAAAATAGAGACTGGGTGATAATAGAGATGCTCAGGAAAGTTAAAATGCATTCATTACAACTGTGATGCTGATAATCTGTAAGACAAAAATACACTACATGCTTATGCGGATGTTCTTGTTCAGAAATAATGTGGACTTTGCTCACTGTAGCTTACAAATGCACCACAAAAATTCAAAAGTTGGTGTCTAACAGTTATCTAGAGCCATAGCTCCCAGCCTTGTTAGAAGTGCTGGAGGAAAGGAGGCACAGATCATATGGGTCACAACTGAGAAGACTCAAAACAACTCTCATGGCCAACATACCTCAGCTTCACCCTGTGATTCTTATCTCGGACCTTGATTCCCTGTCTGCAGAGAACTTGAATAGGAAGTGATGCTATTGCACAACTATTTCCTTTCCTGGCCCCAAAGTGGACTTAATTTGTGATTCTTGGCCATTATCACCACCAAACATTCAGTGTTGCAGTTTTTTAATCATCCTCTTGCTGTAGGCCCAAATTAGGCCAGTAGTAACATAGGGCTCTGGCAGAGGATGGACTGACCATTCCAGCAGTCTGGCTGTGCTTGTGAGAGCGCTCTGTCAGCATCCAGCTTTCACAGGATCCTATTTCTAATAGGATTTTCACTGGGTGTGATATACTGCAGTATTTGGGATGCAGTCTTAGCTATGTTTAGAGCAAGGCCACCAGTGGATCTTACTCTTGTTTGAAAGAGAAGGGACCCGTGCCAAGCCTTGCCTACACCAGAGGTGTTCTCCAGGTGATAATCCCAGTGCACAACAAGCCTGCACTGTTGTGACACCCAGAGATATAACAGCAACGACATGGCCTTGTGGTGTGGCTATACAAACACATGGCAAGCAAGGGCTTTGCCCAAACAGCCTCACTTCACCTGGGAAATGAGGCACTGAATGTACTCACCCACCCAGCAGCTAAATGCCTAAAAGGCTCTAGCCAAAGGTGAGAAAATAATACATTTTTCAGAAATATTCAGTGTCAACTCTAGTCCGTTCCCAGTAATTTAGCAGGGACAGTCATAAGACAGTTAACGAGTGCTCCTGAGGGCTGGCACATGCTCCAGGAAAGCTGGACTTTTCACCATCTTGGAAGAAGTGTGCATTAGCTTTTTTGTAAGCAGCTCAAAAGCAGACATAGATTCTGCCTCCTTTTTATTCTACTCCCCGCTACACGTTATATCAATGCTCTTCTCATGTTCTGATGCTTCAGCCTCCTTTCTGTGCAAAGGGCAACATGGATCAGTGACAAGCGCTGCCTCCATCCTGCTCTCTGTCCTCAATTTCCTGTTTCACTGGGAGATGCCAAACAATATGTTCCAATGGCTTTTGTGTCCTGATTCCTAGAAGAAAGCATCCTCCAGAGAGCAGCTCACTCGGCCTGAGATGCTCAGGCACAGCGGCAGCTGCAGCCTACATGAAGTGGGGGTGGTATTAATAGCTTGCAAGAAGAGAGGCAGGAAAAATTATATGGTATGGCGCTATGGCCAGACCTGCAGCATTCAGGTTCAGCTTGGTTCTGCAATAAGCTTTGTTTTAGCCAGCATCAGCATTATACTGGGTGGTCCTAAAATTGCCAGCTTTCGTCACTGGCTAAAATTCAGGTTTTCTGAATCTTTTGCAGAAATTTTACTGTGATATCAGTGACTGTGAGTATTAGAGCTTTATCTTAGTCACTGACTTACAAAAAAGAAAAAAGCGTATGTATTCTGCAAGTCAAGGACTCTGTGCTCACCAAGCTTCACTAGTGAGGCTGCTGGCAAGGACCTTACTCTGTACACTGTGTAGCCTTTGTGAACCCTGTCTTCCTCCTTGCAGGACAGCTAGCTTCAAAGGGTGGGGTGCCTTCTCCTTAATTGCCCTCCTTACCCTGCTGATTGACTGCCTTCCTCTATGCTGTGGGAGCTGTGGGTCCCAACGCTCCCAGCCCAGATTAGACAAGACCTGAACTATCCTATTGACTGGGTGGAGGCTGTAATTTCTGGGCTGTCGTAGCCTGGCTAGAGGCTCCAGCGAGCCTGACAAAGGTCACTGCAGCCATGCCTGTGTGCTGTTGCTGCTGTGCTGGTGTTCTGCATTAGGCATGGTCTGGGCACATTTGCACACCGAGCCCGAGGGGACTGTGGCAAAGCAGTGCTGAAGCTTCAGGGGTAGGAATCAGATGCCTAATGGGCCCAACCTGAGCACCTCTAGCTGTACACGGTGCTCAATTTATATGACACACAAACATACCCACTGACCAGGAGATGCTCAGGGATTTTTAGTGCTTCAAGCCTGCTGACCCCTGGAAGTGCAGATTGCTCTCCTGAATGGTCACCTACATTTGATTGCTGTTCCCGGTGCGTTCAGCTGAGTGGCACCCCTGGTGCTTGTGTTAACTCCACCTTACCATCCGAGGGAGATGAGGATTTGTTAACTTTGGGTGGGGAGTGGAAATGGCACTGAGGTTTGCAGTCTGCCTGGAGCAAATCCACAGGCTGACAGACTTGAGAGGTTTCACAAGTTAATGCTGGGTACAGCCAATGGTAACCCTCATCCACGGCCTCACCATGGAAATGGCAGCAAACGCTTGGCTGAGGCCTTGCTTGTTCCCCCAAAGGGAGGTACCTGCTAAGCCAAGCCACCTCACTCAGCACCACCAGCTCCCTGCTCCGGAGCCAGAGGGGGACAAGCTGCTGGAGCGTTGCAACCCACTGGTAGCCACAGCTGGTGATGACGTGTGACTGTCACTGCTCTGTACAGATCACCACATCAGATAGATGCTCATCATTCATAACGAAAACTCTTGCTGAGGCCATCCCTTAGGAATAAAGCTCTTACAGTCCTTTGACTGGTGCAACAGCTGAAGACTGGACACCTTCTCTACCACCAGTGCTGCAAAGTGGTGCGTAGCAAAGCTGTCCCACGTAGTGAACCTGCAGCAAGGCGCTGCACCCGCAGTACTGATTAATGTGAGCTGACCCTGCTGGTGTGAAAGACTTTTTTGGGTGTCACTCTCTATATATGCTTATCCTTAAATGATGTTCTACCAGACACATCTATGTCCTTCTTGGCTGGCACGGATTGGCTACTGCCTGACCTCTGCCTTGGAAGAGCAAGCCTGGTAATCTTGAGAAGCACAATAACTAATCAGCATCCTAAAGAAACTAGTGTGACACAGTGAAGCCCTTCAACCTCCTAGACCTGAGGAATAAAATAGCCATGAATGAAGGTAACTTCAGGCAGGAATAAACAGCTCGGCTTTTACCCAGGTCTTAGCTGAAAGGCCCAGCAACACCGGCACACTGGGTGAAGGCCATGTTATGACAGTTCCAGTAACTGTCTTCTGATAGTTTCTGATGTGCTCAAGTCTAGAGCAGCCTGGAAGAGCACCACTGCAATAATTCCAGTTACTCTACTCCAGCAAGACTGAGAAAGTCTTCACCTGTGAGATGCCACCAGCATCTAGATTTATATATTGACTACATACTCCAGGTTCCTTAATGCCATTTACTCCAACACCACAGGCCTCCAGCGCACAGTAAAGGTGAAATTACAAGCCAGGAAGCCTGAACAAATTAAAAAAACCCCACAAACATGGTACTTCAACTGTATCAACTACTTCTTGCACATGCACAAACTCCCGTTTCACTACTACTAGCAGAACACTCAGGCCCTTACATGCTAGATATTTACTGTTTTCTAAGTTCTAACTAGAAGCTTTATAGGATAAGATGGAAGACACTAACAACCACCTTTGACCACCTTTGTATGTCCGTGGACACCTACCTAAGGGAGCTAATGCACAGTAACCAGGCTAACGTCCCTGTGTGCTCGCTGCAGCATGCTTGCTGTGGGAAGAGGCTTACTGGCAATTACTGAGCAAGGGACTTGCAAGAAGTGCATCAAGCCACCTTCTAGAGCAAAAGCTTAAATTTCATTAGCCCTATAGGGTACAAGTGTGCCGCACCTTGTGGATTGTAAATTCACCATCTAGCTTGCTAGTGAAAAGTCTCCCAGAGCAGAGATCAGAGTAATCAGTCCTTCTAATGAATGGAGTGAGATTCAAGAGGTCTGCAAGGGAGCTGCCCCACTTGCACAGAGTGTGCCAAGGTGTGTTACAGATAGCTGCCCAGCATTTCAAACAGTTGCTGCTGAGCGGCAGACACTTTCTGCACTGGCTGACATTAAAGAAGACCCTGAATATGCATGTTGCCCTCTCTGCTGACAGCTGAGTCTCTGATGTAGTGAAATGCAGAACATCTGCCACAGGAGCAAGCCCTCCTGAATAAATTAGCATCCACCCGGGATATGAGCTTGGACCCCTCGACCGGCTGAGAACAGCTAAGAGACCAGCAAGGGGACACGGGGGCATCCACACCTCACTTACCAAGTCTACACAAGGCTGGCAAAAGTCAAAATCATATTGAATGCAGGAAGCGAGCAGGGGAGCCCCATGGGTCTTGCCCATGTTCAGGTCTTTTGTGGTAGCCTGGGACTTGTTCATGACAATTCCCGGGTGACCACAGGAAGTAAAAGACCCCCCCAAGCTAAGGGAGGAAGGAAGGAAGGAAGGAAGGAAGGAGAGAGGAAGGAAAAAAAAAAAGCTGTGTAGTGGTTTCCATCAACCTAGGCTGGAAAAAGCAATTCCTCCTGCACATCATTGGAAGCCCACAGGTATTAGCAGGCACACTGCTGGGAGCACAACCCTGGCTCTCCGCATGCTGTCTTTTGCTGATGCCACACTCCTCTGCATCACTGGAGGGCTGGAATAACACAGGAACGAACTCCCCCATACCCAAGGTCTGCACCAAGGAGCTGAGCAATTCCTCCTTGGCCCCACAAATGATGAACAGAAGCCCTGATGCACAGACTTTTAAAGCATTTCAAGAGAGTGCAGGCAGGATCAGCAGAGACATATCTGCCTCTTTTTCAGCCTGTCCTCCCTCGAAGTCGGGAATCTGATGCTGAAAGAGACTTCGGTCTATCGCATCCCTTCTGTCCATTGTGGGGCAGCACTGCCTTTTCCTTGCTGAAGCGATGCAGCGGGGTCCTTTGAGCAACAGGCTCCGCAGACCTTCCAAGGAAACAGGCTGTTCCCAGAGGTCTGCATCTTCCTTCGCAGAATTTATTGTCCAGGCTACAACAGCAGCTCGGGTCGCAGCCCTGGCCGGGCGGCTGCCTTCATTGGCTCAGTGGGAACGCTCACTACCAGGGCGAGGAGGAAACTCCCTGAATTTTAATCACACTTTGGTTGCCAGTGCCAAGGCCAGGAAAATACTTGTTTACATGATTAGAAATAAGATGTGTTACATACACATAGTTTTGTCAGCAATTAGCGCCTGAGCATAGCAGACAATAACCTCCTGGCTGAATACAATGCAAATCCCTTGGCTACAACCTTCTGGCGTGACTTTACCTCTAGGACCCTGACATTCCCAGAGCTTGCACAAGGGAATGGCACCTCAGCCGGACTCCTGGTTTGACCAGGAAAAAGAAAATGTACTGGGGAGCTAAGACCTTAGCAGTAAATACAGCTGCAAGAAAGAAGGAGCCTATGTGCATCAGGCATAGCTGTGTTTGGTGAAGGACAGTTTTAGCTCTCCATCAGACCAGGAGCAACTCAGCGGGAGCCAGTGAGCCACAGTGGTTCAGAGGAAAACAAAATTGAGTTCTTTGTGTCTGTGCAATAAGGCACGGAGGAGAAACTCAAGGCAGCCACAGGATTGCTCTTTGAAGAGCTTGGACTGCAGCTCACTGATGGGTCAGGCCAGAGAACGAAGCTGTGCTTTACAGGGTTGGGAAGGGAGCTGGTCTTTGGCAATGTTTTTACCTGGCCCGCCTGTAACATGGGCAAACACTCAGTGACAAGAGTCCTGCTGCCAAATCCCCACCAGATCTATGGGGATCTTTGCAAATGATAGAATGCAATCACCCTCTTATGGGAGGGTTTGGAAATGCAAAGCACCTATACAGCTGTAGCCCAATGCCTTAACTTCTGAGCAATTACACAACCTATGACCCCCAGCTGCAGAACCACGCATGTATTAGTCTCTGTCCTTCTCTCTCCTTCTCTCCGTATGTCTCTCTTTTTAACATTAGGGAGGCGAGTACTTCAGCTTTTACGTGAAAAATCTTTAATGCAGCCTTCTAAAACCATCCTCCCTTAATGACACTGCCTATTTAGGTATCTTTTGCAGCTCATCATCTGTCACAAGAAATGCAGCACATTAGTTTTTTTATACTGCAAGAATGAGCAACACCCTCTGCTTCCTAAAACTTCCAAAATAAGTTGCATGCATCTCCGGATAACTTGCAGACAAGCTAAAAATAGGAAAAGTCAACCTCTGAATTTAATTTTTTGCTTTTCTTTTTTTTTTTGATGTGCTCCCTATGTTGAGCAGTTGCACTTCCCGTTAGATCAGGCACTAGACAATAGTTTTCCAAGAGCCTGGAAATGAAAGAAACCCATAAAACAATTCCACATCCAGCAGCACAGAGCTGCTGGCACTCACTGAAAGGTCTGCCCTGGAAGTGGCCTGGGTTGTCTCTCTCCTGTCTGCCTTCTTTATAGTGATATTTCTCTTCCAAAAATCTTCCTAAGCTATCTGCTTTTATCTGCTCCTGCTACCTACTGAGCATCCGTGGTTTTCTCAGGCTGTGCATCCCTCAGTGTCTTGCTCCCACTCACTGCTGAGATTAATGCTGTGTAATATTCCAGAGCTATCACATTCTAGTACTTGGAACTCATTTCGCTCTTTCTCAAAATCAAATTTAAATTAAAAATACCCACAATTGAAAGGCTGTATATCTAAGTGGCTGCACAGATCTAGGAGCAAGTAATGGTTGGGGGGGTAGTGAAGGGGAGGCCCTGTCAGATCAAATGGGTAGTCTTTTTGATGTGAAAAAGGTTCTCCACTTTATTTAGGTGTAGGTATGCAACTTGTATGAGCCAACACTCCCTAGCATGCAGTGAAAACCCCGTCTAATTTGGAGCACCTTGGGTGCTTTGGATTGCCCTCTGCAGGTTTCCTGACCAGGTCAGCAACAAGGCAGGGACTGCACCAGCCCAAAGTGTCAGGAGGTGGACCAAAGGCGCCATCCTGCTTCATGGACGTGCTGTTGGCGATGAGTGATCGGCTCAAGGCAAGTCTGGCTGCAGGACAGTGGTGCTATGATTCACCCCCTTGGGCTGGGATCCAGCTAGGAAACAGCCAGGAAATCAAATTCTCACACTTCTCAGGACACAGGCAGGAGGTGGGGGGGAAACCGGGCAAATCTTGCTAGTGAATAACTGCAGAGTCACCTGCAGAGTCTCTTGGCCCATCTGCCTCCAGCACCGGCAGGGCTATGTCAGAAGATGGGCACCCAGCTCGTGTCCATTCCCAAAGGGGCTGGATCTGCCTTTCCCGTGCCCCACAAATGGACTGGAGGATTCGCCTCCCTCTGCCCAACCCAAGGGCCAGCTCCAGAGCACAGCAGCTGACTTGACCATGCATGGATAGAGGAGGCACTTTCTACCCACTCTTGCACTTCTCTTTGAAACAGGTGTTGCTCCTTTGCCTTCAATGGAATAAATGCCATGAAGCACTACAATGATAATTAAAAATGTACTTGCATACTACGTCACAGAAGAGTGAGCTAATAAGGTAATGATGACTAACTCCAGTGTTTCAACCCGGGGGAACTGAGTTCCCCAGAAGAGCAAATTAGGTGGCATGTTGTTACTGACAGCTCCTACAGCAGCCCAGTTGGGTACATGGCAGACAGGTCTCCTGACTGACAGTGCAAAATGCCGATTTACACGGTACAGAATGATGTTTTTCCTCTTAGGAAGGGCAGTGTCTGTGGGCTGGAGCTGATGAAATCTCCTCTGCTTCACACCTTTTGTGAGCAATGCTTGGCTGGACAAAGCCTCCCTTCTGTGCTTTTCTGGAGAAAGAATAAACCACCTTATTCCTGCATGTATCAAACTCAGCTGCCAGCCATTTTCAGTTTGTTGCAATAAACTGAGAGCTTCTAAACTCTCGCTGGCATAAGAGTCCAACAGCAATGAGGTCAAAGAGGAGAGAAACATTCTGCGCTTTGACGAGAGCTGGGATATCTGCCAAGATCAAGCACAGTTTTTTCTTTAGCCAGTCAAGGGACAGAGAAGATTTTCCAGACCTTGTTGTCCAATTCAGAGTAGTTTGGCCAAAAGCAATATTCTGGAGGAATCCACTCTGGGCTGAATTTGGATTTTATTTTTAGTCAAATGGTCTGTCCTTCATTGCAAGGAGGAAAATACCATACAATCTATATTCAGGCATCCCCAAAAATACTGCTTTGAGACATACTGCAGTAAGAACAACCCCACCACCAATTCTCCTTCACATTGGAGTATAGCCATAGTGCCTATCATCGATTTGTATGGTGTCCAAGCCATTCCAGTGTACGGAAACATCGATGTCCTGCTGGTGGGGCTCACTTGCCGGCACCCTTTGCCCAAGCCTGGCTCCCGCAGAAGGTCACTTTTCTGTCACCAGGGCTTTGGGTCAGGGGGAGGCAGCAGCAAGCAGCAGGCCTTGCCCTCTGGTGTCATGGTCCAGGTGCCCAGCCTGACCTTCTCCCTGGCTTCAGGCTTCTCTGTGCGGAAACACTTCCTGCTTGTTATGGCAAGCAGTGTTACAGCGAGGCCCCACCACCTATTGCACACTGCAGTCATTTCTGCTGCATGCCTGTAATTAACTTCTCCATAGTGGTGAAAATAAAGAATGGGCTCATAGAAACAGTAGGAGGAAACCAGAAACAGTTCTCATTTTTCCATGTGAAGTCTTCTGGGACATGTCACATCATCCCAATAAAGTCTACAAACCCAGGGCTCCCTGGTGGCCAGGGATCTACCCCAATGCAACATCACATCCTGGCATGGATCCTGTTCCATTTCCACCTGCATCCACAAATGCCATCCTTCTGCTTCCTCCCCCCCACCCTCGGTACCCCATTCAAGGGTCACTAGATCCTGAGCTCATGCCTCTCAAGACAGTGTTAGAAAAATCGTGACTGCTGAGAGCGGTGCCTGGCCGCCCAAGGCTTGCCCTGGAAGACTAACACATTAGGCCAGCTCAGTGTCATTTAGCAACGTAATGAGGTCTCCTTAGAAATGCAGTTTCAAAATAGATTACCTGGGCTTGCAGACGAGCTGCCCTCTGGACACAGATTAATCCTGCTTAGTGGAAATCTGGGCACAACAGCAGTGCACAGGGATATTTCTACTTAAAACTATGGTAAAACCCAGTCTGAGATTTTTGTCTTTTACGCCTTTTCTAGATAGTAGTTTGCTAGTTGCTTTCTCTTTATAGAAGATCCTATCATATGTAGACAATGTAGGGAATGACAAACTTTTTGTAAACCCCTTACAGAGGCATCCAGCTGACAGATGCAGAGTAGCCATTGCCTACGCTTGGTGATGCCCAGTGACAGCTCTCTGTGCCCATTGCTCTCAGAGGTACTGTCTCCTGCTTGGCAGATCAGACCACATACAAATGACTAAAAGACAAGGTTTCAGAAGGACTACAAGTGTCCCCTGGACTTTTTGCCCAGAACCTGCATTACACTCAATCCTTCAGCATGCAAAAGAGATACAGTTTATCATAATTTTATTTTTGCTTAAAAATAAGAATTTGGAGCCTCCTCTTTCATTCCCTAATAATACATTAACTGTAGGTATAGGCGTTTGCAGACAATAATAGTCTTTTTACTTTCCTATTGCAATGCAATAGAATAATATAAAGGTTTAGCTAGGAGGAGAGTTTGAATTCTCCATGAAAAAGCTGTCACAGTGAAAATAAAAATGAACCCAGCAAATGGTGCGGCTGCACAAACCTACACTGCCTCAGCTGCAGCAGGGTGAGTTGCTGCACCGTGACGGCACTTCAGTACCAGTGCCGATGTGCAGGCAAGCTGCCGGGAGCAGCCACGATGAGCCCATAGGATGTGCCACTGCCATGTGCACAGCAAGGTGCTGCCAGCATTTGCCAGAGCCACCCCATTTTCCACAGCTGCCCAAGAGGCTGGAGCACCAGGGCTGTCAGCCTGCCATGTGTGAGGCTCAGTAGGACGAGAGGCACATCTGCAGCTGATGTTATCAAAGCTCTCTGCTAGCCTTGGATAAACGCATCCTGCAAATGCAGGAAGCAAGAATCCAGTTTTGTTCACTCCTCACATCAGTTTAGAGAGCCAACGGTATTTCAGTATGTATAAAAATGAACATTGTTTTAAATTACTACAAAAATATATAAGGTATATAATCATATGAAACTCATTCATTATTATTTCCCATGTACTTCTGGAAGGCACTGGTTTAATCAAGGACTGCAGACAGCTTTGGGAACCTTGGATGAAAGGTAACATATACAGGGAATTGGGTCTGGCAGCCAAAAGCACTCAGTGAGGGCACTGATATGTCCAAGGCAATGAAGACACATGTTTCCAAAGTGGAGATCTCTCAGATGTCCAGGTCTCCTCTAAATCATCCAGAAAGCTCCCCCTCCTATCTTTTTACCCTGCCTCGACAGGGTAGTGCAGGCATCAGCAGTTTTTTTTTTTTTATTACCAGGGCAGCTGAGCCCTTTCTCCTCATTCAGGGTCTCTCCTTAGCCAGACATGGCATCCAAGCAGCACAGGCCCTCTCTCTGCCAGTGCAGTGATGACTGCAACAAAATCCCCTGGCACAGCTCCTGGCCCAACTCCGATGACACATGTGGAGTCACATCCTCCCCGTGGCTTGCGAGCCAGCACTACCTTCCACCATACGTTATCACGACTGAGTTTCCTTCCTCCGAGCACTGAAGGGAGGAAGCGCTGCCTCAAGCACTGCTTACGAAGCATGCACACATCCAGCTATGCTAAGATGAAAGTTTCCTCAGCCATTTCCTCCTTGGTAAGCTGGCCCATGAATTAGCCCACTTTTTCACGTGGCTCTTTGCCACATCCCCCCGTGGCGTCACTTACAGGAACAGGCCTAAACTTTCCCTGTTTGCAAAATGGGATTAAATCATAGTTGCCTCGTCTTATGCATCAATTTACTAAGCAATAGACATTCAACTTGCAGCAAACCCAATAATAACTAAAGCTGACAAAGTGCTTTGGTCAAGTGGGCGTTGCTCAGGCATGGTGCCCCAGTAGGAAGAGGTGCTAATGGCAGGGCACAGCCGTGGAGAGCTCTGCACCACCCTCTGGGCCCTCAGCCCAGCATCCCACAGCTGGAGGCACTTTATTCCTCACCTTTCCAGGAGCCACAAGGCACACAGTAAGGGATGGGCATGAGGCTGAGAGTAGCCAAGGGTTCGCAATAAGTCTTAGTGGTACCCTGCGGCTTCACCAAAGGAGGCAGCTAGTGGGATTTGGGAGAGGCCATTTTTGGGAGTGTTTCACAGGCTCCTGGGGGACCTGGGGCAGGTTTCCCTCCCCAGGCAGCTTGGTGACAGAAAGGCGGGAGGGAGAGGATTATCAAGATCTGGAAAGAGGCAGGAAGGAAGTGGGAGTGCAACTTCCTACTCAGGACACTGAGGCTTGACCCCTGCTCAACTTCCCTATGACTCAAATGGCATTTCTTAAAGTAGCCCTCCTTCCAATGACTAAAAAATAGCAACTGCTGAAGCAGAAGAGGCTGCTGACTAATGCTGTACTTTCTCTTGAGAATAAGTTGGTACAAGCACCAGTTTTAGGATGAGCTAGTCGGGACTGCCAGAGTTACCCCATGACAGCTGACCTATAGTTCCCATGCAGTCTGTCTTCTGAAATATAGAAAAGATGATTAAACAGGGCAACTTCAATAAAACAACTTCAATAACAACTGCATTACAATCTACATAAATTACATTTGTACGGGATCTACATTTTCAGTGGCAAAAATTTTTGGAGTCCTCAGATGAAAAGGGCATGAAAACTACCAGCAGAGACCACAGGCCTTCCCTGAATCGACTCCCCTTGCCCATGAGCACACCATTTGGAAAAACATCCTATCCCAGTGTTGAGTGCCCAGTGACCACAAACTTTATCAGGCTGTGGCAAGGAGAGGTTCCCCTCACCATGAAAAGTCTGGGCTTTATTTCCAGGCTGAATTTGTTGAGATGGACCTTCCCTCCATTTGCTGTTACTGTGCTCTTGCCTGCCAGACTGAGGAGCCCTACAACGGTATGTTCCTGATGGGAATACCTGTAGATAGAAAGCTTGATTTAACCAGTGAGATGAAGGTCCTAGCACCTCCCACAGTGAGGCAGGGCTGTCAGTGCATTTGCCAAGCAGACATTTCAGATTGTGCCCATCCTACTGAGCAGTCTTAGCTGTGCTGCATCAGTAAGCTGATCTCCTTCTTCACCAGGCTCCAACTTTTGTATTGCCCACAAATGTGATCAGTGCAGGATTCATGTTGTTGCCCTTCAGACCATTGATAAAAGCCATTAAAGATGTGGGATCAAGGAACAGCCACTGTAGTCAAGTGCAAACCCACCAGAAAAAGAGATATATATACACACACACACACACACACACGCAGAGCATGTGCCACAGTTAATGCAGGAGAAGAGGCAAGATTAACACTGCAGTTGCCTGCAGGACCCCACTGGAAACAGGCCTGCCAAAAGAGCAATTCCCCAATTACAGTTACATAGGAGGTCTGGCGGTGAGTCACTTTCCAAGCCACTGAACAAACTCCGCTTTGAATTATGTATCATTTGTTTTTTTTTAATCAAAACATCGCGTTTTTGCAAAGAAAATGCCTGGATGAAAACTAAATTTGAACACATAAATATTTTTACCTTTACCCACCAAACTTACTAGCTCAAAAAAGAAAGGGTCTCTAGTTAGTTTGACAATGATTGGCATTTATTAGCCCCCTCTTCCCTCATTTTTTAATGAAGAATCCTGTTCAGCTGTTCCATGGTTTTGCCTGGACTTAAAGATCATGAATGGACATCTCATTTGTACTTCTCAAATATTAGTAAAAACATCATCTTTCTTCCACTTTTCTGGCATTCCCCTAGTGCTCCTAGTGACACTGCAAATCAACGTCATCGGCAGTTTCTGCTCAAAAGCCTTTTGAGTGATTTTTGACAAAACCCATTTCCTTACTGTCATGCAACATTTGCATCTTTATCCAGCTTTCTCCATAGTCCTTGCCCTGACCATGTGCTCTATTGAGTATTGGGCTGGTACCACTGATATAACTAGTTTTGTCCTGAAATACGTTTAAGAAAAACACCTTGGAAAAAGTGTCTTCTTTTTCTTTACATGAACAGAATCATAGAATCATTTTGGGTGGAAAAGACCTTTAAGATCATCAAGTCCAACCATTACCCTAACACTGCCAAGTCCACCACTAAACCATGTCCCTAAGTGCCACATCTACACATCTTTTAAATACCTCCAGAGATGGTGACTCCACCACTTCCCTGGGCAGCCCGTTCCAATGCTTTACAACCCTTTAAGTGAAGCGGTTTTTCCCAATATCCAAACTAAACCTCCCCTGGTGCAACTTGAGGCCATTTCTTGTCCTATCACTTGTTACCTGGGAGAAGAGACCGACACCCACCTCACTGCAACCTCCTTTCAGGTGGTTGTAGAGAGCGATAAGGTCTCCCCTCAGCCTTTTTTTCTCCAGACTAATAGAATAATAGAATTATGGTTCAGACTGGTTTCTCTTTTTTGCATTTACCTATTTGCCACCATCTTGCTGTTACAGGAGACCTCTATTCACCATATTTCAGCTGTTGCAGGAGACCAGGTGCTCTCTGTGCATTGGTGACATGTCTCTTTCCCAAGCAGTGCCCATCCAGCACCTCAAAGGAGGTCAACAGGTACAGGAGATGCCTGCCCTGGGGTTATGCCAGGAAAGGCAGAAGCTGGGGGTAAGACAGAGTCAGACCGACTCAGCATCCCTCCATGGCAAAACACTCTTCTGGTTAAAAAGAAGCAAATCTCCCTGGGGAGAGCAAATTAGCAGCCAGTATCTGACACTGTTTATCTTTCTTCTGGTAGATGAACCATTTTTTCCTCTCTTTCAGAGGAATACTTGGCTGTACTTTCCTTTTAATGAGCTTTTGGACCAAAGCCCAAAATGGATCAAAGCCATTGGAGGGAGGGGAAAGGGGACACATGACCCAAACCTTTGCCTTTTTTCTCTTTTTCTTTACAAACAGAAGTTGCACCTTTCATTATTGAGGTTAATGTCAACAAAGGGGCTGGGTGCTTTGCTTCTGGAGCGGCAGATGACCTGTCTGCCAGTTTACCAGTGACGGACATCAAGCAGGAGGCTGCTGCCGCCTCCCTGCTGGGAGAGCCCTCCGGAGAGGGGCAGAGAAAGGGTGGCTGCTGCCGAGGGGCAGTGCTCGCCTTTCTAAGAAAATGCATCCCTGCCTGAACAAACACAGCGGCTCCTGGGGGAAAAACAGGAAGAAGATTAATGGATGATTTTGTACTTCTTGTGTGACACAAGGCCCCTAGTCTCAAGGTGGTGAGAAATTGCAGCTGTCAGGAGACAAAGGAGCGAGGCAGGGCAGGCAGGAGATCATGTCACGTCTCCGTTCTTCCTTCCCCATGTCCCTGAAGTGTGATTAGCAAGAGTCCACCACTCTCAGCAGACAGCTTTGAGATCACTGAGTGGAAAGCACCCCCACTGCCAGGAGCTGTTGCTGCTCTGACAGCCCAGTACAGAGCGCAGGCCTAAAAATGGGAGATAAATAGTCCTGCATGGTTACAGCCATCAGGGCTTGGCTGTGGTTTTTGAGCCATTTTCCCCCTTTTCCAAAAGAAAGGTTTGACAGGAGTCTGGGAAACTTGCACTTGCCTACACATGCCTGCCATAAAAGGGAGCTGAGCACAATTAGGATGCTGATGAAGCTGGGAAAGGACGGGAGAGACAAAAATTGTATCATCCAGCAGAAGTAGAAACAGCAATAGCTGTAAAGAGCCCGCAGAGGCCTCCCGTCCCCCCACCAAAAGACTTGTGGCTGCTGAAGTGGGGGGGGCAGTGTGGGCCCCTGCTGCCGGGCGAGGGGAGAGGCACAGCCCCCTGGCTCGGCAGAGCTGGGGGGACACCCAGGGGCTCTCCAGCTGAGCTGCTGGGGCTCTGCTGGCTGCCTGGCATCAGCACGTAGGGCGACTGGGGATGCCAGGATGCTGCTGGCTGGGATGAGTGGTCAACAGAGGCTGTGTGTGATGAGGAGCAATGAGCACCGCGGGTGGCTGCGAGGTGGGTGACAGGGCGATTGCCAGCCCCCGGCTGCCACACAGCCTTCGCCTGGCGTTCAGACTGGAGAAAGGCCATTTCTAGCACAGCGGGAGCCAAGCATCCTCTCATCGGGCTTCAGCGGTTTTTGCTTGCTGTCGATATTTCTCCTGCTCTCTGAAAGTCTCCCTGACGCAGGGTGCCGGTGGTGCTCCAAGCAGTGTGCTGAGAGCCATCCCGCTCCCAAATTGTGGGAGGGAAATACCGCTGATAAGACGCAGGCTTTTATTTCCAGGAGACCTCTCACAAGAGGCGGTTGCCCTTCACCGAGTACATTTTGTGTATTAGGCTCCAAGTGTGACTGAGCGAGAACAGCCCATGGCTGCTGGCAGGCCCTCGGTACGCTGCCCAGCATGTTGCAGGCTTGCAACACCTCTGTTACACAGACCTGCTCGTGGCATACTCCAGATGGCAACTCAGGACGAGGGGATCAGCTGCATGGAGCACACTCCTACAGAAAATGAAGACACTGCCAGGCTTATTTGTTGGTGATTGTGTGCAGAGCTCTGGAACATGCACGCTTTGTTCTCCTTGATTCCTACCTTTGAAATATCTCTTCCCAGCAGAAGACAACTGCCATGTCTTGTTCAGTTTCAGAGCTCCTGTTGGAGGGGGCAGGGAGCCACATAGACTCATAGACATAATTTTCTTCCTCTTCATTTAAGTTTCTTTTTCTTAGGGTAAAGTAAGAGCCATTTGAGCTGGAAGCATAGAGCTGCTTCTTATTTGCAAATCTCCTCCCTCTACCCCAAAATACAGCCATTTAAGGGATTTAACAAAAATGTTAAAACCTTGTGTCTGTCCTCCTCAAATATTAGCTATGCCGAGCATCTAAATGTGAAAGAAACATAATGAGGTTCCATAAGATTCAGAATGTGAAACACACCCAGGAGAAACCCAGCACACGCTAATGGGCATTCCCCAGAGTTTCTGACTCACGGATGTGGTTGGTACTATTTCTGTAGGGCAAACAGCAAGAGGAGGAAGACAGCCACTAGCAGAGGTGTCTGCAAGCTGACTGCAGAAGTCAGTAATGCCAGAAGACTGGAGAGTGGCTAATGAAGCATCTCATTTCAGAAATGACAAGGGGAGACTCCAGGGAAGTGCAGTAGTGACCTACATAGAGCAGAAGAATACAACAGAAAGGCCTGGAGAGGTGAGGACAGCCAGGAGGAAGCAGAGGAATTGTCAGGGCAACACAAGAAGACTCTATCTGTATAAAATAGGATGTAATGAAGCAAAGGAAAGCATCTTTTCTACTGTGAGCTAAACAGGCAAGATGCACTCTGAGATGTGCTAATAGCTGATGTTCTGGTTCTTTCATGTTAAAAAAAAATTAATAAAATTTGGTCTATGTTGGGAATTCAGGTCAACCATAACAAAAAAAACACAGACATTTTGTGCAAACCAAAATGTGGGGAAATTTTTTTTATTAATTCAAAGAAACATAAAAATGACCCAGAATGTTTTGTTTGAGCCTTCAAAACAGTAAGGGAAATTTCTAAATAAACTATTGCTTCAAATGAAAAGAATATTTGAAACAATCATCTCCACAAAATACTTTTATGTTTTAAAAGGCTTTTTCAGTGTTCCTTCCCACTGAAGAAATTTAGTTAAACTGAGATTCATTTTAAAAATCTGCTACTTTACCTTACTCTACATATTCCGGGGGGTAGGGGAGTGGAATGAAAAAAATCAATCAAGCTGCAACCAGCAGCTGTTTCTAGAGTTGACATTGCTTATTGCAGCTCCCAAAGCAAAGCAAAAGTATCTTGTCTCTGGTTTTAGTTAATTATTGGGAAAAAGAAACAAACAAAAAAAAATCACCTATTTCTCAGCAAAGACCACAGCTGAATATGCGATACTGTTTCCTGATGAACACAGAAAACTGGAGGGAGATCTCGTTGTGGCAGACTGAGCACTCACCCTGTGGCAGGGACAGTAGAAGTGGCCCTGTGTGGCTATGACCACTGCCCTGGCTTTCAGAGCTGACTTAAGCTGATGAGTGGAATGCGGAGCAAGTGAGTTAAGGTGAGAGCAAGTACTTCTTCTCTTCCACTATGAAATAGCAAGTCCTAAAAAAGAGGGAGCTGCAGATGGTAAAGTCTTAAATTACCGTGGTGAGCTTTGCTGGAGAGTGTCTCTAGTCCCCTTAGATGGAGCCCGTCTGCAGCTGATTCACAGAAGGTCACGTCTGCTGGTGCTGCCCGGCTCCCGAGCCTACTCATCTAGTCAGCGCGCCTGACAGGGGTGAAAGAGTGGAGCTGGTTGAAAACATTTGATACAGCTCTAGACAGGCAGACTGATTTGCAAACTCAAAAGCACAGGAGAGACTGAGAGCTATTGCAACGGATTACAAATGAGCTTGGAAACATGAACGTGAGGCACAAGGAGGGAATGTGGCTGGAGCTGGGTGGGTGAATATCCTGATGAGCTTTCCAAACCTCTCTGCCCCTGCCAGTGTCTGTTCCATTAATAATTTGCTCTGTCAATTGATACCATTTTGTAAACCCAAGTAACTCTGCACACTCAGCAATGAGGTATTCCTGCAGCTCTCAGGGTATGTACACACACATACCTTTGAAGTGGGACTGCACACCAAGTTTGATTTTGAATGTAAGCATCGTGCCACGCTGGGGCATGGCAGCTCCATCAGGAACACCTGCAGGAGCCCAACGCCAGCTGTTGCAAGCCCTGTGACTTATGCGGATCTGTTTCTCACTCTGGCATCCGTACTGCCTGTTGGATGACTGCAGGTATCTCACTGCTGACAGCGGGCGTCCCCTGGACCGCAGGTCACCATGCTCAGCTCACTGACAGCAGAGCAAGGTTACAGCAAGTCCAGCGGAGTGCTCAGTAGGATCTTCCACACTCCTAAGCAAGAGGGCAGGATCCAGCCTCCCTAATCTGCACTAATGCTGGGTCACAGATTGGTTACTGTCTCACAGCCACAAGCAAGGGCTCCTTAAGTCATCACCTTCTTGGGGCTGAGCTCGGTTTAGAAACAGAAGTCCTGGGAGTAAGAAAAGCCTCCCCCTGAAGGGCAGGCTGGCCCCTGCCAAACCCAGGGTCTGGCCAGTGCTGGGAGCCAGATCCCTCAGAGGCAGCTGCACCCTTCAGGCCTCCAGCTCCTGCTGAGCTCGGCAAACCCACCCTTCTAGAAGCACCAGGGAAAATGCGTAGGAGCGTGCTCATGATGTGGAAGTCTGGGGTACAGCTGCAGCTCCTAAAAAGGACCCTGAGCTGTGATCCTACCAGCCTGGTTTAGCCTTGTTTTAATCACATTTCCCTTCTTGCTGCTGCTGGCCCTGTGGCTTCCTGCTTGCTTCTTTCGCTGCAAAAAGGGACACAGAATTTGTCTTGGGCAGGAGCCCCAGAAAAAACCCGTCTGCCCTTTGCCTAGCTCTTCTCCCCTTTCTTGCCTCTCTCCCCCTTTGTCCTACCTATCCCTTTGCCAGGCAGGCCTCTCCTTTCTGAAAACCATATTTATTTGGCATGAAAGGAGCTGGGGAAGCCAGGGGGCTGGGAGAGGTGCAGAATCAGAGGTCTCAACTGTTACAAAAAGCAATGAAGGGGAAGTGTGATTTTTAGGAACATGGAGACTGGTAAGGTCTCTATTGGTGGGTAAGCCAGCAGCAAAAGATAATCCAGGAAAACTATCTGTTCACTGGTTAGAAATCCCTGCACTACAATTACAAAACACATCAGCGTAGAGAGAGATCACAGCGAAATGTGAACCACGAGGTTCAGCTGTGGCACTGGGCAGAACTCACAGCAAGACCTTTGTTAAAATAACAAGGCGCAAATCATGGGCATGCTTCAGTGAAGACTTCGTGCTGTTGTTGTCGTGAATTTTTGTCCAGGCTATCAATCAGGACTGGTCCATCTACAGACATGTTTAATAATGTGGGTGGTAAGCTGAATAGATAACTATAGGTAGGGTCTGACTATAGATCTACCATCTATCCCTTGCAGTCTCTAGCAGTTGTCAGGAGAGGATGCTCAGGAAAGAGCAAAGGGAGGTATAGGCAGAGGAATCCCTTTGTGGCAACAGCCTCCCAGCTTCAGTGGTGAGCAGTTCGGGAACTTTCTGAGCTGGAGGCTGCTGCCAGCCTTTGATATCTGATAGGCTCTGACAGACCAACCCTTCCTGAAGTTGTCTAATCACTTTCTGAACTTTTGCCCTCCACAACAGTTCATAGCAATGAGTCTCACGGGTTTAATATTGGAACTATTGTGTAGGGATGGATTGTGTGGGGAAAACAGACTTCATTTTGTTTGTTTTATATCTGCCAATGGATAACATCATTAGCTAACTTGTATTGCTAGGGCTAGTGAATAATAATTTCCCACTCACTTTCACAACATCTGTAATAATATCAAATCTATCAACTCCACCCCAGTCATCTCTCTTTTAAAACAAAGAACTAGAGGTTGTTTGATTCTCCATGCAGACAGCTGTTCCCCATGTATGATCACCCCGGTTAGTGATCATACCTTTGTTAGTGTGCCTTTGAGTCCCACAATTCCCCTTGCTGAATTGCATGACCACAGCTGCAAGCAGATGCTACTCCGGACACCAGCAACCTATGGATTTATGCAATGGTGTATTAGTGGCTTGTTCCTAGGTCCTTCTCTACAAACATCTATGTGTATTTTTGACAGCTATTGAGGTGCAATTTTCAGAGAAATATCCACTGTGACCCAAAAATCTCTTTCCTGAGTTGCCTCGTTAATCTAAAGGTCACCACTGTCCACATAAGGCTAAGATTCTTGTTACAGGATACATTCCTCTTAAACTATCTAATGTTAATCTCCTTTACCATGCAAGGTAAATGTTCCTATTGACAAGCTGATGTGAGAAATTAATTCTTAAAAGTAATAGCTAGAAAATTTGGGATGAAATCTCTCTTTGGCATGAGAATGGCGTTCTTAAAGAGAACATGGCAAATCTTGGAAGCAAACTCTTTCTTTAACCTTCTCTTTTATGGGAATTGCTAATACATCCAAGTCCTTTCTCTTCTATCAGTTCCATATCAAAATGCAGCTTAGGCTGATGGCTGAAAGTCATCACTGATGATTGTGAAATGAGTTGCTATTTTTAGTCCATTTCAAAACTCCCATTAGTCGAGTGGAGGCACGTGCTGAAATCCTCAAAAAGACAAGAATTGAATCAGCAGAGAGAAGAAATAGTTCCTGCTACCCTAAGGTTAAATCTCTGAATGAAGGAACATTGAGGGTGGGAGGCGGTAGACATGCTACCTCTGCTGTCTTTGTCACTGTGGATAAAGGGAGAACACCCTCTAGTTGCTACACTTTTCCATAGATTTATTATTCACCAAAACCCATGCGGAGTAGAGCTGAGGTCCTTGAGTGCCTTACAGATGGTCCTGGACCCCAGCAACCCATTTTTCATCAAAGCTATGGGCTGGTTCAGAAATTATGTTTTTTCTTTGAAAAATCAAGCCATCATCTTCCTAGGTATTAATACTAAGCTCACATTTTCCTCTCAGCTTCTGTCCCAGCAGGAATAACATAATCTTCATTGGTTTGCAAATTGCAGACAGGTCCCCTACACCTTCTCTAGCTTCTCAGCTCTGTTTTTCATACTGAAACTCTTCTGGAGAAGGGACAGGGCGGGGCTTGTTTCCCCAGAAGAAAAAATAGGAAAATGTTTGCATGATAAAACTGATGCCTGTTGCATGATAGTTTAAACAAAAGAACCCTACTGTGAACATTTTCTTCTGTAGTGCAGAGCAGTTTGAAAAGCTGTATAATGTGTCTTGACAGCAGTACAAATCACTAAAGGTCAAGGGCTTGGGGATTAACCACATCCCCATACAATAGGCTGATATAGAAAGGGCAGGACCATGAGGGTTCAGCTTTAGAATGAAAGGTTTTGAATAGTGCTGATGAAAACCGGTTTGTGGAAAGGGGGGACTACCAGCTCACATCCTTCCAGCACTCAGGCAGGCTAACAGGATCACAGTGCAGAGGCAAATATGGTGCTCTCCCCATTCTTTTTTAATGCAATCAACATCTGGTTATGGGGACTGTACTCCTTGGATATCTTTTGCCTTTCTCCTCAAATTTACTTTAGCTGCAGATTCGCCATTCAGCTACAGATTTCCAGAGATCTTTGCCATTTCTAAAGCCTAGATCAGGTTAAGAGGTGGGAGGTCCCACTCAAAACCAACGTTCATTCATAGTGACGGGCAAGCTACTTGATTCATCTCTGTGCCTATATAAAATGGAAATAAAGAATGATTCCCCCCTCTCAGAAATACTGCTAGGTTTAATTCTTGCATATTTTTTTGCAATTACAGTATTATAGTGTACAAAGCAATATAAACCAAATATCTTGGTTTGACAGTTAAGGTCTGTTTCTGGCATGCTATTGAAAATGACTACTGAAGGAGTAGTCTTGCAAGTGGAAATCTCCATGGTTTGGCTGGACTGAGGTAGATGAAATGGCACGCAAAATGCTATCAATTTAAATCCTAATCACTGGTGGATCTTTTCAACTCAATCCCATTAAGTCTGTTCTTTAAGTAAAAAGCTGGACCATAGCTTGGGAAGGTGATGCTTTTAAAAAAAAGATCTATCACAGAATCACAGAATGGTTGAGGTTGGAAGGTACCTCTTGAGAGTATCAAGTCCAACCGCCCTGAGCAAGCTGGGTCAGCTACTGCAGGTTGTCTAGGACTGTGTCCAGTTGGGCTTTGAATATCTCCACAGATGGAGGATCCACAATCTCCCTGAGCAATCTCTGCCTGTGTTTGACCACCTTCACAGTAAAAAACTGTTTTCTTGTGTTCAGAACATCTCATGCATTTCTGTTTGTGCCCATTGCCTCTTGTCCTATCAGTGGGCACTACTGAAAAGAGGCTGGCTCCCTTGTCTTCATTCCCTTCCATCAGGTAGTTATACATGCTGATAAGATTCCCCACAAGCCTTCTCCAAGCTAAACATGAGTTTAATGAAGTCTTTGTATTTTAAAATCTGATTTAAAAGCATTAAGTCACTCCTCTAAGATAAGCTGTGGGACCGGAAAACTTACAGCTTCAGGTCCTTGATCCCTTGAGAAGAGATATATGAAGTATTGCTTACATCGTCACATTGACACTTAGGAAGGCTTCAAAAGAGAGGATTTTGGGGGTCTTTTACTTCAACTTTGTGATCGTAGCATATGTCAACTGCATCATCCAAGTTTTCTGTGGCATGCATGCCAAGCAGTCACAAAATGCCTCAGTTCAAGCCTTTCCTCTTCTACATGAAGAGAAAACATCATAATTTTTTCCTGTATTAAACATCAGCTGAGAGGAGTCTGCACCAGAAATGCCTATCGAAATTACTTTCCCCCCTCCCATCAATATAAGTATTTTTCCCTGGAATCAGCAGCAATGACATTATTGAGCATCAGCGGAGCGTGGAAAGGACAATGAAGCTTTCAGAGGACACTCTTCTTTTAGCTGTACTTACTGGGTGATGAATAAGTTTCCGTTCTTTGCCAAAGGGCAGAGCACTTTTTGCAGCTCTCATTTCAGTAATTGTGCTATGATACTTGTGCTCATTTTTCAAAAAAAGCATGACAAGTAAAAATACTATAGGCCACATAAGCCTGATGAGTGCATTGACAGGAAAGATGTCACTGAATGCCACTATTTATTAGTAGCATAGCTCCATGAAAGAATTATTGTGTAGGATTTTTGTTCACTAATTATATGCTAAATTACATTAAATTATCACAGTAGTGCCTCATAATTACAGTTATTATGACAAACACCAAACAAATGAGTAAAGGAGTGACCTCTTTCATTTGAAAACAGGCAACATAAGTCTCCCACCAATGCCAGCTTTCTGATTATGCAGCATTAGTGTCAATTTTCATTTGTGATTTGCAATTGGAAGGACTTCTTCAATTAGCTTTTTTAAAACCCACCGCTCAGTGAAGGTCTCCCCTGTTTAGCTTAGACAGGAATGCATAAAACTATAAAACTGTTCCCACTGGCTGTCAGTCATTTCTCCCTCTGCCTTCCAGGTGGCCTCCCCTTGCTTACACAGTCCATGGTACAGCATTCCACAAACCTCCTGGAGACATCT
The DNA here is from genome assembly GCF_000737465.1 of Haliaeetus leucocephalus. Lineage (NCBI taxonomy): Eukaryota > Metazoa > Chordata > Aves > Accipitriformes > Accipitridae > Haliaeetus > Haliaeetus leucocephalus. The sequence goes on along the minus strand of NW_010973368.1, from coordinate 10,868,891 downwards.
TTCAGAATTTGGATTTTAAAAGCCACATTAAAGTTAATATTAAACGTATTAAATATATTTATACTTGATGTTAAATATAAACCCAACATCAAATTATGTCCAAAATGTAAAGCTATCTCGATTTTTTATTAAATTAATTGTTTACCTTTGTTGACAATAACTAACTACTTTTCCTGGTTTCAGCTGTGACAGAGTTAACTGTCTTCCTAGTAGCTGGTACAGTGCTATGTTTTTGAGTTTGTTATGAGAAGAATGTTGATAACACACTGATGTTTTCAGTTGTTGCTATGTAATGTTTAGTCCAAAGTCAAGTATTTTTCGGCTTCTCATGCCCAACCAGCAAGAAGGCTGGAGGGGCACAAGAAGCTGGGAGGGGACACAGCCAGGGCAGCTGACCCAAACTGGTCAAAGGGGTATTCTATACCGTGTGACATCACATCCAGTATATAAACTGGGGGGAGCGGGAGTGGAGGGGCTAACTGGGCATCAGTTGGCAGGTGGTGAGCAATTGCATTGTGCATCACTTGTATATTCCAATCATTTTATTAGTGTTATCATTATCATTATTAGTTTCTTCATTTCTGTTCTATTAAACTGTTCTTATCTCAAACCATGAGTTTTACTTCTTTTCCCAATTCTCTCCCCCGTCCCACTGGTGGGGGGGTGGGGGGTGAGCGAGTGCATGATGCTTAGTTGCTGGCTGGGGTTAAACCACAACACTACTACAAATCCAGATTAGAATTAAACTCCTATTTGCCTACAGTGCATTTCTCACACCTTCACCTTTATCCAAAATGCCTGGTACACCAGTTTGTCAAAAATAGGATGCTGAGATAGACAAAAATATCATCTATTGTGGTAATTTTTATGTTCCTCTGTTCCTTCAAAACCTGTCAACAAGGTTCTCCCATTCCATACCACATCCACAGAAGAGTTAACAAGTCACACTCCTTATAACAAATCAAGCAGGAACTAATCATCATTTCTATGCGGCTTCTAACGTTGGCTTGCCAGACACACACACAAAGCATATTCTATTCATTTCCATTCTATTCAATGACCATTAGTAACACAATGCATAGTTTACTGGCAGATTTGTTTCAGGGAATTGTGAAATTCCAGTGAATGTGTATTGTTCCTACTGCTAAGATAAGGTTAGGTCACATGGTAGTTACTAGCACTAATAAAAAGAATGACCATGTATACTTGAGACACACAGATAAAGCTCGTTACTTCAAACACCCAAACACATACACTGAAATGGCAGTTCTTATATATTCATCTAGTGCAGGCACAGAAATGTTGTTTTTTGACCAGTCATCATTAACAAACAATTTGAACTGCAGCTATCCAGACAGTGACTACTGGTTGACTAAGAAGCTAATCTGGAAGAAACTGACTCAGCACAAGCAAAAAAAAGATGAGATAAACTCATCAGCTGACATTTCTTAGGAAAGATTTTGCAGAAAGAATCAACTAGATAAAAATCTAGCCAGATTGAATTATATACTCAGAAATAATATATACCACACATGGCAGTGCTATTTTGTATATTAGCTGGGACTTCTTTGAGAATCAAAAATGGGATGTCATGTAGTGGCTACTTTGGGATTTTGAAATTCATTAACCAAGTCCTTTCAGCAAATATCCTATAACCTATACTAATCTAATTCCAGAGAATACAACTATTTGTATTTTTCAACAAAATTTTAATACAACAGTAACTTCCAGTTACAGGGCAGCTTTTATCTCAGTGCTTTATAATTGATATGCACATAGGTGTGATTTCATCCATTCTTAAAACACAGCTGAATATGTCAGCTACTCAGACAGTACAAATGTTGAGGCTGTGAAGCAAGTCTGGCATTTAACAGTATACACTGGAATTTGATGAAGATTTGAAGGCTAAGGGTACAGTATAGAGAGCTTAAATAGAAAGCCAGCTACCTATACTCTCAGAGAGGAATGACTGTGCTTGCATTTCATTTTTTTATCTACTTCATTATTTGTCAAAAAGACAGCAACTCTTGAATGGCACTGCCCCTTAAAAGCATGTTGAACTGAATCAAAGGAAAGAGGTTCCAATACTGTTTCCCTCAGTGCCCGATTTACCCATTCACAACTCATTCAGCTACAGATCTGACTAATTTTGCGTAATCAATCAAGATCAGAGCCCTAATCCAATGGCTCCAATACATTTTGATTTGTTATTAAAAGAAAGGAGAAACCTCCTTCTCCCCTGTCCCCTTCCCCTGTACAGTATTAAAAGTATCTTGTGGTCACATTCTTCAAGTCATAAGTATCTGTGATATTCTGTTTGTTTGCAGAAAGATCTGTCTGAAGCAGAATGAATATAGAGTGACCTAGAGCTGAGCAAAAGGCTATAGATGGGGAATAGCCAGGGTAGGTGGTACAGTTCCGAGGAGAATCCAGCACAGAAGGTTTAGTATCTACTGTTTATCAGTCTGTCTGAGCTATTTATTTTAGCTATACATTTTATCATCCTCACGCAATCCCAGTTGGTACATGTTAAAAATACATCCCTATGGTGTTAAGGTATTTTGTCCTTTTATAGGACTGAAAAGGAATTAGACTTGTAAATAACAGCTAAATCCAACAGCATGCTTCACTGGTATACTTTAAGGTAGTATACAATACCTCTTATGTAGATGCACATAGTTTTTCAGCTTGCTTATCTTATGGGTAGTGCCTTGCTGCACTGAACTTGGCACACCAAACCATTTCTCCTTCCAGAGATAGTCACTGTAATTTCCCACTCAGACTAAGTAATACATTTAAAGAGAAGTTATTCTTGTAATAAAAGATGCTACTGAAAACACACCTGGTATTTCATTATCATAATCACGATGAGATGACCCAGTCATAACCCCCCTAAACTCTGCCTGACTCATCACTTTCCTAATTGGTTTCATCTACTCCAGTGCTGTTATCAACAACTTTTTAAGAAACATGGGTCAGAGTTACCATGTCACTCAACACTGTATTGCTACATTATCCTGATCTAAACATGAATGGGTTCATCCTTCATAGCCTCATTGGTCTACCTGCTTATTTTCAGGTCATAATCAGATTACTCCAACACATTTTATTGCATACCTTTTTCCAGACTGGAGTCCCTGGTAACTGTTCTGCTAACAGTCACCTGGAATATCTATATATAGGGCCTGTTCTCAAGCATTTACAATTTGCACTTCCTGGTTAGTAGAATATTGTGAGTTAGAAAAATCCCCCCAAACCCATCTTTGTTCAGCTTGCTGCTGTCTACATCAATTTATTTGCTCACTTTTAGGAAACAAGGAGCTCCAAAAACTTTTAGAGCAGTTCTTTTTCTAGTTCCTCTGGGTTTTTTACTGATAATCAATCTTAGTCCATCCTGCTTACTATCAGATTTTTCTAAATTCTTCCTTTCAGCACCCATACTTTGGTCACAGGTAAGGATAGCATGCACTGCGTTTGCCTACACATAGTAACTTATTGTCAAACAATTATTTGCTAAGAATGAGCCATCACTAATCTCATGAAGAAAGTGGTTTATTGCTTGAAACATGGCCAGGAATGTACTTTTGATAATCCATTCTCTAAAGCCCCCAAAAGACACTACAACAGCCAAGAGGCAGGTCTGTTGGTACTCAGGTAGCTGCAGAGACTTAACAAGGGGAAACCAGCTCTCTCATGCAGCAGTAGCAACCCCATTAAGTGACTCAACGGGCTGTGCAACAGCCTCCAAAGGCGTAACCTGGAAGTACTGCAATGGAGGTTTGTTAACGATGTCAAGGTCTGACTGTGTTGTGATGCTTGGGTTACTGCTCAAGCCCAGAGTTGGTTCACTGCAGGGCAGAGTTGACGCATGCCACAGAAAGGAACAGGGGAAACTCACAGGTACCTTTCTGCTTTATACTGCTGATAAAGGTCACAGCCCCTTTCTGTCATTTGCTACCTTTCAAAAGATTTGCCTGCTCCTGTGTCCTAGCCATTAGTCCAATCAGCAGATATTTTAGGGTAACAGAACTCATTTCAGCTTACTGGATAAACATGTACTTCTATGTACCAGGAACCTTCAAAGCAAATGATGCAGAATAGGGACAGTCCATTTTCAGTGATTTTGAGAAACTTGTAACTAGCAGGGCTGTGCAGTCAAGGCCAACTGGAAGCTTAGGAAGCAAAAAGTTTCAGACATTGTCTGAAAGTAGTGCACTGACAACTTGTCAGCTGAAGCATGCTAATGTGTCCATGCTTGCGGACTGACTGATGTTTTCATAGCAGAAATGACTGACAGACTTGACATTGTCCACAGCTTCAGGCCTCACTACCACAGCATCAGTTTCAATAGCTTTAACTGCTGTTGAAACCCCTTTCTCTGTTTCATTGAGGAGGACACTGATCTGCATTTAGCTAGCAGGTTTTAGGCTACTATTATACTGCATTCAGGATTGTTTGGGCTTTTTTTAATCAGTAGTTCAAAATTTGCTGGCTTGCAAATTTCCTTGTCATTCTCATAAATAATATCAACACATGAACTAAGAAAACATCATTTAAAAAAAAAGAAAAGAAGAAAAAAACCTTGAGAACTAGGCTCTTGGATAGATTTTCATTTCCAGTTCCCTGGTAAAGGTCCAAAACAGGTTGAAGGGAACCTCCCTACCCACAGATAAATGGTAGGTGAATTACACAGTAATGGATACATTTAAGGTTTGGAGACCATCTGTTCTGGAACATCCCTATCTACATACAGAGAATTACTATCACAGTTTAGGGTAGGAAATTAGAGAAAATAAAGAAAAAAGATTTCTCCCAGTTAAAACTGGTAAGGAGGGTAGTCAGAAAAAACAAAATAAAACCACTCTACAAATTGGCTGGGACACCAGGCCTATTGATTTTGTAGCTGTGAACATGCAAAGCCAGAACCTCAGCAGATACAAGCACTCAGCACTCTGTGTGTGTGTGTCTGTCTGTGTGCATGCCATTTTAAACGTCACATCCCAAAGACAGAAGACTCCTACGGCACCAGGCCCTACAAACACCATACGCGACAGTCATGTAGGGCAAACTCAAAGCACGAGTGCTAAAGATTTAAATAATGCCATTCTTTCTTCCAGTACTGTTCTCATGTCCCCCTCTGCCTTTCCTCCTGGATTTTCATTTATAATTGTGCAAATCGGAGGTTAAAATTTCTCACACGCTGCAGGAGATATTTATATTCCTCCACTGCATAAGTGGCGGCAGGGGTGCCGAGCAAGGGAACTGGCAGTTGGGCAGCCGTGCACAGGGCAGCTGGTGAATTAGGAGAAGCAGGCTGGCTCACTGAGGGCTGAGGGCTTGGGGAGGTAGAGGTTTGCTTCAACAGGAGGAGATTTAGGCTCATCTTGTGCAGCGCCCACCTCTTTCATTTCTTACATAGGTTCACTCAGTTTTGATCTTGCACAAAACGCCAGGGCAGCCATAAAGCAGTGTCAGAGGACAAAGACGGACACCCAGCGCTTGCAAATCCCAACTGGCCTGTGGAGGAAACATGGGCTTTGACACGAGGCAGAGGGGACTACTCCACATGTATAAGTATTTAGAATTTCTCACTAGTTCTTGTCTCTTCATTTTGCAGGCCTTTTTCCTCCTGTGTTCTTGTAGCTTACACTCTCTCTGTTGGACTGATTCCCAAGGAGTGGCTTTTCTGCAGATGTGGTGTTGTAACAGCTCTAAAACGTTAGTCACCATTTCATCAGTGTTAAAATGTTCTCAAGACAATCCATTTAAGAGAACTGTCACTCAACACACTCTCTAGTAATTCTCTCTGTTGCAGGAAGTCAGAAGACTAAATAAAACCTTCCATTCATGTTACTCATCTCACCTTGTTCTGTACCCAGGACTGGAGTGACTGTGAGAAAACATGTCCCAGTTGTAAGGTGTTTGTGTATACACTGCAACAGTTCAGTAAATGTGTTCAACTTCCAGTAAGAAATGCCTTTGTTTGTCGCTCTCAAAGCACTCTGCAGAGATTTTTTTTTAAAGATTCAGTTCAGATTTAACTGATGCCATTGTAAACCAGGAATAGCTCCACTAAGTTGGGTTTACATGAGATCTAGTTCACATCTGCATGCAGTAGTGATAGGAGCCTTATCAGTATATAAGTACTTAGGTAGAGGAGTTAAGACACACTTATGACAGGCCCTATAGAAATACGATAATTCTCTTACTGGAGATGCTGATGCCCATGTCATCTTGACGAAACTGAGTAGTCCAGGTTAGATTCCAGCCCCCTTGAAATCTCTACAGATATTGCCATCAACACAACTGATTCAGGATTTCACAGAATACATATTTACTAGGGACTGCTTGCTAAGAGAATTCTCATGTGGTTTAAATAATTCTGCAGTGGTGAATAATTAATACCCAGAAAAGGTTCAGTATTTCTGCCTACAAGGAGGCCAAGCCAGCAGCCTACTGGATTTGAAGATGCTGCTCAAACATGAATAATCTCCTGTTGCAACAGCCTTCCCTGAGTCTGCAGCAGAGGGGTCCACACTCCCTCTCCCTTCCTTGCCTCTGTGGTTTCTTTGCTGTGGAAAAGAGTTTATACTTAATAATGCCACTAAAAATGGGAGTTGCAGATACCGTATCTGTCTATACCAGAGGCAGCGGCTGTCAGAGTGGAACGGGGAGACGGAAAGGAGGTGATGAGATCCTGCACTGCCCCACAGGATATGTACGCCAACTTATCTGGGACAGTTCTTCAAAGAGAGAAGCATGGGAAATGAGAAAGGCAATGAATAGGAACGCTTGAGAGAGACAAGACAAAACATTAATTTAAGCCAAATCTCCAGTAAATACTTTGCATATAAAACTGCCGTTTATGCATATCTGCTTTCTCTGCCACAGAGATAATGTGTGAGTGAGAAGAGAGCTAACCTGCATGACTGTGCGCAGAGGCAAACCATAATAGTGCCAGTTCAGATGAGCTTCGTCTTCTGAAACTGAGTAGGGAGCCCTTCCTTCAGTGAGGAATCTTTTATAATTGGCCCTTCTCATTTAGGCCATTGACAGCTAGCTTGGATTCTTCAGGTTCAGAATTAATGTCTAAAGCTTCGTGTTGCTCTGTAAAGTTAAATACACACTGAAAACACAGTAAAAACTCTAGTAAAAGAGTAAAAATCATTGATTGACTTTTTACAGCACTGGAGAGTGCAGTTGTAGAGAATCCACATGTGATCCGAAGAGACTGCCATGCTGCCTTGTAACTGAGGCATCTTTCACCAGGGTCTTATCCTGTTATGAGGCAGCTTTTAATTGGCATTTGTGTCCTGTTTAAGGCACTGCCTTTCTGATGTGCTATATTATACATAGCAATGTGATGATCTCTTTGGAACAGTTTACTGTTTTGAGATACATGCTTTCAAGGTATCCAGTCATTTTGCTTCCACTTGTGGCTCAAACAAAATACCACCTTGAATATTTCTAAAAAACAAACATTATATGTTGTGTTTAATGGGATGGGAGATTAATTACATGTGCGAAAATAGAAATGACAACCTGTCATGGAAATCTCTTTACCGTTATTGAAAACGACAGAGCATCACAAAATATTAGTCAACTTTCATTGTGACAGTTCAATAGTGAATAAATGGTGATGAATGTGCCAGAGTTGGCTCACCCTGACAAACTAGACTGTTCAGGTACTGAATTAGATGAGTGACTGAGGTGTGTGCATGTGGGAGGGGGGTTTTTCAGTTGCAGCAAGGACATAAAAGAGTTTGAATAGCAACAAGAAAAATGGCAAGTGAGGTTGCCTTTTAGTTTAACAGGATATTGTAAATATAAAATTACCAAAATATTTTTCCCTCTCAAACCACAAGATATCAGACTATTAAAAAGGAATATACATATTTCTTCACACAGAGGTGTCATATAAGTTATTGTCCCTTAAATACCCCAGATCACGATCACTAGATTTAAACACCCAATTTACTTTCAATGCTTTTAGATCATAAATTCCACAGGACACAGGTTTGGGTACATTTTATAGTTACCTTAACAAGCTGAGCTGTATCTATTGCTTACTTGTTTAATTTGTTGTGTTTTTCTGTTATGTCTAAACCACAAAACTAGACTGCTCACTTCCACTTCCTTGCTCTTATTTGTTACTATACAGTCATCGTTCAAGCTGACAATACTTCAGACATTAAAAGGCCACAAAACCAGATTTGATCATTGTCAATCTAGAGGGAAACTGGGGACAAGCTGTAGTGTTTGATACCACCCAGGCCCCTCCTGCCTTGTACTACCTTTGCAGGTCCAGGGCCAGGGCAATTTGCTGAGACAAGGCTTTGGGATGTAGCGAGCTGCCCTCATAGTGCTACAAACAGCCTGGGTGGCAATGAACAAGTTTCCAAGCAAGGAAATGTGCATCTGGTTTGCAACTTAAAGATTGTTAATAAAAATCTGAATGATTAAAATGTTTCCACCCTCCCCATGGTAAATATTTTACAATAAATAAACTGTATCAAAGCAAAATTGGAAGCCCAGAAGAGAAAGAGGCAAAGTGAGTCTATGAAGGAGTTTAGTTTATGTGCTCCACAGCATTAAACTAAAGTTAAAACTCTGCAGGGAACAGTAACTGACATAACTATATTTTTTAATTATTAGATACACTAACATATTGACTACATGAGCCTCAAGTGTACTCAGCTTGCCCTGGCTGTTTGGAGTTCACTGCTACTTAACTTGCAGATTCAGTGAGAAAAAGGAGGTGTTTCTTTCTGAAGGAGCTGATAAAGCTCCAGTAAATTTAGATCATTCTGTACATAAGGTGAGAGCAAATTCCAGAGAAAAAAGGAGCAAAGTAGAATGCTAAATTTGGCTGAGTTCTGCAATGGGAGCTCAGCACAACGATGGAGAGGCATATTTTGGCCTAGGTAAATAATAGTCAGTATCTAAAGTCATGATTCAGACTCAAGCAATGATTGCCTCAAAAATCACTGGAGTTAGGCTGGTTTTATGTGGCTATATTCTGGGCAGGATCTGTCTTATGAATGCTTTGCCCAGATGCCTCATGCCCTTAACTACCTGTCAGTCCAGTAATCAAGCAGGTATCAACTTCCAGCTCTGCAGATCCCTCAGATCCCAACTCAGCACTGCCTAGACCTCAGCTGTCACTCTGTCCCCATCTCTGCCTCTCCAGCAAGAAGTCCCAAGGGCTTCCTCACTGTTGCCCAGGCAAATAAGGGCTCACTGTGCTCACACATCCATGGAATCCATCCTTATCAAGATGAGTATATGGCACAGTGAACATGGAATTACAGAAATACCTGTCAAACAGTTTATGTATTTTGGGTGATGCATTGCTAATCAGGCCTGAAGTTCACTGCTCAAGTTTATCAGCCGAACACCACTTTGGAGGCAGCACCACTCCCATGGAGAAGTGGGGGAGAGGTTGAAAAAGGATGCATGCTGTCCTATTCCTTGGCAATTCTTCCACAGAAGCCAGATCCTCACCTGATCCTGCACAGCAAACAGATCAGCCAGTGAAGTGACAAGTGCTGCCCAGATAGTTGGAAGAAATAACCAATGACTAGTGCAAATGATCACAAGGGCATGCAAAATGAATTTTAGCTGTAGTCTAAATATGAACTGACATATTTGCATGGTATTTCATACACTCCCACAGAAGTGACTCTGACAACTGTAACACTAAGAGAACATTCATGATACAGTGAGACCAAGGATGTTCAAATATAAGGTCAGAACAGTAGGGTCCCACTGCCCCAAATTCACTTTGCTATAAAGGGGATTCCATGAACACTTATCTCCCACAGTTCAGAGATATCAGTAACATCTGAGAAGCATAATGCAGTGACATAGGCCAAAGAAGCTTCTTTTTTCTTAAATTTCCTTTTTGTCTTAATTTGCTATCCTTTTCTCTTATTCTGTCACCTGACTTTGCTGCAATTATGGCCAAATTCCAGTTAAGTAATTCCCTTTTGCGCTTCTGATTTCTTCCTCTAGAAACTGAAACAGCTGCAGAATTCTGTGAGACAGAAACCTACACTTCTAAGAATGTATTGCAGAGGCATGTTGTAAGAAAATCACATTACTAAAGACGACAAACATCAGAAAAAAACCCCATTATTTCTCAATGTGTACAATTTCTTTTTTCTTAAGCTTAGATGCATCTCATTTATGTGGTATTGATTACTGTTGCCATAGGACCAATGATCTTCTTTCCTACTTATGGTTTTATATTAGTGGCTTTCGAATCTACAAGTAGTCCATAATCATACGGTGAGTTATTTGGAACTGGTCTACTGACCCATATTAAACAATGAAAACATGATGACCTTCATCAAAAGTCTTCTCTAAGGTGAATGTTATCCAACAGAAATTCCAAGGGTTGGTACTGATTTGGGGGCCAAAAAGTCTGGAGAGTTTTATATCAGTAAAATTGTGGCAGCTTCAACAGGATGCTCTTGATTTATGCTGGAATAAATGAAAAATTAATCACATCTCCAGTTTATCACCTGAACAAAGGAGAAGTAAACCATCTTGGAAGTCACAATTCACTATATTCTGAATCAGAAAAGTCCTTGGGGTTTCTAAAGCAATGCCATGCCAAACCTTAGCACAGCATTACAAAAGAGAAAATATCCCTACACTGCAGACCAGATGCTATTCCAGAGTCTCCTTCCTGTTGAAGCACAACTCACTTTGTTATTGCAGGGTTACTTGTGTATGTGGCTGCTGGTGTACAGAGATCTTTCAGGAAAAGAATTAATGAGAAAAACTACAAGATCACACTATATTAATTCTGCAAAAGCAAGTAAAAGGGATGCACAGGCCACAGACATGAGTAATTTATATGCAGTTGCCTGTAGCCAATGTGTTGGAGCAGGTCACTGTTAGTGCTTTGTCCTTACTGTGGTGACGGTGTCTCCTTTTGAGAGCTGAAAGCCGAAAGCTCCCTCGTCACGCGAGCATTGCACAGCCAGACACGAGGGGTGCTGGATCACTGGCATGCCAAGGTGTTCTGCATTTCACCTCAAGAGCCCTGCTCTCTACGGAAGGTGTTTTCCTGCATATGGCTAACGAGCTGCTGGGAGGTCCACGGGGGCCCCTTCGGCTTGGGGCTGCCTCCCCACCCAGCACTGCTGTGCTGGGCAGCCGGCTTCTCCCATGCCTGCTGCGCAGCTGGCAGCAGCGGAAAGAACTAAATGCTGCCTCAGATTGAACAGTGAACTGGGTTTGGACTGGGGTGTTTTTCCAAAATTAGGATTTCCCCTACTTAACCTGCCTTCTTGATTCTCTGGTTCATATCAATCATTTAGGTTACTTCCTCAGACAGGTTCCGCAAGGGCTTTCTAGCAAAAAAAAGCGTGTACATATGTATTTTTATATATATATACATGTATATACACGATTATAGTGAAAGTGTGTGGAGCAGGGCTGACTTACGCACCCACGCATTGGCCGCTCCCTTCAGACACTGCTGCCAAGAAGAGCCCAAAACGGGGCCTGTTTCCCCGTCACCATGGCAACGCCGGGTGGGGAAGCAGCATTTCCTACAAGGCATCGCTCGGAGCCTCTGTGCGACGCTGCCAGGCCGCAGGTGACCTGGGGCCAGGAGCAGTGCCCGCCACATGGTCCCATCACCCCTCGGCCTCCCACAGCCGCCCTGCTGTGCCGGCCACCACCACGACTTCTCCTGGAGGCCTGTGGGCACCGGCGCTCGCAGATGCCCCAGGCTTGCCCCGGCGCAGGGCTGGAGCGAAGCACGGCGCTGCCCGTGAAGGCTGATGGAAATGGAGGGGATGGATGGAGGATCCCCAGGCAGCTGCCCTGCTGCCTCCTGCCTGCACTGCCTTCACCCTGACTGACCCGCCTCAAGGGGCTTTACGGTATGGGGAACAGTTTACCTGGAAAAAACCCAACCAAACCTAAAAACCCAAAGTGTTGCCAAGCTTTTGACCCCATGCCACGACTGGAGGCTGAGCAAGACCAGACTTTCTCTGAAGCAACTGGTTTCCTCGCTGCAACTCTGGCAGCTAAAACTAATGCATTTTAAACAGTATGTAGGTTCACTCAAGTTATTTTTTACTTCCTCCTCTTACTGCTGAGTAACATCTGACCGCAGTAAGGGAAATTTAAAACCTTAAGTTATAGTTGCTTTGAGGCATGTGCACAAGTCTAAAACCTGGGTAAATAATGAATAAAAGCTCATCCACTCTCTATTATACCAACCCACTTCTGTGTCCTTGAGAGTGTAATGATTACTGTAACAGTGTAAGACTGAAACTCAGTGTGACTAGGTATAAATACCTTTTTAAAAATTTGCATATTTCTTCTCTGTGTGAACAAGTCTGAGTGTGGATGGTCTGGTATTAGTGGGCAAAATGAGTGGTGAAGTGAGAAAACGCATTCTCACAGCTACCTTGGGCACCACTACAGAGAAGGCCTTCATAATATGAGGTGTGGTCTACAGAAAAATGTCTAAGTCATCCAGTGACTAAATATAAATTACCTGCTCAAAGCAAACCAGCACTAATGCACTACCTGTTCCTGTCAATCCCCTCTTAGACCTTGTTAGTTCTCCCACCGAGGAGCACTGAAACTGAAGCTCAGCCCTTGTTCAGACACAGGGAATCTGTCCAGGAAAGACATGCTTTGGATTCCCAGTTGCTGGAAGAAAAACAGTGTAAGAGGTTGCACTGGAAAATTTGGTACCATACCAGGGAATTCAACTGCAGAACACAGATCTAAAGGATTTCATTAACTCTGTCACTTTGCAGAATATTTTATTTCTTTTCTTAGGCATCTATATTTATTCCTTATTTCATTAAAGTCATTGCATCATTTTCTTGCCTCTCCTTCTCCATGCTCTCCCATCTCTTTTCAGCAAGGTCCTTCAGCATGCTCCCACCCCCCTTGCAGCCCAGGCTCTCGCCTCCCCTGGGGTTCTTGCGCATGTCCTGCTCTCTTTACACCAGCAACTACTCTCTCCTCAAACACAACTTTGCAAACATTATCTCAAACAACTCCTTTGTCAGAGGAGGAGAACACAACTGTGATCTTTGCTTTACTGCTCAGAACTAACAGAGTAGTTCTGTAACACAAAAACTAGGAAAGCACAATTTGCTAGGGATTTGTACCTCATGGTTGGTGTATTTCATGCCTAATAGGCACAAATCCTGAGCAAAGCTGGCTCTCATTGCAGGAAATTTGTGGTTGCTTTTTGCTGTATGAATTCTCTGGTGCATAAAATCGGGGGCTTCATGACACAATCCGTCTCAGTGGAGATGTTACCGGTGTCTCTCCCCTCTACAGGCATGACAAATCATGTATGGAATTCACAATATTTAAATTCAATGTCAACCATGTCACAGTGGCTGCAGTTGGACATGGATTAAAAAGCCAGACAAGGTGAATCAAAAGACAGACACCTACCTGTCTCAACCTTCTTTTACAAAAGAAATCCAGCCTACATCTAGCTTTTTCAGCTTGCCTAATGTGTCCTGTAATAGCAAAAGCAAAACTTACCAGAGTTTGATGAAGGGGCTGGAGTAATGGCACTCTTGGGCTGAACTTCAGTAATGCCAGTATTGGTACCCTCCCACCAAAACTTAAGCTATATTGTTCCTGACCATTAGGGATATTCTTCAGAAAAAGATACAAAAGTGTGGTTTGTAATAGCACAAAGGGCACAAAATTACCATAATCATTTTCTGATCAAAATGGTCAGCTCTCAGTTCCTAATGTTATATTTAATCCTGAACTTGGCAGGGGGAGAGAGGAATTAATCACAAACTGGGATCTCTACAGATCACACAGGTTACCTTACAATCATGAAATTTGACAAATAAAATTAGTATTTTTATGTTATTTCCTGGGTTCTGAGCCTTCAGCTTTTAGCCTTCCTTTTTCCATTTTTTTCCTCCATAATTATGTTGCTGAATTTTGGTTTTTTTAAGACAAAGATTAAAGCTAAATCTTTGTCTTAAGACAAAATTCACCAACATTGAATTCCCACCAACTTCATGGATGGCTTTGCCTAGTACATCTGAAAAAGTCATCCTCTTAGATGTCTAAATATAGCAGAAAGCTCAAGAATTAGAAGGTGATTCTCTGATCAAAGATACTTTAGCCATTTCTGAAAACAGACTTCTTATAAATTATCCTCTGGCAACCAAATTAATTTTCAACTTCCTTCTCAAGCTAGGCAGACAGCTAAGAACTGATTCTTTAGCCATTTACTCAGAAGCCTAAGTTTTAAAAATTTAATTTTTGGCTTGCTATCAGAGATTTAGTCTCAAAAATCAGGAGATTCTGGCTTCAGAGAGTCCTAATCATACCCCGCCCATGACAATTTACAGCTGTATTTCTGTGCTTCTGTTTGGGAGGACTGTTTTTCCTCATATGTTTAAGTTCACTTCAAGTCTTTGCCAAATAGGGAAGTTCAAGATGCACAGAGTCAGAGTCATTCTTTCATTGCAAGAGGTTTTTGCACCTTTTGTTTTAGATATAGAAGACAATGAATCCTAACCAAGGACCACCGACAACTGTATTTCACCAAGGTACCTGTGCTGTAGATGCCAAATCTATATTATTTTTTTTTTTCCTTAACCTAAGGATTGCTTGCATGTTTTTTTAAAACTAGTAAAACATTGAAATGCTACATTCTAACTGTTGGCATTGGACAAAAGTTCAATATAATTGGCAACCACATCTTAATGGTAGCCAAACCACAGCTTATTCAGTGGCTAGTGCTTATTTCCTGATTTCTACCCCAGTCCATTATCTTTAGTTATTTTCATGAGAGAAAAAAAGAGTCAAATTTAAATATTCAAAGGCAGGGTGCTGTATGGTAATAGCTGCTAGCTGCTCCTCAGGTAGAGGAAGAACTCTGGCATGTAGTTAGGCACTCATTTGCCTCTCATGACTTACACAAGGCTCATCACAGGAACCACACTTACCAGGAATCACAAAATTTGTAAAGGCCAATGAGATTATTAGAGCTATTTAATCTTGTCACCTGACTAACACAACTGATGCAATTTCATCCAGGTTGCATTCAGGTTAGTAGCCCACAGTTGCATGATGTTAAAAACACACCCAGTTTATCACTGGGAATCTCTTCATCATGCCTACTTCTTTCCTGATTCTTCCCCAAAATCACAGATCCCAAACTGAGTTCTTGTTTGGTGCCATACTCAGAACAAATTGCCCTGCTCTTCAGATCCCTCTCTTTGTATACCGAGGTTAGGCTTTTTGCCTTATGCTCTTTGTAGGAAACGACATTTAGCTGGCTATCAGTGATGGCTCCTGAGGGCCTTTTAATAATCAGGGCTCAGGTTTCAGTCCTTTTTCTAATCAGGGCCTTGCATTTAAAATCAAAGGCAAAAGATACTAGAGCGGCTGTAGATTATATCCTGTCTGCTCACACCTTCTTTGGGTGCTTAGGGATTAAGGGTAATCCCTTGCACCCCAACAGAAGTCCACATTTGGCTAAGCTACAAAAATAATCAGTTAAACATGTTAAATGTCTTTTCTTGTACAAAAAGGCTTCCTATCTCACTCGATGCAATATTGAGAAGCATTGGTAAGATACAGTGGTTAGAATAACACAGGCCGACTCAATGTTGAAAAGTGTATCAGAAGTCTACTTAATTTTGTTGCCTGAGCACAAAGCACAGACCTTTAAGCAGGTTTCACTGTGAGGCATCAAGCTGTCAGCCCAGTTTCAAGTAGCTGTATCCTTTCAGATGCCACAGTGGAAAGAGTCTTTACCATGTTTGAAGGGGGGGAATTGTAACAGATATTTGCTGCAAAAGGAATTGTGCAAGCAGGTCCATCCAGCAGGTATCACAAAGGAAACAACACACTTGTTTTTCTATCAAATAAGTACTCACTTGTAGAATTGACTAAAGATGACTTAAAGCTACCACTGGCGACAAGAGAACCATCACTGTGGCATTACACTGTTCCAAAATCCATGGCTTATGTGGCAACCCCTGGTGGCAGCTGGACTGATGCAGTGACCTACTGCATTGGCTTCAGTCTTTCCTGCATACCAGGCATGAGCAAGCAAAGATGGTAATACTGAAGTTTCGCTCCCTTTCCCCCCTCCTTCTTCTCCTCTGCTACAGAGCCCCAGTAACCAGGACTCAGGCCAAAGGAAAGACATCTGTATTCAGCAGCAACAGGGACAAACCTTTTCTCCTTTTGTTGACACAGAGTGTGACCAAGAACAGCAGTGAGCTTAAGAAAAATCCCCATGAAAGTTGCATAGATGCAAGCAGAAAAATGAAGAGCGTTTTTCCATCTAGCATGCATTTAACTCCTCAAGAAGCATAACACCACACTGATGTGTTGTCAAGAGTGTTGCAACTCCACTGCGGAGATATTTGGCTGAGCTGAATCAGTAAGTTTCATTTAACTGTCAGCCCTTCCTATGGCACTGTATCAAAGTCAAGAAACATGGCTTCATCCTCATCCTACTCTCGACAAATACTGGTTGTTGGGTTACTTCAGGCAGGGAGAACTTGAGCCAGGGTTTGGAGAAGCATTAACAAAATTAGTACCATATCAACAATGTCTGATTTTCAGAAAGAGCAGAGCTCATCCTAAGGAAGCAAAGCCCCTCCATAGAGCTCGGCAGGAACAATCGATGGCAGCAACTTTTGGAGTTCTTCTGTCTGGAGGTTTGAGTACTGACAACTGAATTCCCAATGTTTGAATTTGGTCTTTGAGGCCAAAATATGAACTCATTTAGGTTTACTCAGTCTAAACTTGTTTCCTGAGCAACCCGTTGACACTCTCTGCCTCAAAACAAAATACAGGATAGTGATAGTCCTCCATATAGCCAGGTTATCCAGCTGAGAGCCAGAAAAGGAGACTGTGCTGTCCCACCAGCACTTGAATCTATTTCTAGTGATTAATTTATAGGTGAAAAAGGCAGGAAAATTGTCCTCCTAGCTCCATTCAAAAATACCAATTGGCTATAAATGTTCCCAGCTTTCCATCAAGGGATTTTTTTCCCTCCTTCCAACTGCTCTGCAGTTAGTGCTGTCTTGTACTGTCTTTCTAGATGTACCCATTGCAAGGGTACGTTGTCAACAACGACAAAAGAAAACACACTCTGACAGGCTGTTCTCCACCCCTTTCCTCTATTGGAAGAGAAATGCTGGTTATAGATGGGTTAATTATTACATTCAATGTTACCTTTCTAGGAAGCAATGACAAGTTACTCTCGAGACTGTTATTGCAGATAAACCCTTAGGGCTCTTCCATTTACTTAACCTACAGCTAGAAGTCCTTGAGTGGCTCCCTCCTGAGCAGCCTTTCTGAAAAATTTTTCAAACATAACTTCCTTCATTTTGTTGAAATCCTTTTCTTGCTGGTTGGGAAAGTTTTTTGTTTGGTTTAGTTTGTTTTCTATGTTTAGTTGTTTTATGCCTCTGAACTGATGGCCTGCTACAGCCAATGCCATTTTTGAGACTAGACTCACATGACACTTTGCAAAACACACTCTCGTCTTCTGAAAATTGTTCTTGCTCACTTGTTACTTCTCTTCAGGCAAAAAAATAAAGTAATTCATACTGCAAATCTGCAATTTTTTATATACATGAGACACAATGTTAATCTTACCATGTTTCAACATCTAGCTATGGATAACTTGCCTACCTTAAAGGATTTTTGAGGCAGAGTGTAATCATATGCATTACCAACATTCAAATCCATTTAAACTTAAACAGTCAGCCCCTCCAAGTAGGCCTGTATCATAATTAAACCATTTAGACACAGTCATTTCTAGCCTTCTGCTCCAGCTTCATAAGTAATCTCTGGGAGACAGTTTTGGAGAAGGAGAAAAACTAACAATCCAAAACAATTTTAAGGTGACTATACATTGATCTGGTACAGGCTCCATAGCATTTTCCTTAAGACTGCCCCAGACCTACCTGATTATATATATATAATAATTTACTATTAATAATCAAATGTTTTTCTTACTTTTACCTTATGCAAGTATTGGGCATACATGCCTGCTTCGTTTTACCTTACAAGGTGCAGGACAGCAGTAAGAGAGGCTCTGCACCTTAAATTACTACATTTCCAGTAACATTGAACCCACAGGGGTTAAAAATTGCACACGCCCTGCCGACAGGCCACTGCCCGAGACCCTGCAGCCCTGTAGCTAGACGTGTCCCAGCACTGGTCCCCGGGGGCAAATGGGGAAGCTCCCCAGGCCCCTCACTGTGCCAGCATGCTGCGCCATGCCGTGAGCAGGTCCAGACTTGGCGGACTGCCGAAACCTGCTGCTGCCCAGCTGCACAAGCTGGCGATTGTGTCTCCATTGGTAAAGCACTTCATGCAGCCAGCCCTGCCACGAAGAAGTGTGGTCCCAGCCCTGGCACTCGAGCTTGGCGTGAGCCACCAGAGTGCCCATCTCTTCCGCCTGTTCCAGCAGCTCGGGGGCAGGCTGGGCCCTGTGTAATACTGAAATGACGCTGCCACAAACCTCGCTCCAGGTCACAACTGGAAATCACGATTTCTCCTGGGGAAGGAAGCTGTCCTCTCGCCCGGTGTCCCCACACCCTCCCCAGGGCACTGCAGCGTGGCTGTGGTGGGCTCCTCCGCAGCCTGGGGGAGAAGAGGGGTGGGCGATGTGGGGCCACCCAGCAGTGGCTCCCCAGAGCTGCATCTTTGCCTCTGAGGGTGGAGGGAGGCAGGAGGGAAGGCAGCCCGGAGGGCCGTGGCGGGTCCCCTCTGCTGCTGCTGCCACTGCCTGGCTGAGTCACTGCACCCCCCCCCCCCCGCCCCGCACCAACAGGTTTCTTAAATAGATGACTGGGAGTATGTGATTTCCATACCAATGAGTCTCCCTAACGCAGCCTGCTCCAGCTCCTCTTTCCCCTCACGTTAGCAGGAAACTCATATGAACTGAATTATTAAAACCTGTGTTAAAAGCACCTCAGGAAGGGCTGCCTCCTCTGCCCTAAGCAAACAGAGGGCAGTGAGGCAAAGACTTGGCTGTCAGCTCTGTGGGCTTCCCACACAGGTCCCCTGCCTCTGCCGTGCAGCATGGCTGGCAGAAGCATGGCACCGCTTCCCAGGTTTTTTGAGTAGATCAGAAATGCTTTTCCTTCTTCCTCGATTTACTTTTTCAGCCCAGCTCCTCCAATGGTTCCTCAGCCCATGGGGCAGACAGGTCCTGCAGAGATACCCCACAGCCATGGCCACCAACCTCCCACCCCAGCTCCACCAACTCCTCTGCCTTGACTTAACCTCCCTGTTTTCTTTTTTCCTTTTTTTTTTTGAGACATATCAGTAAATATCAGCATTTTAATACCTACCTGTGTTTTTTGACAGGACAAGAACTATCATGCCATGCATGTTGTCCATGGAAACTGGGTTTTACAGGTCCCCGTTTAGTTACAAAGGACATCCACGAAATCCAAAATCACAGTAAGATTTAATAAAAAGACAGTTTTATCAGTTTTCTTGCACAAAAAGCTTCTGCGTGCTCCTGGCTTTCTGCCATGGGTAGCTATTAATCTTGGTTTTTCCACTGCTTACAGTACGTGTTCTTGCTCACAGAAGTCAAATCCTCGCTCATGTTTTCCCTTTGGCCATTGCTTTCGGCAATTGCTTCAACTGCTTAAATCATCTTGCTCAACAAAGAGGCTTTGATGCCAAATGTCAGAGAAATAAGAAGGCAGAGGACAATACTCAGGTTCTTGTGGATACAAAGTAGCATCAAGCAGAATTTCAAAGAGAAAATGGTTGGAGAGGAGCCTTGTTGCTGCACGTAGAAAGCTCGAGCACTTTTGTGGGACACAGAGGTTGGGTGGAAGGTCTCCATGTCCATTATTAAAGAAAGGTTTCTGGTGTGGTTTTGGCAGTTATGAATAGGAAATGCACTTCTGTGAATATTCTGTATTGCTTGACTAAAACGAGCTATTTTTGTGAACGCTTTTGACCATGAACCTTTTTCTTGAATATTCATTGACAATAGGAGGAAAGGCATAAGCAGAATCTATGGAAATTCATTCAAAATATGAATGACTATGCCTGAGAATTTTTTATTATATTCATTACCGATTTGTTATATATTTTTTTATTTCTAATGTTGGTTTGGTTGCCTAAAGGTAGAAACAGATGCACAGCCATAACTACCTATTCATGTTACACGAGATCCCTCCAGATTTTTTCTTTAGTGAGTTTACCTCGGTCACAATTTGAAAACCATTGGAAATCCAGCTGAACAGTGGTGGATTCTGCCCTAGGTCTGGTCCCGGTGTACATTTCTAAAGGCACATGTGGACCAGAGCTGAGTAACTAAGAGACAAGAACAATCCCTGCTGTGCCTCCAAGACTGATGCTTTATGAGGTCCAGCAAAGATGGTAGGGGTGAAAGGAAAAGCACTAAGAGCAGAAAATATTCTGTAGCATATGCTGTTCTGGAGGCTGTGGACTGACTTGGGCTGTGGAAACCCTCCTGATGTATGCCACTGGCTCTTCTGGTCCCTGATACAACTTGAAATCCTCAGGCACAATGATGCCTTAAACTTCCCCCAAATCCCTAGGCAATGAAATGATTACCCTAAAGCTTCTTTGCCTCTGGAGATGAAGCATGGTCCCAGCTCAAGAGTCTTCTCTTACAGGACTGGAATAATGCTTAAAAGAACTAAGCAGAAATCCCAGGGCATTTGAGCAGATCCTGGAGGACTCAGACATCAAGTTAGGACAAAGACAAAGCTTTCTGATCTTCTCACTCTATTAAACGGCACTCTTTCAGAGCCTGAAATAGAAGAGCAATGCCTGAGGGTACAATGGTGAGGCCTCTACTGGGATTACAATGCATCAGTTATTTCATTATTTCTAAAAATATTTAAAAGACAACCAATCTTAACACAGCTTGGTATAAAAGAGGGAAAAAAGAATGAAAAGGGGAAAGGTTTATATTTGTGCTTTTATCTTCTACTTCTGTATTAAACATATCAGAATACATATTGTCTGTATTTCTCTTGATTCATTATCCAGAGACTATTAATTTCTTTAGGTGCCAGTATAGTACATTGGACATCACAGGACTGTTTAAGCCTCGTTACATGTGCATCGGACCAGGTTTGTAAGAAGCATAGTTCAAGGATGCTGCTGTGAGGGGGGCCACAGGGTGCTAGCATTGCATTTGCAATAATAGCAGTACCAAAGGGAGCCCATCTTGGCCTTTGTTCATTTAATTCATTTCCAGAAAAGACATTTCATACAGAGCAAGAATTCAATACAAAACTAATAGGCCATAGTAAAATACCGCACCAGAAGGGGGACTTTACCTGAGAATATCTGCCTCATTGGACTTCTGTCTGTTGGTTTCTTTACCTTGGAAAGGGATAGTAATATCTGCTTCTCCCAGTGCCTGATGAGGTAGCCAAAGCCATTAGAGACTGATGTGTGTCCGAGAGAGGTGCCCTGGCAGGGCAAGGCATGCTGCAGACCACTCCTGCCCTGGTACCAGTGCCAGCACCTACACATGGGATGGAAACAGACCAGGAGTCCGGGCCTGTGGTGTTAGCGCTGCTTCAATTCCCTTCTAGACTTTGGCCACTCCTGGTCCCATTCCCATGTCACAAGTAGTTGTCCTTCCCTGCAGCAAGCAGTCGTGCAGCCAGGCTCTGTGCTTTAGCTTCTCTGCGTAGAAAGAAAAGAACACGGCATGGCAAGAATGAGAGGTTGAACTCAGTGCAATGCCCCACATTTTCTGGAGGGCAGGTAGTGACATTAACTGTAATGCCAGAAGTAGACTTTTCATCCTGAAAGGACAGAGAAGATGATTTATATTCTGATATGAATGACAAAAATATCCACCATTGTATTAGACAGGATTAAAAACATTTTAAAGGGCAATTCATTCCCATGTGTTTAGTCTAGGCTAAATGTTAAGTAGGAGTAGAAGAAACTTCCCCTATTGGCAGATTATTCCATAGGCATTCAATGCATTTTCCTATGGCTTCCCCTGAGGGAAATGATCTTTGAATGGGGATAGTCCCAGAAGCAGGGTACTGGCTACCACCAGCTCAGCTGCAGGGTGAAAATTCTTATTCCTAAAACCAAGGGGGTCTCATTATTTATCTGCTATTTCTGTCTGTATTGTACTGTTCAAAAGTCAAACCACACAGTTCATCAGGCTGGTGGGCATGCATTCACATGGGCATGTTGGTTACTACTTAAAGGCCTTCAATATCCAGGGATGAGCTGAACACATTTACCAAGGATAATTAGGGCTGACTGCTATTGGTCTATCTTTAACATGTTACAGGATTGCAAAAAAATACAGAAAGCAAATTTTTATGTATTCTAGCACCCCAGCTATATATATATATATATATATATATTCCCAGGCTCAGTAGAGCTTCTCACAGATGGGAGGAACACACAGAAATGTGGACTGGCTTGAACTCAGCTCCTGCCTTGCACATCTGCAGCTCTAGGAAGAAAAAAGACTGAACTCTGAGCCTATTTCTAGGTCTGCATCGCCTGCTCTCCTGTACCTGCACCCTGTGACAGGAGCATCTGGGCACTGCGGGGGCACCTCAGAGCTCTCTAGGAACTGAAGCATCCAAGATCTGTAGTCACTTTTGAAAATCCTGGCATGGGAGGAACCAGGAATATAGCAAGACATAAACATAGAAAAGGAATAGACACTGGGAGACCTGGCTGCTGTACAGAAAGCTTCTGGTTCTGAACTGGAAGGTCCTTTTCTATCAAGATACTCTCCAAAATAAGTATCATTGGAACAACTTGCTACATCTGCAATAAGGTTATACAGAACAGTTTAAATCAGGTCCCTGACTAATTCAATGTTTTCTGATTAAACATACCAAAAAACATCATCTAAGTCCCATGCTTTATCAATACAAAAATATCTATCTTAAATGTATATTTTCCACTGTACCACACTGAGTAGTTTACAATCTTTTATATTCTTATTCTAACAAAAACCTTATAAGGGAAAGATGTCTTTTACTAATGTATAGTGGTTAAGTAACATATCCAAGGTCACCCAACTTTGTAGATGGCCAGGAGCATTTTGAGCATCCAGGTTGGTGCTCTAATCAATGAGCAGCTTTTCCAGAAAAGCATATAGCCTCCTAAGCTCTGCAAAAATCAGATTTTTAAAAAGGTAATAATCTGCAAATGCCTCCAGTCGCTGTTCTCCTTCACCAGTAATCAAAGCAGGTAAAACAGAGGTAAATTGGCTACAGCCAACTTTCCACAAAATCTGTTTTAGGAAAAAGAAGAGCTGTCCAAAGGAGAATGAGACCTATGCAACATCTAGGAGCTTCTGGAAGCTATGGTTGTATGCTTACTTTATGTGTTGCTATAGTAATGCCCCTTTCCCATTCAAAATTCACCCTGTGCTGAGATCCACAGAACGATAATGGGCTTTGTGAATGCTAACCCTTTTTCTTTCCGTTTCAGAAATAATCAGGTAGCCCCATGACAGATGTAGTGTACCTGTCATCCTATTAAGAACATACTGAAGAAAAAGAGAAGCTATTTCCTTCACAAACATGGTATTTGAAAAGTAGGGATTTTTAGGAAGAAGAGGCAATACCCAAAGATAGGTGCCCACTCACTGGCTCACTCAGCCAGTCCTTCAGGACAGTTTCCATTTCTGGACAATGCAACCTACATCCTATGACAGGGATGCAATGATGGACACTCCAAATGCCTATAGCTGCCTGGCACTGCCAGCATGTTCTTACTCATCCTTGCCTGCATAATGCATTGCTGTAGTATTGTCAGTGAGCACTGCAATAAATGACAGAAATACCTTCTACTTTGCTGAGCTGCTCTGAGCTGGCAGGGAAGAAGGTGTGTCCCATATGTAGCCAGATCCTCTGACTGCAGGATCTCCACTATGACTTTGGTCCTGTTGCTGGCACTTCTATAATCACTTTTTTATTATTTAGGCCCTGCCTGGAGACTATTTTTGGCTCTAAGGCCTTTTGACTGATGGGGATCCCTGTTGAGGAGTATTGTACAGGCACAGCATGCCTCCCGCCATGGTGTGCACTTCCCAGTGTGGTGAGGTGTAGTGCTGGGCTCATTGCTAACGTGTGTGCTGTCCTCACATAGCAGAGGTGGGGATACAGCACAAAAGGATCCTACTAATTTTTGTGTCATTCTGGTGAGGAAAGACCCCACCATTCCCAAAGTAAGCTGTCCTTGCTGGGTAAACATGCAGGTTAAAATACAGAGATTAGCTCACAACAAAAAATAATATTTCAAAGTAGTACTGGATAATTAGTAACTGGGAGCTTGTAGACTTCATATACTTTCCATCTTAAAAACCCTACCCTTTTGGGTTCCTTCTGTCTATGGATAGGTTTAGCCTGAATCTCTTGTGAACAGCTTGTATCAACAGGGAACCTGGCACGGAGTGCTAAGAGAAGTATTTATATCACTTAGTGGCACTGTGCGTACGCTGTCCATGTACTTTGAAGTTGCCATGTTAGCTGCAGGATGTATCATGTCCCTTCTACTGCTTCTGAAAGGCTCTGGCTGATGCTTGAATTCATAAAGATTACATTATTAATGTTATTCATAGATTTTCCCCAGTGGGATACTCAGTGTTCCCACTAATACTGCCATTGGTAAAAAGCTGCAAATATAGGGCTAATTTTCTCATGGAGACTCTAGGAAGAGATGCCTACTGCTGATGGAGGCCATGGACAGAGTTGTCAGTCCTTGGTGCTGGAGGATTTCAGACCTTGTAGCCCATGAGGAGCTCACAGGTGGGGTCAAGCCCCAGCAGACCCCCACCTTCTTCAAAGAAAAACGTGTATCTATGTGTTTCTCTTCACCACGAATATTTTCTTGTCACCTTGACAGCAGCACATCAGTGTCTCTGTCCACTGAGAGACTGTCACTTCTCTGCTGAAGAGCAGGAGGTTTTTGTCAGTGAAGAGCATGCCATGCTGTGGCTTGGGACAGAATACAATACAATGGAGGTGGGTAAAACTGCCATAGGCAGATTATTACCACTTCAAAATGTGACCTGTACACCAAACCCAACTGCTAAACTTAGAAAACTGCTTTGGATATTTAATATCCTTGGGTGGTCATGACTCCAGCTGTGCATTTCATAGGTTATAAGGCTTTACTGCTGCCCAAATGTTCCTTACAACTTCAGGTATTTGGTGGTAATTGTTAGCTCAGACTCTACTACCTACCTACAACTCAGTCTTTCAAAGCGCTGTTCACTGTGAATCCCATGCAGCAAAGCACATCTTCAACTTCAAGCAGTTGAATAAGAATTAAAAGATCTAGTATTACAATGTTTTACTTAAAGTCAATGGAATTGCTCATGTACAGAATGCAAGAACCAGTTTACTGGGTCTCTGCTCCATCATGGATTTCTTATTAGTTTTGCCTTTTTCTTGTAGCTTCTTCCTACAAGGCGTTTGCCTTGTAATTCTGCCTGTTGTTGAGAGTAAAGTCCAGATAGCACAGTCTAATGTTTCAGGATCTTTTTGTGTTTAAAAATCCTAGTTTAGGACAAGGGCGCTTTAATAAATTAAAAAAAAAGAAAAGAAAAAAAATGCTGTCAAACCCCCTTAATAACTGGGTACGTCCCTTTCAACATATTTCTTTCTACTTGTCAGCTGGAAAGGATAAAATATGGCAGGTTTGTTTATTTGACACGCAATAGGCTCTAGGTTACTGGTTATGTAAATTACATTTCATTTAAGTTAAGCTTTAGAGTAAAGGAAGACTAAGTAACTATTTAAATGCAGAAGGAAATTTACAGGCTTGTGGGAAATACTATTCAATGAATAAGGCCCCCTAGCAGAGAAAGTATAGTATGGTGCAGGGAGGGTATTAAGAATCTGACCAGAAAGTCGATCTGTGTCATGTATTTTTAATTGAAAAACACTAAATCTGGAGCATAACAGAGAAAAAAAATGGTCTCCTCTCAAAAAATAAAGCCTCAGATCACCCAGTCCAACCACAATAAATTAAGCTAACAGCTTTAGAAATATCTCTGAGTCTGTCATAAGTCTGTTGTTACTAATAGGTTGTTGAGACAGGCTTTTTCTGAAAAATCTTTCATGAACCTGCTGCACAAGCCCTTTTCAAAATAAGAAAGTCTACTTCCCTGAGGACATAGGCATTAGACAGCACTGCAAAACTGCACATTGAGCTCAGCATTATCCACAGCCCACTGACACATTCCCCCTCCCTCCATGTTTGCTTCTTTGTGCCTGCTTAATGCTCTCCCCAGGATGTCTGTGCTGACAGTGGGGATGAGGGAAGGCAGGAGGAGGCAGGGTACAGTGCATCCCCCAAATTTTCTATTGTTTAGGCCAGAGGTTCATATGATGTTTACTGCCAGGGTAGCGCTGTGTATATGAGGCTGTACCGGGTAGAGTAGGCAAGGCTCCTGGTAAGAGCAACTGGCTGAGATTTAGTTTCATTAATCATGACCTATTGGTGACAATGGTAAGACTTCCTGACCTCGGTGGAGCTAAGATTTCAATCCAGACAGTCTAAGCCTGATCAAAGCAAGTCTACATGAGGCAATGCTTAAATCATCAGCAAAAACCAGCTGACTGTGAATCCTTCTTGAACAGATGAAAGAAATAGTGTAAATTTGGGGGTTAATGCCTGGAAAGGCAAGGGTCTGGTCTTGTGCTCTGTCAGACTGGGGATTGATGAATTTCCACTCAATCCTGCAAAATGAATCATTGTGTGGCATTAGGTAGATTATCTAACCTCCATCTAGTACAGCTTTTCCACCCATAAAGTGGAATAGTCAAATCTGAGCACATCATTTACTGCTCTGAGAATTAACAACACGGCTTGAGCCATGTCTGGTGTAGGTGAAGGGCTACGCAGGATTTCTTCAAGCTATGTCTTTAGGCAGTACCCTGCTGTTGACATTCAAGTTCTGCAAAAGATACAGCTATAAAATACCTGCGGATTTCAATTTGTAGAGAAGGCAGCTGTGTACATACCCAATATTGGAATAGAATTCAGGCAACATTATGTTAGTAACGTTAGCTAATGTGGTCTTCACTTAGCAGTTAATAAAAAGTCACACTGGAAAGCTACGCTTTCACTCCATTGACTTTCAGATTCTTTTCTTTCTGGTTCATTTGCCAGCATAGTCTAAATGTTTGCGACTGTGTATGCAGGAAGGAGCAAGAAGTACGCAGCTGAGAAAAATATTAAAAACACCTTGACAAACCCTGATTCATTACTAACTTCTTTTTTTTTTTACAGAATTGTCAAAAGTGAAAGAAGACCAGAAGCTAAAGTTATGGATTTAAACCTCAATTTCTGTCTTTATTAACACACCAGGTACAGATTTTTGGACTACAATGGTCCACTGAAGTGAAAGCTTTAATGGTGTCCAGTTGAAGCCCTAAATTATGTATTTTCCACTCTTTAAAATAGACATTTACATCTCAAAAGCAGGCAACGTTCTTGTCTTCCCATTTCTTTTTGTTTATCAATAAGGTTCTCCCTTTTGATTGTTTAGGAATGACTGTGAATTCCACAGTCATTTTCCTTGTCATATTTTTTTTGGTCTGAAAGAGGTATTTAATCTGGCATAAAATAGACAGACCTAGTTCCTCTCAGTTACATACTAGTATAAATTCTCCACATCTCACTGAAGCCCAGGGCCTGTTTTTTCCTGCATTTACAACAGCGTGATTTCACTGATATTAGTGGAGATCCCTCCTGAGCTGCAGCAGGGTCGCCAGGAGCCCTGCCGGCTCAGGTACCACATGTAAGCAAGGGTTTCTCTCTGATCTAAATCAAACACAGACCAAGATTAGTGCCACTGACAGCAGCTAGATTATACATGCACGACACCCCAGTCAGTCACTCCAACCTACACTGTACACATAACAATACAGCTCTGTCAGTTATAATTCAATAATGTATTATTAAAATACTTTCTATAGTATACAAAGCAGGAATGAAAACAGTATGATGTGCAAGGGAATAAAACTGTTAAAGATTTACATTTGCTGAATATTATAATGAATAATCCCGAAATCCTAGAAAATGATTGAAAGATCCCTTTTTCCCCCCAGAGCTTTAAGCCCTCCATCTTACTCCTCCTTTGTCAACAGCACTAAAAAAGTGAGTGAATACCCAGAAGTAGGTCACATTGCTAATATCCAAGGATACCATGTTTCTGTGGTTACCTTAGCACTCCCTCCCTTTCTCCCCCTCTCTCCTTTTCTCGAACCAAAGCACTGCCCCCGTACCGCCACTCCACACCAATGCCGCATCACCCACTTCAAAACTGCTGCTCCAATTTACACCCACATTACCCACACAGGGTCCGCACTGCAGCTCCGGGCTTGTATCCGAACCTGTGACGCCTGTGCAAAGACAGCCGGGAGCTGCGGGGTGCTGGGGCCGGGTGCCACATTGTGTCTGTCAGGCTGTCTGTCCCCTGCCACGCTGCATCAGCACCTTCCCCGGATGATGGACAGGACGCAGCGGCAGAGCTGCCAGAGACCAGCACCCCGGGACCCATGGCCCAGCCACGCTTGATGGGGTGCTGTGCGAGAATAGACGGGGTGGCAAGTACGAGGACAGCCCCTCCTCCCACAACAGCACCTGGAGTCAATCAGAGAAATTAGGAACAATTCTACAGTGTCACTGCAGCCCCGATGCCCTCACGCGTGGCTGAAGGGGATGTTTCTCTTGCATGCGTTCCAGCTCGGATGACACAAAATAGACTGAGGCTGCGGACACGGAAACAGAGAGGCAAAGCTTGAGGCATAAACACAAAGCAAATCACACCATGGCAGCTGTGTACAAAACGGGCCGGCTGTGCATTTGAAAGCGTGAGAAAGGAGCAGGCTGTGCACAGAAAGACAGGCTTCTGAGATGTGACAATTTTAGCACTGATTCATCGTGGGGTAAATTTGCCACAAGTGGTGCTGGGCCACAGTGTTTAAAGGGCTCTGCATTGATTCACGTTTGGGCAGGCTTTGTACCAGGCTTTTGCTCGAATGGGATGTTCTTTCCTTTTTTTTTTGACAGGACCCATGGGGTGGTAGAAGTTGCTGAGACAAACAGCCTGGCAGCTGCAGTTCATTTTCAGCAGTCCTATAAAGTACTGTGACTAGTAAACTCCCTGGCTCTAAATATGGGACATGTTTGCCCTTATTTGTTGTTGACACCAAGGTTCATGCCAACCAGCTCCCTTGTTAGACTGCTCAGGGAGTACCCACAGCAATGGGAGACGCGCTGGTCCAAACGAACGTGTTTGTGGTGTTTGGATTAGAGCTCCTGCTGGTGCATACCAGCACAGCCCGGCGGCGGATGTTTTAGGACCATATGACTAGAAGCGACTGAATTACTGAATCCAGTCATGATTGCAGACTTCATGTAATACTTGTTTAATCCAGAAGAGTCCAGACGGCGTCTATTCTACACCAAGCAGTTCCCAGCACCCTATCAGCCACCCTCTGACAGCACTTCCAAAGAACTCTGTGTCAATTTTAACCATTTTAGGCACCTGCTGAGTGCCAGATTTAAGCAACTTTCCACTTTGTCAAATTAACACTTCTGTCCAGTTTTCATCTAACTCATATAACCTTCATATCTGCCTTCCTATTGCTGTCAGCCCAAAAAAATACGCTTGGAAGTCAGTCTTGATTGAAACTGAGGCTGGAAGTGTTTTAGTTATGGTTATTTAGCATGTGAATTGGAGGATATTCAGGATTTGGGCTAACTGCTATGCAAATGTGTACGGATCCATCAACTTTCTACCTATAAGCTGGTAAAGAAGGAAGTGATCAGATAAAGTGGGTAGAGTAAAAAACTTTGAGCTTTTGTGGATACATAAGTTGTTTGTGGAGTTCTAGGCAAAAAAAAGACCACCAAATTATATCACAAACCATCAACTTTCAGCCAATATCATCTGCAGTGAATCACAAAAAAATGCGTGTTTGACTGAACCTTTCAGAAAGGAGTTTAGTACTTATCTGACACATCCAGAGGTGAGACATTTGGCACTTAAAATCTGTTCAGTCAGAAATCATTCCTACTGTTAAAAAACAAATCATGCCTAATTTCTCATTTAAGTTTGTCTGGTCAGCTTTAGTTTGCAACTATTTTTTCTTGTTATGCTTTTCTCCACTAAATTAAAGAGTTCTTTAATATCTGGTATTTTCTCATCACGAAGGTACTTGCACTGTAATCAAGCCACTTCTCAATTTTCTTTTTGATATAACGTATCAGGTTAAGCACTCTGAGTCTTTTACTAGAAAGTAGTATCTCAAATTATAAGTCTAATATTCTCAAAGCCTTTTTGGAACTCTTTTCTCCAACTGCATCTTTTTTTCAATATTCTGCTGAAAATGTGGACACTCAAGCATTATCCAGTAGTTCACTGGAAGCGTCACCAATGTCATTTGCAAAGGAGAAATCACATTACTGCAAGTTATTATTCCCCTCTCTACTCACCCAGGAATCACATTCAGCCCTCTTTTTATATTAACATCTGTCAGCTAATGAATTGCCAAGCCAATTCTTTATGGAGATTTATTTGTAAATTGTCCAGATATACTGATTTAAATTGTTAGCTAAGTCACACACACCGTTTGGCATCTCCAGCTTGTGGAAATCAAGTAGTCACTTCAAAGTTTCCTTTTTCCATCCGTGTGCCTGTAACACACAGGAATGCAATTGTACATGCCTGTCCATCTGTCCCTTCTCGGGTCATACAATCCACTTTCCCCACCATGGCCCAGAGCATCCCAGATCTGTGCTTTCCAAACCTGAAATACAATTTTTAGTGCTAATGCAGCTTTTCAGTTTGCGTGGTTCTGGCATTACACTCAGTCTCTGCAACTCAGCCAAGATTTCCAGAGAACAGGCTACAGGCTGCCCTTTCACAAAGCGTGGGATAATCCTCCGAGCCCAGGAGGACATGGCAAGCAGGGAAGGAGGCACCTTTCAGACAGAGAAACACTGCGAGGGAATTGGACAGAGGGCCAAAATGTGCAGCACCAGCAGCAGACAAAACATGCAGGTGACACACAGACAGGGAGGATCTGCTGTGCTGGCTGCCTTTTTGAGCAAATGCGTCTTTTTTCCCCACCATCAACCTCTGTTCTTCAGCTTGTCACATACTGTTTTACCTTTTCCTCTACCCTACTTTCCCCTACAGTGTCCTTTCTCCTGCTGCTTTTTATTCCCAGTCAGCACATTCCCACATAAACTCACCCTCCCCTGCCAAAGCTCTTCATGGAAACGGCATTTCTCCTGCTGCATTCACACCCCTCTTTTGGCTTCTGTGTGTCACCCCCTTGTCCTTCTCCTGCAGGAGATCTGAATGTGTCTGGGGCAGGGACCACCTGGAGCCATGTTCACCCAGTCCCTTGTGCAACTGGGCCCCTGTGCTTGCTAATTTTATTTTAGCCCTATCCTAATAAATGTCACTAATCGCAATAGCACTGTGATGTCTAGTAGGAGCGACTAATGAAATAATTGTGTAGTGGGGATGAAACAGCCAGGCTGATGGCGAAGCAGAGCAGGCATTAGCTGTGCCAGCCTTACATAACATTGCAGGCTGAGCGAGAAGCACCCAGAAGGAACTCACTTCTTATCTCACCCCTTCCTCCCCCTTTATTATGAAAAAAAAAAAAAGAAAAAAAAGAAAAAAAAAGAAAAAAAAGGATAAATTTCCTTTACTGCTGCTGCATGCCTTGGTGCAGGTCCCTCAGCTCGCGGTGGGGTGGGAGGGACAGCCGCCGCTCTGCGCCAGCTCAGGACTCGCTCCAGCTCTGATCCCACACGGTTTGCTGGGCACAGAGTCAGGTGTCACTGTTAAGAAATGGTTCTCTGCCTTCTGATTCATGATGGCTTTTTTCCCTTTTTGCAGTGGATGTGAAATATAATTTGAGTTTCAATATATGGCTGGGGGTGCCTTTCTTCTCTCATTAATTAGTTATAGCCCTTGCTTGGTGCTGATGCTTACGTCGCTTTAGATGGCTGATATCTGCTAACCACCTTTCTGAAAGATTACAAAAGAGCCATGAAAATGAGAACGGGGAGATGGATGGATAGATGGACAGATGAGGGATGCCTCTATTACAAGGAGCGAGCACAGAAAGCTTGGATTAGGGTGAACAGCTGGTGTGGATTCAATAATCAACTGCTCTGAAAGAAAAGCCTATTTTTTCTCATCCCATGGCATTAGAGAACAGGATACCAGAGCTGCCAACCTTACAATTGAAATCTGCCCACACAGAATAGCAAATTCCCCTTGGCTTGCATTTAAATGCTCCTGGCTCATTATAACTCCATACAGCCTTTAATACATACATGTGGTCTGCATATTATCCTGCAAACAGAGCGCTGCACTGCTTCTCTCAGCGTGTCTCTGCTTTCATTTCAACACCAAAGGGAGGGATGGGGCGGGGGGAGAGAAAGGAGGACAGGGAGCTTATCGAGTTTACAGCTGCTCCTGAGAATATTGGTTTGATTCTCGTTGCTGGTCAGAATTCATTTCCACAACAGGCAGCAGGTTTGGGCGGTGAGCATTGGTTTAACAGGCTTAGGAGGTCGTCCTTCAGGACAGCCCCTTGGGAATAACACGCCCCACCAGGGAGCCGGCTGGCAGCTGGGAGCCATCCCAGCTAGCCAGGGTGCAAGGAAGGGCTGCGGCTCCTTTGGCTGTCAGTATCCATAGGGGAACGGCAGAGCCGGTACATAAATCTCCGTATGAAAAACAAGGAGGCTTCTTGGCTGCTGGTTTTCCCAGGTATGTTGGTGATGCTAGACACGGCAGGGTTACCAAGCCTTTCTCCGACCCTATCAGCGGCAGCAGCAGTGGCTGTAATTCACTCTTCTTCCCCGTCCTGAGAGCGTGCCCTCATGTCAGCCCAGGGAGCCAGCCCCGGGAGGCCGAGAGAAAGCCCTGCCCTTCGTTCACGCAGCGCCCGAGCCCTCGTCTCAGGCTGCAGACCTGCCCAGGTGCCTGGGCATGGGCTGTCATCTGAAGAGCAGAAGTCCGCCTGAACATGATGGGGACAAATGGGACAGCAAACGGCTGCCGAGTGGGGACATTTTTCTCTTCGTTCTGCCAGATGTGAATAAGAGGTTAAAGGCTCGATAATCACGCTTGATCCCATCAGCCAGCCAGTCTTTTGGCTTTTTGATGAAAGTAGAGGAAATGTTTTGTTTTTAATGCCCTCTTTGTTTTGGAAGATCAGGATAACAACAGTGACCAGAACTCTTGTTACCAAGCAATTTTGATCCATAACAGGGTACTGAATATTCAAAGGGAGAAAGCCCAAAAGCTTGGGCTATGGTTTTGCAGCTGAACACCCTATTAATAGTCACGTCATATTCCTGCTTATTCAGTGGCCTGTTTTTTAAAGGAAAACACGGCTTGTCCCTGCTGCCCCAAATGCAAGGAGAAAAATGGAAGGGGCTGCATGCAAATGTGTCAGCCTGGGTCCCTCCTGTGCTTCTTGCAGAAAGGAAAGGAAGATATTAATGCAGATGATTTTGTTACATAAATACATGTTGTATCAGGGCCATTTTTAGCATTTGTGGGGGTGTGAAGAACTTCTCCAAGCTGCGTATCTATTTCATAGGATTCAGCTGAACTGAGGAAAAGGACAGAGAGTTTTAAGGTAAACTATCAAGATACATTTTATTTAAGCCCACGCAATTCTGTACAGGGCTCCACATGACAGAAAAAAGATTTTGCTAGCACCTCTCTGGCCTTAGTAGTGCTTTTTAATGCTTTGTAACAGAAAGACCTCTTAATATAATTGGATAAACTTAAGGACAAATTCGTCATCAAATTTCAAATAATATGTCTGGCATTTGGCTTCAGAGAGTTTCAGTTTCTTTAAATTCCAAAGGGCTACAACATTCAATTAAAATGGAATTTTAAAATCCAGAAATCTAATTTTTTGTTTAATCTCAAAGTCATTTAGACTTCAAATAGATAATTTTCTAGTCAGGAAGGAGCCCATTTTTGAATGAAAAGTAAAATCTAACAAATTAGATTCCTAACATACAGAACTTCTTTTGATTTCTGAGCAGTTTTCTGTCATCCCTTCCACTTTAGCCTCATGCCTCCTCCATCCCTGTAGGGTGCACGTGGCTCACTTCACACTCCCTGACGTGCCCATCCGTACAGAAGGCAGAGAGCAAACTGTGGCCCTCAGCACAGCCGTGCCAGCTGGGGACATGTTACACCCGGCCTAAAAATGGGCCCGGGTTCTGCTGTGGGCGTAGGCTGAGGGTGGCTGGGACTGGCATGGGCAAAACTGGATTTTGCCCTCCTTCCACACACACTGGAAGTGTCTAGCAACCAGAGCAGCAAGGAGATACTCTGAGGTTTTTTGCCTGCAAATGTTTCCAAAAAACATTTTTTTATATTATCTCCTTGGCCATCTGAGAACATTTTCCTTCTGGAAAGCAGTTTTGGGGGACTATGTTTTACTTACAGGAAGGCATCGCCAAAGGGAAGTTTTCATGAGATTAACTAGTGCTGCAGTTTTTGTTTCTCATGCTCCAAAAGGATCTGATCATTCTGAAAGGAAAAATTAAAAAAAAAAAAGGACATAAACCCCTAACTTTTTATAAATCATCTGAGCTTGGCAATTTGGCTAATTTCCAAACAGTGTCTACGCTCGGTGTTTCTCAGAGCTCACCATGCAATCCACATGGGAGATCCTAGCTGGGTCACTGGTAGCTACAAGGTGCCCAAAACTAGAGGGAGGGGAAGAAGTTTAAGGAGGAGAAGGGTTACCTAAATAAGTCTAATTTAATACTTGGCACACCCATGGCAGCCTTGATCCAAAGTATTTTACAAACATGGTAAAGAATGTTAGTCTCATTTCATAAAATCAGACATAGATATGAGTCCATATTTTGGACACTTCACAGTTTAGGAACTCAACTTTTCTGCGACAGGAGTCAAGTTTCTCAAACCATCATTTAAAATTCACCCTGAATCTACTACCACCTGTGAATTACCACTCTAAGAGATTCATTTAAAGCCACCCTCTGAACTCGTGGTTTAATTAGAAAAGAAGTCAAGAATTAATTTCACTGATTGCAATAGTGCTTTTTGGTATAATGACAAGGGGAAAAAAAATGACTCAGAAACCTCCTGTGCCCCCCATATTTGCTCCTCAATACTCCATTCCCTCATTCTGTCGATTACTTTATCTTGGATTTATTTTGGAGAGACTCAACTTCAGATGAAAATCTTGCCTGCTGTTAGGGGAAGAAAGCTTTAAAATTATTGTTCAGCAGTCATCAAAGAAGGAGATAAGATAAATGCAATATATCATAATGATAAGGATTCCTGGGTGACCCCTTAGACTCCAGAGCCCAGCTTTGGTCACAGTGTTAATAGTAGGAGGAGATTCAGGAGTTCAGAGAGACTTCAGAGAGCTCGTAATCTGTGGGGAACAATAAAACTGCTAAAACTATGCTTTATACAGGCTGACTGCCCAAAGCCACGGCTTATGGTTTTGGAGCAGGAAATAAAGATCTTTGGGATATGCATCTTGAGACAAAGAGTAAAATTTATTTCCAGTAATAATGCATTCAACATGAAAGAAAATAAGGGAAGTCTCATCATTGAGAGAACAACCAGGTTCTCACTTGGACGTGGTTCAAAATAAGATACACACTGGAAAGAGGCATCCAGTACCAACTATGAGGACAGTTGAATGGAGAGAATAATACAGAGACAGGTCTTTTCTACCTGTTGTTTCCATTAGAAACATAGAGTTTCTCCAAGACATTTGTTTACTCTGCTTGCCACACAGTAACACAGCAAAAGCACCTTTTCAGTGTGTCACAGCTGAGATTTAAGAGAAGTTTGCAAAACCCAAGCCACACCAAACAAGTCACAGCGGCAAGCAGGTTAAAAATTAACAGAACCTGTAAACAATAAAACCAATGAAATCATCCTTGTAGACTGCCGCTCTGCATTACAAAAGAAAAAGTAAGGAAAATATGGAAAGGAGGGAAAATGCAGTTTAATGCTATCAGTATGTGGCTGGGAAGCAGGAATAGATCAACATGGGATTTTGTGAAGATTTCACTGAATTCAGTATCTGTAGCAGCAGTCCCACCTCAGATACAATGCCCCTGGGCCAGCTGGGAGCCACCACTGTGGACACAGTGGTACCCCCTGGCACCAGGCACCTCACCAAAGTGTCCTTCCGCAGTCACAGCAGTAATGCAGGCATCTCTGAAGGGTGAATCAACAGCTAAAATTTGTATGTAACTGTGGAAATGCCTATTCTCTTCCACCTAACTAAACTGCTTAATTTAGGGGCTCTGAAGTTCTTGTGTCCCTCTCTAAGTAAGAAAAAGAAACAGGGTACTTCAGGAGGTGGTTTTGGCTTTGTTCCTATGGCCGTTTTTTCCTGGCAGCTAAAGCAATGTAATCAGACATCTCCACCTCCTCTTCTCCCCACCCACGCCATCGCAGGTAGGTAGTTGGCAGCAGAGCAATGTGGTGAACTGGGTTGGTGACCCCATCTGGGTCAAAAGAAACTCTGCCAAAAAAACCCACCCACCCAACCAACCAAATAAAACCCACAGATATTAGATAAACCTAATCAGTCTAGTGGAGGAAACAAGCAGTGCCCTGATAGTGGGAACATCTGTTCCAGAGACATAAATCATCCTCATGGGTTTACATTAAGAATACAGAGATGCACAAGAGGTACTGAACCCATTCTGCAGAGCCTTTTCTCAGGGACCATGAAAGTTTGAAAGGTTGCATGAACAGAGGCAAAAATGAAAAAGTAAAAACAGGTAAGTCACAAATTCATAGGAAATCTATGAGAAGTGGAATGACCTTCACTCTTCTTCCCTTATCTCTCATCCTTACAAGGAGAGAGAAAAAAAGCTGTGTTATCTTAGCTCTTTTTCAACAGACACAATGGACTGTATTTTGTTGCTGTAAACCTAGTGCCAACAAAAGGATATATTTGTCCTAATGTGCTGCTTTGTTCACAGTGCTGTACAAAAATTACATTATAAGGACACAGACACAGTATCTATTTAATCAATGTAATACATTACGTTCCTACTCAGTGATGTTTCAATAATACCCACACAGGAGTTTAGAACTGAAAGTTTCCTTAGATAAATGTCTTCCTCTTTATTCTCGTTTATCTATGCCAGACCGTTACCCTAGGCGTTAATATATATGTATAAACATGTATCGTGTTGTTTTGCTAGTGTTCTACATGGTTGTATGCACACATCTTTGTGTGCTCAAACAGGACCTGCAGCCCAGCTGTATTTGATAAATATTGCCTAACTCTATTTGATAAATGCTCCCTTTAAAATCTTTCCTCTATAACATGAAAAGTCAATGCCCTAATTTTAAGTTGCCCTTTGAAAGCGAGCCAGTATTCAGATGGATATCGACTCCGGGCCTGCTGGTTGTTCTACAGCGATGTTTGGAAGGCTGCTGTTCTAATGAATGTGCTAACATTTGATACACACACTAACAAAATCAATAGCACTATTTTTAAAAAAGCATGTGGCTTTACTAAGTACACTGTCACTACCCCGTCGTGCAGAAGTTTACTAGAAACCTCCCTATATGACTAAATTGATGCATCTGGCTCATTTCTCTACTTGCTTGCCAGAATGCATAATATCAGACTTCAAGGACATTCAAAGTCAGCCTCTGCAGCAGAAAAACTGTGCTTATTTAAGTTCGAAGTGTATGTGGTAGCCAGTACCTGAAACTCCCCTGCAAGTGTCATTTTTTCCTCATTTCTGCCCTGCTGTTGGCACAGAAGAGACCTAGGGGACCTAACACAGCTTTTCACATCAGAAATTCCTGCTTCGGTGGTTTCTGAATGAATTGGGTGACTATGGGCAGAGAATAAAATGTGTTTATAGTCACTATCGAATAAACTAATCCCTGCTCTTTTGCTCCTTGTCTTCAGTGGGCAAACACACTGAGGTTCTTGAATCTAAACCTTAGATCTGCTGCACCCTGTTTTCCAAGCAGCTACTGAAAATACCCAATCCGTGTGAGTGAACAGGCTAGAAACCTGTAAGGGAAAGGAATGTGTGTAAGAAGCAAACCCAGATGAAATCCAAATGCAGTGTATATTCAAGCACTTCTAGTGACACTGACTTGGTTCCAGCTCTGAAAATGTGTCTTCTCCTTGAGGAACTGATTCAACGCTATAGTATGTGGGCATATACTTGAACCAGAGACTAAATATAGCACTAAAGAAGTCAACAGTTAAGGCAAGATAGAAGATTAAACAGGTAATACTCTAATATTATGTTCAAGTATGTCTTCAGTCTCTGAAAAGTTTCATAATTTAGGATTATAGAACTATGTGCATCAATCAAAACTAGTTAGTTCCATTATTTGAATCTTCAGTGCTAATTAGTTGCCAAAACAGGGCACCTACCTCATCAGAAGGAATAGAAATTCCTTCATATGCATTTGTATATGTCTGTACCAGGCATAGGTTGGCTGAAAAAGAAGTCAAGCAGCTACACCAGATGAAAAAATTAGATTTTAAGTGAAAAAAGTTTCCTTTTTCTTCCAGTTTGAGCAAGCATTGGCCATAGTAAGAAAAATATGCCTTTTTTTTTTTTTTTTTTCATTTCAACACTAAAGATCCAAAAGAAAACAATACTGGAAAGTTCATGCAGCACACAGATATCCTTCCAAAGTCCTGTAGAACTGATACAGAAAAGATAGAATATTCTTATCAGAGATTCAGAGGATATTCACTAAATGGAAAGTTTGGTAATTCAAAGCCTTTGAAAGAATATTTTTTTCACACAATGAATAATTAGACAGGGACACTCATCGTCACAGGCCGTTGTCCAAGTGGAGAATAGGATCAAAGTGTAGATTCAAAGGGAGACTAGGCAGTTTAATGGGTTAAAAGTACGTCATAAGCACAAACTCAAAGAATTTTGGAGGGAATATAAATTATGTTCCATGTAATATCTCACCATGGGGGATTAGGAATGGGTTTTTCTTGGTGGCAGATTACCGCCTTTGGCCTTCTGTGCTGCTCCTTGCTGTGTCCTCCTAGATGCCTGGTGGGTGTTCCTGCCAAACAAAATACCAAGCTAGCTGGGTCGCAGTCACCAATTCATTGCAGCAACTCCTACTTCTTCAGAAGATTCCTCTCTCTTTTGAGAAAGGGATAACTAAGAAAACACAGACAGTTTTAACAGCTGGTTCTTGCTTCTCTTACAAGAAGCACCAAGAGTCTCCAGGCTACATGGTTCTCCAGGCTGCCCACAGCACCACAGAAACAGGCAGGGCACGCAAGTGAGCCTGTGCCATAGCTGCACCGCTGCCTGTGGCACAGCCAGCCACATGCACACAACCCGCCAGCAGCCAGCAGTTAGCAGGCACAGGCTTCAGGGCGAATTATACCAGTCTTGTGGGCATCTTGGACCATACTTTTGTGAAAGCCTAGGCTGAAATCTCCTGCCTTGC
Organism: Haliaeetus leucocephalus; assembly: GCF_000737465.1. NCBI lineage: Eukaryota > Metazoa > Chordata > Aves > Accipitriformes > Accipitridae > Haliaeetus > Haliaeetus leucocephalus. The sequence continues at coordinate 10,829,365 of NW_010973368.1, read as the reverse complement.
TACCCATGGTAGTGAACTTAAAGCTGTGATGGCGATGCCCACTGCTGCAGCAGTCAGCTCTGGCCTGCTGTGATCCTACATATCTAAATGTCAGTATGCCTATTTTAAAAAGAAACTTAAGATAAAAAAGAAACAAAATGAATTATCCAATTTATCTGTATATCAAGTGAGGAACTGATCCCAGTGTTCTTGAGCCCCAATGAACTGCTTTAACCCCACCTTCCCTCCTAGAGGCACACTATAAAATTAGACCGAAGTGGCCTCTATGCATCTATAAACACCTGACACTGGGAATGCAGAGAAGAAAAAGACTATTCTGCCCGGCATGCATAAGCAGTATCATGTAAACAGGAAAGAGTGGGAAGGCAATCTCTGCTGCAGACCTTTCTAATGAAACCGTACTTGTGAAACTACAGTCCAATAAGGAATAGGCAGGAGAGCACAGGAAACTGTCTATAGATCCATGGTTCATTCTGATCCTACATTATTCAAACTGAAACGGTAACCTCATACGAGTCCAGAAGTTGGTGGCTGAAAAGGCACTACATGCTGATGCCATGTGAACGATGGCCACAGAGTGGCTGGGCAGTCAGGTTTTGAGGCAGCATTGACCATGTCTGGAGAAGACCCCAGAAGGTGAGGGAAAGCCTGTGGAGGCAGAAGAGCCATAAATGTGACAGCAGGATGGAGCAGCAATGAGGTCTGCAGACCAATATGTCTATAGCTTCACTCAGCTCACCGAGCTACCACAAACATTTGCTGAATTCTTCCCCACATTCTTGTCTCATATTAGTTAATCTGCCTCAGTAAATACAGACCTTCACCAAAAAGTCAAAGTATTACAGACTGTTCTGTGGCCTGGGCATCACATCAGGGTGTTTAGTACACACATATTAGGTTAGCTTCTGGGCAGGTATTCGTCAGGTCTAACCTGATAGAGTACCAGCTATTTTTTCTCTGCAGCTGACATGCCTTTCCACATATAAGTAATATAAATGTGCGCATTTCTGTGCAAATCAGTAGACAATATCACTTTGCACCCAGGACATGGGCTCTGCTGAGTTTTCAAGGTCCTGCCACTCCTCAGGCAGTTCGTTCTATCGTGGTTCATTTTAAACAGATGATTTCCACCATGCTGGACAATTTATTCCTTTTTTATTTACAAGATGCCTCCAACTATAGAGAATATTTTGGCACCATGCAAAATTTTGTTATGTGCATGGATACATCCTGCAGGTTGTAACGATACCTCTGGATTATGAAAATCAAATATGTTCCAGAAAGGGAAGAACTTAATTATTTATAGGCTCAGATTTCTATGAGAAGTACATCACAGCTGATAAGTGTTTCTCTAAGATTTGATATTTTACCCGTTGCTGCAAGAGAACTAATAATACCAAAAGGCATTAATATGTCTTACCCAAAATCATAGATCTGATTAAAGCACTAAGAACAATTCCTTCACACTCAGTTAAGACCCTTTGTGGCATGAAACACCTGATAAAAGTAACAGCCATCCAATGCCATGGGCCAACTTTGGGCCTGATGACAGGTCGAGCAGAGGGATTCTCTGGCCAAAACAAACACAAGCTCAATGTGTGTGTGTGTGTGTGGGAAAAAACAGCAAAACCTGCCCAAACAGCAATGGGTGATGTTGCAAGGATAGCCCTGAGGAGTCAGCAGGAAGATCTATGGGCACAGAACACAGGCAGATTTGGGGCATGAAAATGGCCTGGATATTTTTTATTTGTATTGCAATCAGACAAACAAGATTCTGTGTTCATTAGCTGTAAACAAAATGATTTTGTTTAAGATTAAGCTTCATCAGAAACATCCAAAGGCAAAAAAACCCCCCCCAAAACCCTGTAAAGGCTCTGAATATTCACTAGCCTCTCAGAGGGACCATGGTGCCCAAAGGACACCTGGTAACATCCTCCTGCCTGTGTGTGGTGGGTTGACCCTGGCTGGACGCCAGGTGCCCACCAAAGCTGTTCTATCACTCCCCCTCCTTAGCTGGACAGGGGAGAGAAAATATAACAAAGGGCTTGTGGGTCGAGATAAGGACAGGAGAGATCATTCACCAATTACCGTCACGGGCAAAACAGACTCAACTTGGGGAAAATTAACTCAATTTATTACAAATCAACCAGAGTAAGGTAATGAGAAATAAAACCAAATCTCAGAACACCTTCCCTCCACCCCTCCCTTCTTCCTGGGCACAACTTCACTCCCGGATTTCTCTACCAAACCCCCCCCAGAGGCACAGGGGGACGGGGAATGGGGTTTATGGTCATCACACGTTATTTCTGCCGCTTCATCCTCCTCAGGGGCAGGACTCATCACACTCTTCCCCTGCTCCAGCGTGGGGTCCCTCCCGCAGGAGACAGGGCCTCCATGAACTTCTCCAACGTGGGCCCTTCCCACAGGCTGCAGTTCTTCACGAACTGCTCCAGCGTGTGTCCCTTCCACGGTGTGCAGTCCTTCAGGAGCACACTGCTCCAGCGTGGGTTCCCCACAGGGTCACAAGTCCTGCCAGAAAACCTGCTCCGTGGGCTCCTCTCTCCACAGATCTGCAGGTCCTGCCAGGAGCCTGCTCCAGCGTGGGCTTCCCACGGGGTCACAGCCTCCTTCGGGCACCCACCTGCTCCGGCGTGGGCTCCTCCATGAGCTGCAGGATGGATCTGCTCCCCCGTGGACCTCCCTGGGCTGCAGGGGGACAGCCTGCCTCACCATGGTCTTCACCACGGGCTGCAGGGGAATCTCTGCTCCGGCGCCTGGAGCATCTCCTCCCCTTCCTTCTGCACTGACCTTGGGGTCTGTAGAGTTGTTTCTCTTACATGTTCTCACTCCTCTCTCCGGCTCCCATTTCTGTCTGTCCCAGCAACTTTTTTTTTTTCCTTCTTAAAAATGTTATCACAGAGGCGCTACCACTATCACTGATTGGCTCGGCCTTGGCCGGTGGCGGGTCCGTCTTAGAGCCGGCTGGTATGGGCTCTCTCGAACACAGGGGAAGCTGCCAGCAGCTTCTCACAGAAGCCACCCCATTAACCCCCCCCTACACTACAAAACCTTGCCACACAAAGCCAATACACTGTGTTACAGGCACTTTCGGATGGCAGCCCTTTCCCCTGGTACCTGATGGTGAAACAAATACCAGTGTAGGATACTGACCTGTTGTTAGGTTCTGTGGGACTGACGGATCGTGGGCTGCGTTAGAGTGGGCAGGATGACAGCACGCATCTTGTGCCTCAGTGCTGATTGTAGAATCTAAAATCTACAGGAGAAAAGGACTGCCCAGGATTTCCTGTAGATGAGATGTTTTAATTTGCACGAATGCAAGTGACAGACACTTTGGAAGTTTCCACTTTGTATTCTGCTTTCATCTTAATGAGTATTAACTTATTTTTCCAACAAGGGAAAACCCACAGAACACTGATCAAGAGAGGGAAACTGCAGTAGTTCTAATATTCCCCTTCACTCAGTTGTTAATACTGTATTTAGATGGGTATGTATGTAGGTGCATATCATCTCTAATGGCCAGGTTTCACCAGAAGGAGCTAAGTTAATTGGTGTGGCAATTAAGGAAAGCTCCAGCAGGATCACACCCAAGCTGAATTAAGCCACAGGACTCCTTAAATCTGTTTCCCACAATCTGTGAGCAATACATGGATGCTGTTGCTCCTCATCAGCCTGAACCCATCTAACTGCAGGTTCCTCAGGCTTGGCTGCTCCCTGGCGAGCTCCCGTGACTTTGGACATGCCCCCTTTGGCCTGGTAAAAAAAGGTGAATAGCTTTCTGCCAGTTCAGCATGCTGGAATGGCTGGGCACCAGGGCTGGTTAGTACTGGAGCTGTTTGAGGAAGGAGGCAGGGTCCCATGGCAGGGTGGGAGGAAGAGCATGACCATGGCAACTAGCTGATATATGGCTGAAGTTCTTGTGGAATTACAGCCTGAACTGTGAAAAGCAATAGTTTTCCTTCTGTGAAATGAAGGCACTAATGCCAACTAATAGAGCTGTGGCAACTTTTCAGGCTGCCTGTGACCTAAATATCTGCTGCAATAGTGCAATAGAAGAAAAAAGTGACTTGATCTGTCTAGCATCTAAATTACTTGGGTTTGTATTAACTGATCAACTTCTTGCAAGACATGCTTATTTTTTACAGAACAGCATATTGTGAAAACCAAGCAATTCTTCTGAAAGCTGTAAAATATAGTCACTGCAAGTGGGCACCAGCACAAATGAAGCAGCCAGTGCCAGGAAGCATTATACCCCCTGCCAAAGAGCCCCTCTTTGTATTTATTATATGTTAAAACAAGCTGCTCTCTGCAAGCTCTATTTCAGAGCCTGGAGGTACAGGATTGAATCGCACACTCTGACAGTGCCACTGGTATGGCGGAGGAAGCCGGACACTGTGCTGCTTTGCCTCACACCAGCCCTGCCAGGCGTGGGAGGACCGGACTCCAAAAGTGATGGGTACTCACAGCTAGTGCCAACGGCAGGGCAAGGCGCAGCTGTCCCGCAGCTCCTGGCGCTGGGCTGAGGGCATCTCCTGCTTCCCCCTGACAAGTGCTACCTGGCCAGCCTCTCCATTTCCAATGAAACAGAACATTATGTTTACAGTGATGTTCATTACAGCTGTACATGTATTTCGGACCTTTCTGCTCCACAGAAACATAGTGATTTATGCAGGCATTTGGACATCTCGGGGCATCTCATCCTCTAAATGAATCTAACCTCTCAACAACCTTCTTGGGTAGATACTGTGTCATCAGCTTCCCCAAGCAGAAATCAAGTGCTTTGCAGCTGAGTGGCCTGCTAAGGCATGAGTGTGTCCGTGGCACACCAGCAAGGGGAACCAGCTATACACTGAGAGGGCAAGGACTCTGCTGAGTCATCAGGGCACTAAGGCCTCCCACAGCCCCTGCCTCTGTGCCCCAAGGGTCAGCCCCACGCTGGCTCTGCCTGTGGACTTCAATAGGCCCATTGAGAGGTACCAGAATGGGATTTGCCCTTGCCTTGTTCTGCCAAATGGATGTAACAGCAACAGAGAAAATGCACAGACAGGATTTTCCAGCCTGTCATCCAAGTAGAAAAAGGAACAGGAAAGAAGAGAAGGAGAAAGGAGAGTAACAGAGAAAGTCAAAATGAAAGCAAGCAGAGGAGATAGGGTGGAAATATACCTCCTGGGTCTTCGGCCCAGGTTCCTCACTATTGCAGCAACTGTGTCATGTAAATCTTCTTAAGCTTGATCTCACACTTGTTTGACTTCTTCTGAACCCCCCTACTCCCATTGGGAAAGCTATTTTGGAACCCCACTCCTCTCGTGGCTAGAAGCCTTTTAATTTCCAGCCTAATTTTGTTCATAGCCATATGTCCACTTGTTCTTGTGCCAGCCTTGTACCATAGCTTAAATAGTTCTCCCTGGATGATGTTAACCTCTCAGTTCTGGTTTCATGCTTAGCTTAAGCTGACTCTATGTGTGGCCTGCTGCCAAACAGGCATTCCCTCACCTCCCTCCAGCCGGTGGCACCAGCACATCCTGTATGTCTGCTCTTGACAATGTGGTCACACTTCTTCCTCCCTACCACACTAGTGCTCACTCTATTGCTGACCTCATGGTCAGCCAGTCTTGGAAAACTCATCTAGCTGAAAATTAACTCAGAAAAGATCCCTGATCCCACAGTTATCCAAGCATAAGCACTGGGCCAAGAGAGGTGTCAGGACTGTGCAGCACAGGCAGAGAGAGGTCAAAAAACCCTGTGCTAACAGCCTGGACATCAATCGGTTTAAACTATTTGTGAATCCACATCCAAAGAGAGCAAGACTTCACTCTTACCCTTTCGCATTGCCAGGTAGTAAGTCACACTTCTAACTTCTTCTTGTCAGATAGATTGTTCATCTTCCAGATATCCTCTGCTTTTGTTTCTGCTGGAGTTAATCTCTCTGGAGCAGGGGATGACCAGACCTGGACACGCTGTTCTGGAAGAGACCTCACCAGTGCCCTCTTCAATGGCATTCCTACTTCTCTTTCTGGGTTAGAAAAATGTTAGCAGACATGTCCTGAGACTGCAAGGTTTTTTCCATTGAGAAAGAGAATTAAAAGATCTGAAAGATCCAGTGAGGTGGACAGAGAAAGAGGACACAATTGTTACCTGGGATGAAAGCAGAACCTAGAGGTTTCTCTCAGTCCTGGGCCTTCATGTGCTGAACCCTGCCCTAACATGCTCTTAGCACCTTTGCCTTCCCCAGAGAAGTTCCTATGTAATTAAAAACCTTTCCTTGGGTAGTGGTGTGAGCATCTCAGTGCCAGGGAGGTAAGAGGAGGTGATGCTGACAAATCAGGCAATGGCAGTGCCTTAGCTAGTGGTTTCCTCCCATCAGACAGATGCTTCTGTTGTTAAGCTCAAGAACCATCTAACCGCATGTGCTTGTAGTCAGGATATGCTTATGCGTGTTGTTGACATAGAGCCTATGTGTCCCTTCACATGATATTTTGTAAAATGCAAGAGATAAACAAATGAAACAGAAGAGTAATAGGAGGAAATAGAGATAAAAATCTTTCTCTCCAGAGAAAAAAGAAGAAAAAAAAGAAAGGAGTCCAACCACTCTTTAAATGATTTTGCATTTTAAACCCTGACGGGCTATCTGGTCCTTAGTGTCTTGTCCATTGTCATCCTTTCCCAAGCCCACAGTGGTGTAGCATGAGCGACAGTTCTCCCTGGGTCCTTTGTTTTCAGGAAAAAAGTAAAATTGCCAGAGTACCTCTGAGAATTCAACACTGAATCACTTCACACCTGATAACAAATATGGGATGTTCCCTGGTCAGAAAGGCATCCTTCTGCCTAGCAGCTGAACCATATAAACCCTGTTGCAGCTTTGACGCAGGGCCCTGGTCCCAGGAGCTAGAAGATAGGGCCTGCTCGAGGCCACAGGCTGGCAGCACAATGAATCTGCAGCCTCCGTCTGCAGAAGCTTCCTCTGAATCACATCAATCATTCCTTAACACCACAACCACTTGCTTCCTTCCCTGTCACGATCCTGCAGGACAGCGAGCTGGGGGTCCCTGTCAGAAAGGGCTGTGTGAGTGCTGGGCAGGACTGTCATAAAGAGACCCAGACTGAACTCTCTCGTACACACTGTGTTGGTTGGGCTGGATAGACTTGTACAGCAAGTTTACTGCCCATCCACAGGCCACCTGGGCTTTGTGCATGCGGTAAGTCTCACATGAGGGACACCTCAACCATCTGCACACACGCAGTGAAGCTGCTCTGCATCTGTCTGCAAATAGCAGTTAGTCTTCTGGGGTTTCTAGACATCTTACCCTGAATGGAAAAAGAGGGCTTGTCCCACAGAGGTTTTGCCCCTTGGAATATCAGAAATTGTCCCCTTAAACTACCTCTGCTTGGTTACAGAAATAAGTATTTGATGAATAAAAATCAGGAAACAAGTAGGAAATAAATAAGAGTTACTTTTAATACTGTTTTAGAAAACTCAACAAATATGAAAATGACCTAATCCTTATATTAAAGCCATATTAGGGGACTGGAGGGATATATAATTGCTCTGCTGTATGGATTATCTGATGGAGTAACGCTCAGAAGTACTGCTTGCCAACTGCATACATAAACCTGGTTTATCGCAGCCCCAACAAAGTAGATTATGGTTTTGTGGTGCCCTTATCCACATGTTCAGTCAACAGGACTGCATTACCTTCCTCAGTGACCTTCATATTGCTCTTCCAAATTCAACAGCCAGGCATTAGTCCCCAGCTCCAGCTAAGGTAAGTGGCTGCAGTGCCAGTGGTGCGAGCTGGGGCAGAGCTTCATAGTGGCATCAAGGTCAATTATCTCAGAAGAGAGAAGAAAATCCCCAGCAGAGGAAACCTTCACCTTGAACCTGCTGTGTGTCACCAGGAAGGCTTAGCCCCTCTGAGCACTTCGTGCTAAACTGTCATCCTGCCACGAGTGGCATCAGGCACCAGAGAGAAAGGGAAACCAAAGAGCAGAGTTCCCCAGTGCTGCTCTAATTAAGCGGTTAATTAGGTGTGAGGTGAGATGGATGTGTTGCTGCAGACTGTGGGTTTGAGGACCTGGTCCTAGTCAGAGCAAGGGCAAAGGTACAGCCTAAAGGCTCCATTGGAATGAAGCTGGAAACTTATGATTTGATCTAGCAAGATTTTATCCAGTGCTGAAGGACTTTACCAGTTTTACAGGTCCTATGAACCCGTGTTATAGCAACCTGTCTCCTTGATCTCATTTGGCATTTCAAACACTGTCAAATTTAAGGGACTTCTGTCCTCTGTGTTTTAATCCACTTGCCTTTGGCAGCCTGTGGCTTCCCCAAGGCAGACTTCAGTTCCAGGAGAGACCCTCTCAGAGACCCTTCCTGCTTACCTGAGTCCTGAAAAAATGACAAAGGGAACATGTTCTCTATTTTACAATATTTTGTCATGCATTAAAGAAAAGAGGTATATATTTTAACTGAGCTAAAAACGTTTAATGTTAAAGTTTGCAATTATTGATAACTATCTTAAGACAGAAACCCCTAGATATTTTAAAACTCTAACCATATTGTTCCAGCTGTGTTATCCATAAAGAATGTGATAGAGCTATGTAAAGCTGCTATGATTGCTAAGTGTATTCAATTATCTCTGCTGGTTTTGTCCCCCACTCCCATACTCTCCATTCCTCTCAACGTTCACTAAATATTTTAAGCTTGTTAAGCGAGCTCACGCATGCATTACAAATAAGCACTTAAAATATGGCTATTTTATCCACCTCAATGTATGGGCATGAACGTACCACTAATCTGCGTAGAGCTGTGAGACATTGTCCCTTTTCCTCTTACCCTCCCCCTTCAGAAAAAAAAAGAAAACCTATAAACTTTGGAAAACGGGTCATGCGAACGCAGGGATTTCTATAGGGAGCCCATGGAACAATGCGCACATTCGCCACGCATAGTGGGCTCCCATTGTCTCATCTTCACACACATAATAGAGGTTTTGGCAGTGGGGAGGCTAAATGGGCAACAAATGGATGGACAGTAAAGATGATGTCAGCAGAAATTGCAAGAACCTCCTCCTGCTTCTGTTTCTTTCAAAGGCTTGTGCATAGTAATTCCTCTCCATTGTGGTATACATAGTGTATATATTCATGATATGCTTGCTAAAGAAATGCTGGCTGTGGCCGGCAGAGAGGCCTGTATAAGTGCCTTTATTCCACCAGCCCCTTGGAGTTCACACAGTATGGCATCCATGAGTGGGGAGCAAAACACCAACTCTTATGTTAATGGAGATTACAGTGAAGAATGGAGAGGATGAAAGCCCGGCTGCTCGCCCACTGACAGCGATTCAGGGGATTTTCCCTTAGAACACCGGAGTACTCAACTATAGCTAAGTTTCATCAGAACTTTCTTTACAAACCATTTCAGAGATTTCACAAGCAGGCTGGAAAAATTTACATGGAGATAAACCCTTCATGTCAGGCCTCAAACAAATGGAAAAAAGGGCTGTTACTTTTGTGAGAAAGACCCAGAGATGAAACCACTAAAGCACTGCAAATACACATACGAATAGCTATGTAGTTAGAGACTGAGCTGATACACATTCAGAGGGTTGTGCAGAAGTCAGATTAAGTTAATTTACCCCAGTTGATAACTTAGATTGTGAAAATTAACACATCTTTTTTCTAGCACTTTTAAGCCACATTATGCCAATTGGAAGCAAAAGAATTCTTTTCTGTTAAATTCTCTGGGATGACTCAAGAAGTCTGTAGAGAGGTGATCAGTTCCCATTCACTTCCAGAGGACTTTTCCCCCAAGGATTTGAAGTGGCAATCAGCAGCAATGGTAGTTCTTCCACCCCTTCCTCCATCAGTCTCCTCCACAAACTGCAAGCTGTGAGATTTTAAACATTCCTATTCCTACAAGTGGAGAAATAAAAGACATTGCTGAATTATCACTTTTCAGACCATTCATCAGTCTTCAGGATATTTTTGGTCTGAGAAAAAAAAACCACCTCTATCAATTCTTTTTTCTCCTGACTCTTTATTTTCCTAATGCTTGATACCAAGATCCATTCCAAGATCCATACCAAGAATTCCTTGAAAACTATAAAAGCCATCTTCCTATTTATAAAGTTGGGCACCAGTAGCAAGATGGAGTGTATTTAACCTGTGTGTCCTCACCAGCTCCATCCTGGGCTAATAGCAATGGAGCAGCTTTACCGCCGAAGGACGCAGTGGTGGCCCTGTGTAGAGCAGGCTCGCAGCCTTCGCCTTTGAAGTCATGGATCTGAAAAGTGGTTTCACCGTGGAGAAACCAAAGATCACAGAGGGGCTGGGGTATCTCTTTCCTCATGCAAGGCGGCCCCTCCAGGAAGAAGGGAGACCGTGGGGAAGCTGACAGCACTGCCAACATGCTACCTACTGTGAGCATTAAACCTGTCTTAAACAGAGGAAATTAATACCGAGCATCTCATTTAAATGGCATCTCGTTTGGGACAGAAGCCAGGAAATATAAACGTTGGTTTTCTCTGCTCATCACTCACATGACTGTGCCTTTTGTTTTTCAGCGTGGTGAGCAGCAAGGATAGAAAATCAGCCCCAGCTCTGCATTTCCTGGCTTTTGTCAGCTGATGTCACACCCATAACATTATTCAAACGGGGGGTTTTGTATCTAACAGATAAATGTCGACAAAGCCCTGTCTAATGCCTTTTAGGTTGCTAGGAAACCCGGCTCTGTAGCCACCACAGAGATATCTCTGGCTAGGGGCTTAGATAAGCTCTGACTTGTTTTGATTAGGTGAGCTTCATTGCAGAAAAGACAGCAGCATGCTTGACATCGTGAAAATATAACCTGCGACAAAAACGATGGCACAAAGATCATTTATTGCTCACGGTCGCATTCATGGGAGGACACTAAGAATACCTTTCTAGCCTGCCAAATCACTTCCCCCCAGAAAAATCCACACTTCCTAATTAAGGTCTCCCATGGTCCCCTAGGACTTGGGGCTGCTGCTGCTAACACCTCTGTGTTAAATGGTACTGTGGTGAAAAGTCATTATTAGCCTGGCTTAATTTCATGTTTCAGGAGAACAGCAGTATTTGTGGTCTAGTGGGCAGAACAGATAACTAAGAATTAGATTGCCTGCGTTCTTCTCTCAGCTCTGCAATTTAATGATTGTGCTTAGAAAAAAAGTCTGAATGAGTTATACCTGTGGCAGATATTTATGCAACCCCTTTAACGGAGGGGGCAAAGGGACATGAGCCTCTCCGCTGCTGCTTAGGGTGACCTGGGGTCTGCTCAGGGGTGCTGAAGGTCTTCTTCTCCCTTCAGACCCAGGCTGCCTCTGCCTGCTTACAGTAGGCCGATGCCCTGCCCCTGCCTATGACATGCCCCAAAGGCAGTTGGTGAATGGTAGAAATGTCGTGCCCTCCTGATAACTGGTTTCCATCCTTCACCTCCTTCCTTACTGATAGGAAGTTTTCCCCTCGATCTATCTACTATAATCCTGGCACCTTACTTGTCTTGTCCACAGCACATATAATGAACAGGTTATCCCTTCCTCTCTGCAGCAACCTTTTATATATTTGAAAATAGTTATCCTTTCTTCCTCAGTCAACTTTTCTCTAAACAAAACAACCTAAACTTTCTCAGTCTTTCCTCATCAAGTGTATTTTCCTGAATCTCTTTAACTCCATGGGGTAGTGCCTGTGAAGGCAGGGCAGATATTCTGCAAGCTATAGACAAAACCAACAATATCGAAGTGAAAGCAGCACTCTGACCACAGGCTTAGTCATGCCGTACCTATGAGCTATGCAGTTTCTGTCCAGGTTGCTGGCAATAGCTGGGCATCACATAATCTACCCTAATCAGGAAGGGATGAGGCAGACTTGCCCGATGATGTATAAAGTTGCCAGAGGGTAGTAATGTCCAGCTGGAGCAGTCAAAACTACATGAGAGAGACCCTGGGTTCATGCTGGAGTATAAGCAGACTCAGGACTATCAGTTTGGTCTAAGTTTACATTTACATATTTACATTTAATAAAGTGCACAGCTCAATGAAATACCAGTCAGAAGAGACAACCCAGCTAAATTGCTAATGGAGTTTAAAAAGGCTCTCCCTAAATTCACACCCAATTAGATGAAAAGTTTCATTCACGCAGAAAGTGTAATCAGCCCATAATCATAGCATTGTTAAAGAAATCTCTGCTCATCAATCTATCTGAGGTAAAGCTATTACAGGAGTTAAAATGTGATCCAAAGGGTGAAAACAATCAGGCTCTTTCCAGCTAATTGGGAAAGCAAGTTTCAGAATAACGAGTTCTGCACTGAGAACTCTGCAGCTGAAGTGTTTCAGGTGGGAGAGCTCAGTACAAAGAGGTACTTTCCAAACCACTCAGTATATAGGCTAGTATTAACATCAGGCATTGCACATTTAACTCAACAGTCTAGGAAGCAATGATCTGGTATGCTTCCCCGCACCCGTGATTAAGCCTTGGGTTTGTGTACTGTGTTCAAACACACCATTATGTACTGGGACCCTGTTATGGAGGAGACAAAAAGTCTGTTGACACTGTCTTTGCAGCTCACACCTGGAGCAAGCCCTGGTCCCCTGGCTGCCCTGGACAATTTGGCCTGTTTCCCTCAGCAGCACATGAACCGTGACCACACTGCAGTGCTCTGGGAAAAAACTGGCATCCTACGAGTCTCCACTGATGTCTGCAGCTGGGGGTGAGCATCCCCATGCCTCCCCAGTCATCGGGGTCAGAATGCACTTGCCCCATACATAGCAGAGAACCATACCAGCATCATCCTCATAAGGTGACCAAGCCCAGTAAATGAGTGCAGAGGCTGTTGCAAAAACACACTGCCTGCTTCTGCTCCAACTGCATCTGCTGCCGTTGCTTCCTCAGCACACGATGTCAGAGTCCCACCACAGAAAACCTCATGCATTGGGGTGCAGGCAAGGCCAGCTCAAACTAGGGCTATGGACGGCTATACACAGATGCCTGTTAGAGCTGATTTTGGCCAGATGGTGTTTGTGCACTACTGTTGCCCCAATTATATGCTTGGCTCTTAGCTGCCAGCCAAGCTGTGACATAGCAAGTTGTTATATGGAAGTGCTGTCGGGACCTGGATGTCGTTGTTGGCAAACAAGGACGGGAGGCTGCTGGTGGAAAAGGCTGCTCGTGTGTGTGAATGGTACCCAAGGCATGGGGTGAGATGAGACTCTTTTGTCCTGGCCCCTGAGCTGCCCATCTCTGCTGAAGAATGCCTGAATCACACAGCATATCTTTCCTAAACACAGTTGTACCTAAACGTAACTTTTTACTCTCATCTCTCCAGTAAATATAACTTAGGCAAGACACCTACCAGAGCTAGAGGCAATGCCAGAGGCATGGCCTCATGCCTGGGGCCCCTGAGCATAGCAATGAAGCTGGAAGGGGTGAATGAATGGCCCCAGAGAATCTCACCTGTGTCAAGGCTTGTCAAGGTCTTAGACCTCTCAGACTCAGCATGATGCTCAAGTCCCAGGTGACAGTGCAGCACAGAGCATGCTGTTATGGCACATCAGTCCCAAACTGATGTAGTTCATGATATAGAGGCATGTATGTCAAGCCGCGCCAGCATGATGATTAGCATCACAGCTCTTTACATGCATAGCCTGTTTTAATGAATCTGAAGTCAAATTACCTACTGCTGCAGGCCAAACCCACAGCATGAACTGGTCTTGGCCAGTTCATGGTATGTGGACATCCTGGAAGTCCTCAGTACGGAAGTCCTGAATTTCTTTTTGCACCTGACAAACTTCTAGTTTTTTTATTCACAAGGTTCAGTAAAAAAACCCAAGTTGTCAAATAATGAGAGGGTTGATCTAGAGCTCCCCAGATTTGTACTTTTCATGGCAGCTAAGAGTCTTGTGAGCACAACTGAGTGACATGTGTGCGCATGAGTCTCAGCCTATGGACACTGGACAACGCTCTTGGGAGTAGGGAGTGAATATGCCCAGGTCTGTGTCAATAGTGTCTCCGGTGTGCAGATCCTTGAGAACAACCCTCTCAAATGCATCCAAGTTTCTTCGCAGAGGTAGCTATTTAGCTTGCTTCAGATAGTAGCTGGGCTGATACGGTTGCATGTAGATGACTGGGAGACCAGGGCCAAGTGGCAAATCCGACTACAAATGGACTATGCAGATGCACACAGAGTCATAGGTTGTTCACGAGGTCTGAGAGGAACAAGTACAATTTTTCCAGCTGTACTCTGCGCGGTAGCAGTTTTGGCAACCACATGCATGCTCTTACAACACTACAGATAGGTACTCAGAAAAACCCCAGATTCACTTGTTTACTTCATGGAAGAAGAGAGGAACCAATTAGACATATGACAACCAATTTCTTTGATTGACTAATGACACTTTGTCTGGCTTTAAACTCCACTCTTTTGCATATCTTGTTACTGGAAAACTGGGACTCTGTACTCACTGGAAGCAGTAGAAATGAGTTATCAATCTGTATATCATCTGTATACTGATGGCATCTCAATTCCTCATAGGCTTTTGTTCCACAAGTAGGTGAGATGCCTTAGGTATGCATTTCTGCCAAGCGATGGTCTTGCAACCCAGCCACCTCCTCGCATTTCTTTCCCTTTAGCATTCCCATTCCTGACCATTCACTTCCCCCTCCACCTCCTGTGTGAGCTTGGACACTCATTAGTCCCATATATGAGCTCATGCAGCTCCTTAAGTCAGGAGAAAATTACCCATTCTCTTTTTGCTGGCTTAGGTTTTCTCTGGATTAGCAAATGGATGTAGATCGCAGGTGGGTCTGACAAGCACCAGAGCTGACACCAGGTAAAGAGCAGGCATGCGCAGCTGGAAATGCAAGAAGTTGGGGGACAGCAGGACCTCCCCCTCCAGTGGTGAATGGCCATTAAATCAGCTCATCCCGCCTTACAGGATTGCATCTTTCTGTTTTGGCCACACACTGAACAGATGTACTGACAAGAAATAATCTAGGGGATATTAAGCAATTTCCCCTCCAAAAGTCCAGCATCTAACAAAAAGGTCCCTTGGCAACTCATCCTTTTTATATGAAAGCCCATGGTGAAGACAACAAAACCTTCAGCTCAGTGATACAATAGGCTCTGCTGTAGTTAAAAGAACCAATGTGAACAACTGACTTTCTTTACTGCTTGTCCTATATCGTCCATCCTCCAAAACAATGCAAACTCCTTGGATTCACAGAAGCACAGAAAATCAGGGTTGTCTGTGTACTCTCAGATGTGTTTCCCAGCCCAGTCACCTCGCCTAAAGAGCTCAGACAGCAGAGGTCTGTTGTCAAGAAGATCACAGCAGTAAGAGGTGTTGTACCATGCCCGTTGATTCAGCTCTTCCTTCCCTGAATTGAGTATTATAAACATGGCTCAATAACAGGCCAGATACCCTCTGGGCAGTTTCCACAGGCCTTAAATATGGTATCTGACACAGAGTAAATGGCTGAAGTTCAGCTAGACTCAGTGAAGAGTTTGCCCAATTTAGAAATGGAGTTCTCCTCAGGGACACCAGCCAGACCCATTCAAATTTGTGAAAGCATATCTATTTTACACCATTTCAGTGTGCCTGCTATTACTTCTGCCATGAGGTTGAACTTTTTAATGAGATTAATGATCCATGGGTCACTGTGATCAGTGATTGATGAGGTTCTCAGCAAAATCAATTTACTGTTTCTTTCTACCAAGGGTTGCTGCCACTCTACTGCATCCCAAACTGGGTCACAATTAAGACGACGTAGTTTGATCTGGTTTTCCCTGACCAGACGCTTCAATTCCGTGCCTGCAGTTTGTTGAATACAGTTTTCCAATAACCTCAAGGGAGCCTAATGGTAACAGTGCATTAAGCGACTGATGCTAATTTGCAGGATTGTGTATCAGGATATGCAAATGAATTAAATTAGAACTTGTTTTCAAAGGGTGTCATAAGCTGTCCCTTGAGCTTTATGTGCTTTTGGACATGATTTGATACATTAACATTTAATTTCTGCCAGGTGTGGTTCACCTTCCTCTGAGGTAAAGAGCTTACAGTCTGACACAGATCTTGTGCCTCCCTCCTTCCTCTGCTAATAAGAAATACAAGATCCAGTTTCTCTCTCCTCTTCCTTCCCCCACTGCTTTCCTCCCACAATGTTTTAAAAGCTGACAGTAATGTCAAAAATAGTTGTTGTAGGGCTCAGTTTTTGCTCAGTGACTCCCAGATCACGTTTGCTACCTTGATGTGCCAGTGCTGTTGGGAGCTGAACAGTGAGACGGTTTTTACCGCTCTTCTTCACCCTTGTATTGCCCTGGGACATCTGCTTTACCTTGACCCAAACATAAGAAACAACTAAGAGGAGATTTTTGCCATCTTTTGTCCTGGACTTGTGCTGATCCTTTCGCCTGCTAGGATGGGATTTGGGGATATTAGTCAGCCCAGTGTGAATATTTGCCCTGTGCAGGCCCTCAGGACAGTTCATAGCTTTGCAGCGCACTGTGCTATTTGATTTATGAAGTTCCAAGTGACCTGGGACATAACCACTGCCAATATTTAAGATCATAGATTTTAAAGGTCAGTAGGGACCACTAGCCTTCATTGTAACAGAAGCCAAATAATTTAATCCAGTAAATCCTGCCTCAAATTAATATCTTGTGGTTGAGCTGGAGCATATATTTTCAGAAGCTGCTCCAAACTCAATTTAGAGATTTCATTTTAATGAGGTATCCCACTGAGCTCTCTGTGTCCCTGTAACCCTCCTTGTGTGCAGCACCATGTGTGATGTGCTCACATCTCCATTCTTACAGTAGAGTTTTGCTTAAAACATAGCTGATTTTGGTTAGGGCAGCATTATTTACGGAGGGCTGCCAATGTGTTCTGCTTTGCTTAAGTCATGGGTTTATGATGTAAATTAGACAGATAATACTGTCCGTAAACCATACTGCATGATCAGATGGCAGACTAAGCTTAGTGAGATAGAGATTTCCTTTTTAATTAAAACTGCAACACTTCTGTGTGGTGGATTAACACTGAAAGGGTCACTGGAGGAAGTGAATTAAAGTAGGATTTGAATGACGAGAAAGTGGCCATTTTTGAGCAATTTAACAGCATAGCAACTGTGTCACTTCCCAATGTCTTCCTTGCAGGACTGCTAAGATTATATTATCTTTCATTAACTCCTTAAAGGTAGTAAAATGTCATCGTCATTTTATTGGTATGAAAACTGGGATGTGGAATGTTAAAATAATAATGAAATCATATTTGGCTTCTCTTTCACGATCTTCATCTTGACGATGAGACTGTTTCTGGAAGCATCCGGTACCCAGGGCTCCCACCAATTACTATGGGAGTCAAGGGATCTTCAACAGCTCCAGAAATCAAGCCCCCATAGTTCTGTTTGGGTAAATCATGTTTTTCCCTCAGAATGTGTGCACTCGGCAGTTAAGCTGCCAAATGAACACGGAGATTTAATCCCACAATACCCAGTCCTGCTGGCCAGCTTATCCCAGAAGACTGTCAGTAACCAGTGCTGCCACAGATGTCACATTTGCACTGAAACATCCTGGCTTTTCGACGAAACGCAGCCCAGAATATTTTCTTTTCCTTAAACTCTCCCAAGCTACAAATTCTTGAATCAGACTGATGTGAGCTGACCTTCACATAGGCCTCAAGATTAATTTCTCCCTATTAGACTGTATCTGCTCTTCAGCTGATATCTGTTAACAAAGCCAAATATAATGGTTGATTAACTTCAAATCTAAAACTTGCACATGAATTATTTTGCTAAATACTCTGCAATTAGACATAAGCTGAGTAAGGCAGAGACTGCGGTATTGTATTGCTAGGAAACATGTAGGGAGAAGAAATCTGAGCCATCCTTGTTCCATTAAAAAAAAAAAAAAGCAGCTGAGATATTTCCCCTCGTATTCCTCAGGTATGTAAGAAATCCTGAATCAGCTGCTCACAAAGAACAAAATTATTATAATTAAATTTCCACATGCATATTTACAGCAGTAGATTAGAAATGCCTGACAATTCTTAAGCAAATACCAGCTTTCTTCCAGAAAAAAAGTGTCTGTTGAAAATAACAAATCCAATGTGGTTACAGACATTACAAAACAGACCAGCTATTTGGTATTAAACCTCAATAAATGATTTGAATAATCAAATATTTCTGTGCTGGCACAAAAGAAAAAAGAGAGAAAAAAAGCATAACCCTGCAGATGGGATTATTAGAGGGGGAAAAATTAACTGAATTCATCACCTACAATTTCCTGCGAAAGTGACTTCATCCTGCTCAAGCTTCTACGTGAGACAACCTATAGGAAAATGAGAAAGCCTCTAATATTCAGGCTGCAAGCTCCTTGAAAGGGGGCTGAATTTACTTTGAATACTTCAACAGCACAACGGCATCCTCAACCTTGCAGAGGGCCTCTGGGCAGAGGCAAGATTAGTTTATAACAATAATAAATAAAATTCTGCTTACCCCATCGAGTACTTCAAAGGAAATTAATTTTTAGTTTTATAGAATAACTGTGAATAAAGCCCACATTAAGCAGTCTAGACCACGCTCGAGACTAGTACAAGCAATGCCTGCTATCCAGACATTTAGGAGCTGGAAAGAGAGCCCTAAAGGTACATATTTTTCCCCCAGCCCTCCTCATATCCCCTGTTACAGAAATCCACGAGATTGCAGATGCGGACGGGCTGAAGGAGGACCCAAGCCTCCACCTGCGATTACCTACCCCCGTCATTTTATGCCAGTAAACTCTGCAATGCAGCAGTGAGTACTCTGCACTTGGGTAAGTGTTTGCTTGTCTCTCGATGTCTGTGCCAGTGAACGTGTACAGGCAGCAGGGAGCTTTAATAAAGCAAACTCTGCAGTAGACTGCAGAGCAGGCTGATTAACAGTTTCGGTGGTAGTGGGGAGCGTGGCAAAGCGCTCTGCCTCCCCTCCTCCACCCAGCCTTAAACCTGATAGATCAAAGCTTTGACCAGCATCAGGTGGTTAAAACACAGTTCATTAACTCATGGTGCTTTTTGTCTGCCCACCGTAGAAAGGCTGCAGGAGCTGCTTACGATGATCACATACTAAACGTGTTTACTGGAGTTCAAAACAGCTTGTCTCCCTCATGCCAAGACCGCCCTTTAAAATGATATTAATTAAGCAAGCAGCTTTAATACAACAGGCAAATGGCATGTAATCAGTGATTATAGCAGCGGGCAAGGACATGATTTCCCAGAGCCACGGTGAGAAGGGGACAAAAGCGAGACCTTGCCTTCCCCACACGGCTTCGCCTGGGGCTCCGGCCTGCCCCGCTCACGCTCCCACTCCCACTCCCGCTCCTCCCAGGTCCCACGGGCGGCCTCCGCCTCGCACCAAGGTCCCCAGAGGGACATCTGCGTCGGGGGGAGAAAACCGGTTCCTCTTCTGTAACAAACCAGCCGGGGAAGGAGACGCGGACGGAGGGAAGGCAGGGCGACGCGGCGACAGCAGGGTGCAAAGTCACGGCCACCCCAGCTGCCCTCACGGAGCCAAGCGGGGGGCGGCCAGCCGGGCTCAGCCCCTGGAGGTGATGCTGGCAGGCAGGGCAGCGAGGGGCAGCCCCCGGCACCCAGCGAGGGCCGGGGCCCCAGCGCGAGGTAATGCTCAGCAGGCAGGGAGCCATCAAAAAGCAGCTTCCCCCAGCTGTAAGCTGTTTACCCAAATGAGATGGAAACCAAATTAATAAATTGTCCTAACTCCTGTCCCCACACTCCCACTCAGTGTATTTGCTTTTTTCCCTTCTGTCTTTGCTCCCGCCCTCCCACATGAAAAAAGCAGTTATTTGTTTATCTTCCTCGCAGTCCTTTATAATGCCTTATAAAACCATTACCCAGGCTTCTGGGCCAAAACCCTGTTTTACAGCTGTAGAAAACGCAGCTCGGAGAGGCAGAGTGACTCAGTCAGGATTTTATAGCCAGCTTTCAGTACACATTTTCTTCGGCTCCTAAAATGAACCTTCTTCCACCAGCGCCGGAACCCGAGTTACCTATCGCACTGAACTTGCTATCTTTAGCCACTCGGCCATGTATTTCTTCTTTGTTCTTCAGAGTCCTCGATGTTGCGGGATGTAAAGCCAAGTGTATACTACTGTTCACTTTAGCTTTGTGCTGGTGAAAGAACAAGCACAAAGGAGGGAGAGCAGAGGAGAAAAGGGGGCACCTTCTTTTATAAAAGGCTCTGAAATCCCATATGGAAAAACTCTATAGAAGAGAATAAATGTGATTCTAAAAGCCTATTGAATTTAAGAGAGAACGATCTCCTTCCCATATGGTTTTCAAACACCATATAGGCTACTGCAGCGTTCAAGCACCTAGAGAAAAAAGATCAGTCTCTTTTCAATGCTATGGATTTATCTATATAAAACTATTGCTTTCATTTCCACTAAGTACCTTCTGGAAAAGGCCTAGGGAAAAGGATGAGAAGATAACTAGGAAAACAATTTTGGTTGGTTTGTTTTGGATTTTGAAGTGGTTGCAGAATAGGAAGCATTACTATTGCTTTCTTCTCCTGATTCTCAATGGTATTATATTTGTTCATTTTGTTTATAGGCTTTTCTGTGGCAATTGCCACTACGGCGTCAGGCAGGGAGTTTTTAAAATAGTGTGAATGCTTGCCTAGATGTTTTGTGAGATGACTGGCTTGCCTGAATATTTATCTTCACTACACATGGAGGAGGCTCTGTTCAGAGGAAGGCAAAGTGAGTCTTCATGATCATTTATCTTGCTGGATGAAAAGCAGGAGCAAGTGAAACAGTGGTATGTATTATATCATCTAAAGCCTCTTAGGGGAGGGAGAGGACCGCAGAAGGCAGCATTGCAAACAGAAGGCATTTTCCACATAGCTGCTGCAGGAGGCACAGGCTGTTGGTCTGCCAGAGAGGGACACAGCTGTGCCAGATGTGCGGTGATATGAGCACAATGAAATTCAACATGGCATTCAGGTAGGCTAATTTCTCCACACAGAATTCAGCATAACTGTTCCCAAATCCTCCTGCACATATGTGCATATGCGTAGGAATGTTACATAAAAACAGTGTTTACCCTGGAAGCCCAGAGGAAACATTAAATGACTGCGTGCACTGCTGACGATGGACACTGGAGTGCCCAAAGGCAGCTTTTCTATGATAAATTTGTGTCAGCTTTTATATGCTACAACATCTGGGCCCAAAATTGGAGCTCACAATCTAATAAGACAGCTTGGTTATGAGCAGTCACTCCAATGTCTTGACCCTGATCATCTCCCTTTTTTAGATGATAAAAACTTGGCCCGCTCAATTACAGACTGTTCATTTCAGCTACCCCCAAGTCACGCGGTCTCGCTGGCGGAGGAGAAGTTGGCGCTGAGAGTCCGGGGTACCAATTCTCAGCCACAAAAAATTCCCTGCTGGTGTCGAGCACATTGTTTGTCAGTCAATATGTGCCATTTTCTCTGTGCTGGTGAGCGGTCCCTTTGCTGCTGGCACATGTGTGATGGGACGTGCAGTCCCATCCCTCCAGGGAAGCCCTCGTGTCACAGTAACAGGCAGACACCCCAGAGCTGCCGGGCTCTTTCCTGGAGGGACAGCTGGGCTGGGAAAGGTCACGCAAGAGAAAAGGGGAGGTTTCCTGGCCCCTGCCTCTCCCCTTGCCCACTCAGGCAAGGCTGGGAGCAATCAGCCTTTCATCTCCCCAGGCTTTTGCTTATCCAGCCATAAAACATGGATATCAATCATTCTTACCTCCCAGGTGGGTTGGGAAGCTTTGTTTGGTAATGCTTATAAAGTGCCATGACTGAAAGGCAGTGTAGAAGGGCAATGTTTTAATTTATTATTATTGGTCCTCCAAATGTGTGGAGGGAAAGGGCTGTTGCGGGGAGCGCAGTGGCACTTTGGTGGGTTACAAGACCGTCCTGTGCCGCTTTGCTCCCATGTACACCGGGAAGGCTGCTCCCATATACCATGTCACTGCACAGCAGCCTGGACTCCCCAGGAAACCGCAGAGTAAAATAACATACTGAATCATTTGCAGCTCCTCACCTTTTGGATGGCATTTTTCCACATGCTTATACATTGTTTCCATCTTATTCTGGGCCTCAGGGCTGAGGGACACCCAGGCTGCTGGACAGGGCTGACTCCAACCCCGAGCTGTGGGGCCAGGCTGGCATCACGGGTATGTACAGCACCTACAGCGGTGGCTCCTGTCACGGGTTACCTCAACAGACACAGCCACGATGCAGAGAAGTGATGGTAATCACACTATAACACAAGTCAGAACAACTTTTGCTTTATGTATGGGGCTCTTTCCACAGATTTCACTGGGTTTGAGGTCAGCTCCCAAATGCATCTCCTGCTTTCATGCTGCCCCAGCTCTCCCAGTGGCTTTCAGCTCTCTTACAGGTGACAGTGGTGAGCACACCACTTGGAGTCCTTCCCGTTCCCAGGCCCATTTCTGTGCTGCCGTGGAGGCTGCCCAGGTCCACAGCGAGTTCAATTAGGTGAGATTAGGACTCCGTTTCAAGCATCATCACCCACACTGTGAGTGCCCAATATGCCTGGACCTCAATGAGTCAGTGCTGGTTTTTAATTAATGATGAATTTTCAAGGTTATTAATTAACCCTGTTAATTTCGCTGTTCCATTTCTTAATGAGAAAATCTGAGTGAAAGTTTCTGGACTCTTTCCTGCACTGGCTTTCCTGTCTACAGCAACAAGCAGCTGTGCCGTCCTTGTGGGGTGGATTCATGAGTTTCTGCTCTGGCTCTGAGGCAAGCACCCTGGTATCCGACGCTTTGGTATTCATCTCTTTTCTTACCTTGACAGGTTTTATGAAAGGCATTGATGGAGCATTTGCCAGCTCCTTTCATGCGCTGTGACACAGCCGCTGTGTGTCACAGTGTGAGCTTCTCTTCCCACCTCTTTGCCCCTCTGATGTTTTGCTATCTGCTTGCAACGGCAGGGGTTTTATTCTAAGCATGCATATTATTGTCTCACTCTTGGCAAACTCCAAAGGATGTCTGTGTATCTCATCATACAACCTGACACAATATCCTTCCCAGATGGTCCAGATACTGTTCTGTTTCATTAACATGTTTCTCACTACTGCCAGGGCCCAATAGAGTTGTAGGAACAGTGGCTAGAGAGTGCAAAAGGCAGTAATGAGATTTTTTTATGTGCACCTTTATGGTATTGAAGAGCTTTATGTATCATGTCTCCGTACATTGTTCCTGCTCAGGCTGCTGCTGGTGAACATGTTCTGTCTGACTCCTGCATCAGCCACACTGCATCTTGATTTCCACTTAAATCAGTCTTCTACCATTTTAACCCTGGCAGCATGTGAAATCAGGAGGGCACTGGAACAATAGGCAGAATTTATACTGCAGTTTTCATTTTCACAGCAATTTTCAAACAAGAATGAATCAATCTTTAATGCTCCCTTGTGCGGAACATGACAAAAAACTGCAAGGCTGATTTTATGGACTGGGCTCAGAAAACCTGAGGGACTTGCTGAAAGCCACAAGAAAAAATATGGCCCGAGCTGCAAAAAGAACAGATGAGTTTGCAATGCCCTGTACTACTGAATTTTTACATCCACAACATGTTCCCAGACAGTACCTTTACACTCCTAAGCAGTTTATTTTCTGTCTGTGTCCTACATTGCATCACTAACAGCAGAACCAGGTGAAGAAATTCGCTGCTACCTCACTGTGTCAATGATATTCATTGATGTAACATATTCTTTCAGCGGAAAGGGAAATTAATTATTGGAAGTTATAGGGCATGTGGTGACCCAATGTCTGACAATGCTGAATGCCTTGGTAGAGTGCAGGATGTACTCAAGGCTGTACACAGGGAAAGGTCTTTGTGCAGAAAATGATTCCTCAGGCATCAGAAACTCATTCCCTCCCTTCCCCATCATTACAAAATGCTACCAAGTGGTTTCCCCGTGCTGCTGAACCTGCTGCTCCCCATTTCCATGTCTCTCTCATTCTGTTAATATAGCCAAACAATTAGCAGTTTCATCACTGAACCACAACATATCCTGATTTCAGTATACTATTAGTAGGTAGCTTTCTCATTTTGCAGACCAGGTACATCTGCACCTTAGAGATTACTCTGGAGTTTGGATTATCCTTCCCAAACCCTGTCCACAGAATGCTTCTTTGTGGGATAATCATCCACTTTGCTCTTTAGGAATAAAGATAGATTGGGAGTAAGTGATGTATGTTGTATATTACTGAGTTGAATCTGCTGTGCTATGATAGTGGGCCTGAAAGTTTGGTTAAGCTAGTTATGTGGTAATGTAAGAAATCAGATGGATAAAAAATGGTTAACAAATGTGAAGGACTGCTGGAGGTTCTGGAAGGTAAATATGGTTTAAAATCTAGGAAAATGTGGAAAGAGCCTACTGACTGCAATACCAGCTCTGACACCAATATGCTCCTTGAGCTTGGATAAAACAGTTGTTACGCTTTGCTGTAATAAGCTTCTGAAAAATTAGTTAATTTTTCTATGGTTCAAAGGTGGATTATGAGTTGAAATTATTAACCGTGTAGAGTGTTCTTACCATGTAAAATGAAGAGCAGATGACTAAGAAAAAAAAGTTACCTTTCAGGTCACTGAGAATCCCTATATAACCAAAAACATCCCCCCAAAGGAACCAGAGCAGGCAGAGGTTTGTAACAGAGTTTCTGCCTTCAGCTTGCACTTGGAAGCAAAAAGAACCCATACAGAAGAATGCAACAGCCTCTCCCCCTGAGTATTTCCTGAATATTCCCAAAAGATGGGGGTGAGGAAGAGCCGACAACATCCAGAAACTGCAAGTGCATCTTGTGTTCTGGTACAAGTGGAAATAGTCTGCGAAGGGCTCTGTCAACACGGTTTTTCCTCAACAGATGCGACCCCACATTTTCATTTGGGCAAAGGGAATAATTCTAGAAAAAGACAAGGAATTTAACAAATGCTCCAGGACAAAGCCACATAATTTGCTAGAAACTAATGAATCACATACAGTCATGCTTCCCTTTCATTCTTTTTCTTAGTGCCCATACCCATGGTCCACCTCACTTCAGTTTATTAAAGATCAGAGACCCAGTTTTAACTTCAAAGTCAGGGATATTAAAAAGACCCAAAGCTGTCAGCAAATCCTGAAAGAATGGTACTGCTTTTCTCCATTTACATTTTCACTTGCTTTTATTATTTTTCCTATTTCCTATCAAAGCTGTGGGAGGCAGTGATGCCTTTGGACTATTGCCCTATATCTTTTCATTCTGCCTTTTTCTTTCCTTTCTGGCCTATTCTGGAACTGGAAAACAATGTGGGTGGCAGAAGGGCAGCTTCCACTACTTCATTAAAACAGCTTTTTTTTTTTTTTAATTGAAAGGTTTTTGCGGAGGTTCTTATTATACCTATTAATATGCAACTTCACACCATTCTGAACAGCATTCAGCTATTATTATTTTAAGTTCAAATCCATGCACTTTTGAGTTAATACATTAAACCCATCTAGGTCCCCATATATATATTGTTGCTAGCCAGTTGGTAGCTGAGCATCTACATCGATGATGTTTTAATGATGCATTGTTCTAATATATAACCAAAAAGATAGTGCTCACATGATAGATTAGTGCCATACATCACTGTAGTGAGACATTATTTATGACGTATTGCCCAAACAATGTCTTTGGAAAGGAAGAAGAGACACATAAGAAATAGTAGGTTTTAATTTACTACATTTTTAAAAACACTTCTAACATTCTTAACACAATAATAGCTGACCTAGTCTGAAGTGGAAGAGACATGATACTAGAAGAGAGGTCTGAAGCAGATATCTGAAGTGCAATCCAGTGGGTCAGAAGGCATCACACAGACTCTTAAGATATGTCCTGTATCTATTTACACCAGCAGACAGAAAGGAAAGTGTAAACGGAATGAAGGGGGAACCTAATTTTTTGTTTTCAAAATGGATGTATGTCTGATTAGAGAGGTGGGGCTTCTACGGCTCCAGGCAAGATGCCTTTGTGGTACAAACTCCAGCTGATTCCAGCTGCACTGATCCATGAACCGCTCCCTTGCTGGAGCTGGGGGTTGAAGGAGGTATCATTTTTGATAGGGTTTTTCTTTGCGCTTTTTTTTTTCTGCTATCAAATTACACTGATCCACCAGAAAAGAAAAAAGTTCAACAGAAATATGGCTGTGTTGATGAGGCATTATTTCAGGCTAAATGTTAGCTAATTAAGAAAGATTGATATTTGGGGGTTAGGCTCTTGCCAAAATCCAGCTGGCTTGATCTAACTCTACTGCTGTGTGGCTTGGTGTGACTGGCTGTGCCCTGATACACACGCTTGTTTTGTAGGGAGAAAGAGGTAGGGAGCTTCCAGATATTCACCCTCTTTAACTCACAAACAGTTGTGATGCAAGACTCAAACCTATCGTTTTGCAGCCATGGACCATTGGTTTAACGTTTTCTGGAGCAGAGGGACGTTCGATTGCAGAACTGCACCCTATATATGCTCTTGCAGACACTTAACAGATGTAGCGTATACAGCTCATTGGTTGGACCAGCACCCTACCGCCTGGAAGGAGTAGGGTTTCAGTGAGCACTGGTGGCTTCTGCAAAGGCAGTGTTTCAAGATGACTGCTGAAAGCTCTGATAACTAGTCACATATAGGAAGCATGCACATTGGGACAGCAAGAAAATAAAGGGGAAAAAGGAGACAAAAGCTAGTGAGCTAAGCATCGAGCTGGCAAGGGCCGCAGTGGAGTTAGCCGTCCCTAATGATATGCCAAATGGGACTTCTGAAAACTGCCATGTCCGAAGCATTTCTTTCATCCCATGGCTGCGTATACCCTAGTGCTCCAAATGAAGATGTTGCAAGACAAGAAAACACATAAGCCACCTAAACACTAAAGCTGGTGTGCAAAAAGCATTTGTTTCTTCAAGAAAAATACTGCTGCACATAAAATATGAAGTACATTGAGTTGTCTGATCATGCTTTTCCTATATGTGTCCTTCCACTGACATCAGCTGGAACAGTGAGTGAATAATAAGGAAAAAAATAGAATTATTGGTATTAAAGAACAAAATCCCTGATCACTGTAATATCCAGTTATGCAGTTAACATGTATCTAATGTAGGAAAAAACCACTAAGTAGACATTGTACTCCAGGCAGAAAATATTAGACTTTAATTAAATGAAGTAAACATCTCATTAAATGTCTGTTTTTACAGACACTAATGAACATTATTGCTGAAGGGGCAAAGGAAATAAGACAATGAATAAGGTAAAATGTAGTCCTTAACAATTTTGAGTTGTAAATATTTCCTGTGACCTAACGAGGTATAATAAGAAATCTTACTATATTAAAATACCTTTAAGGATGTAAGAAAACTGATCTCTGATCAACTCAGCTAGAAATTAGACCACACATTTCTGCTTGTCTTTATAAAAACTCCCGCTCTGATTATAATGTACCATTGAAGAAGATAGCGTTATTTATTTTAGGGTATTTCACACTAGGAGAGCAGAAGCTCTCAACTGCAAGGCAACCTTGAAAAAGGTATAGAGAAATTTGAGCAATAAAGACCTCAGTTTTAGAAGTTTTCTTTAGCTTCTGCTTACTCTTTTCAGGCAGAGTAGCCTACCTTTCATCCTACCTCTTCCCGCAGGTTGCATGGTGAGATATGTACTCATCGCTCCCCTTTACCTCCAAAATTCAGGGCACGCAGCATTTTTGCCCAAAGCCTGCCTGGTACAGCGCTGGGCCTTGCAAGGTGCTGTGTTTTCCCTGTCCATTGTGGGATGGGGCTTATCCCTCCTCATATCCGGTGCCTCCAACCCAACTTTGGGAAGGGCTGTACTCCCCCCCCAGGCTCTCTCCTGTCTCTTCCTCCTTTCCTGGTTCCCCTTTCCCGCCCTTCCTGCTGATTTCACCACATGCCACCAGACGAGGAAGCTCCTCAAAGCTGCCAGGTGCAAAGTGTAGGTCTGGACCAGGACAGGGCTCTTTCATGGTTTCTGGGACCTTCTCTTCTGCCCCATCAGCTTTCCCTTTTACTCTGCTCCTTGGTTGCAGAGAACGTGGCTTTTGCTCTCTGCCTGTTTTTCCCACATCATATCCAACACCGTTCTCTGTCCATGATTTTAGAGTTTCCAAGGTGTCAGTGAGCTGTCTGCAAGCCTGAAGAGCCCCAGGAGCTGTGTTTATCCCGGTGCCCTGCTGCAGGCAGGCAGTTCTCCTCTCCCCGTCATGCTGCAGCACCACCAGCTTCAGCACTGAGTTTTGATCAGCCATAATACTCCCGTGCAGGAGGAGGTACAGCTTTGTACATACATCTCACATTACTCATTCATCAGAGCTTGCCTGGGTGGTTGCTGGTTATTTACAGGAGACCCTGTCTTTCTGTCGTGCCCAATGTTGTTTTTCTCTGAAGCGTCGGATACAAGGCGTTGCTGGAGGCAAGATGCCCGGTGTGGGTGATCAAACCCACTTCGCTTCTGCCCTGGAAATCAAGATCAGTCATGGCTTACAGTCCTGCAAGCCAGATGGTTAGCAGGGCTGTTGAATTCATTTCTTGGTCTTTCTGTGCGTAAATCCAACAAAATGCTTTTACCTTCCTACAGCTGGCACATGTGCCTAACGATTTGATCTTTTGCATTTTAAATATTTATTCAGTATTTAATTTAAACCCCTGAGACTAAGCCTGGTGCTTTAACTTAGCCCTCAACTAGTTTCACTGAATCATCTCTATCACAATTCGGCGATCTTCAACAAATTGGCTTCATATACTAGTAGGGCACAATCTTTTTTCTATTTGTATTTTGGGGGTATTTTGGAAAGAGCTGGTGGTGATTTTTTTAAGTATTACAAGGCATTAAACTGTTGTTTCTGTCTTTTAAATTATAGATGGTCTCCATAGAGACACTGAAGTTCTACATTGCTCTCTTGAATTGCCTGAAGAAGTGGCACTTAGAATTACATTCGGAACAATGCTAATTAGCAAATGCTGAATTTTAAACAAGATTCACAGCAAGGTTTTTGTCTGATAGGAGCAGCAACCAGCAATTGACTGACCAAACTGACAAAACTGAATTACAGACAACATGCTATTTAATTATTCATTAGACATTTTACAGGGTTAACTACAATAGGCACCATTCCCTTTCTGAGGAATCACTGAGCCAAGCATAAGTGCCTTAGAAATCCAGCATAATAAACAGTCGGACAGAATCAGCAAAATGAAATCTGCTTCCCAAATTGCAGATTTATTGAGGAGGGGAGAGGCAGAAACAAACCTCTGCAGCCATTTGATGAGAATGCCCCAGTGCTTGTACAGAATAGAAATAACTTGTCAGGAGCCCAATCCCGCAGATAAAGCTACCGTAAGAGGGTTTTGGTGAAGGGAACCATTGCTGAACTGGGAGGAGGACAAAACACATGTCCCCAGTCTAGTATTAGGCCTGGACAGTGCCAGGCGAAGGAAGATGGAGCAGAGCTCCCCGGGGGCCCCTGAATCTCCCATTTCTGCCCAGAACCATGGGTATCTCTGACTCCCACGTGTGTGTGTAGGGGCACAGGTCCCCCAGCTCCTTGCGCGGGTCCCCTGCATGCCCACCTGCTGCGCAGGGGGGTCTTCAAGGGCTGGCTGGGAGGTAAAACCAGGTGGATATTTTGACCACAACAGAGGTCAGAAACTGCCAGTAGCTGAACACAGAAGCCAGATGTTGGTGCTAGAACTCATTAACCTGGCAGGTAAGGAGAAAAAGAAAGCTTTGGAGAAGCTTTTATGTTAGCTAAGACCTTGTCACTTGCAGAATAAGCCACGGTCAAAGGAAATGATTGCAAGAAGGGGGAAGATTCATGGATCCATGCAGAAGCCACAAAGTGTGGGGAAAGATCTTGGACAGATGCTGACCTAAGCTTAGGCACACTTAGGAAATGGAGACTGGGAAATACATGTTTATTCCACTACTTGGTTTTGATCTATGTATTTCTTGTGCAAGTTAAAGCAAAGACCGAGTCTGCTCCAGCAAAGCCAGTGAATGAGGACAATGTTCTGCCTCTCCCAAGCCAAAGGAAACTGAAGAGGAAATGCTGCTCACTTGTGCAGTCCCAAACGCAGGAGCTGGACACAAGTCCCTGTGAGCAGCACTGGCAGGACTGCTTCAGGTGGTACTCGGGTGACTGCAGTTATCTGCACTTAGATGCAACACAGACCAGGTGAATAAGCTGGGGCCACGTTTTGTGCCAAGATTTATGGTTGGAATGGGACAGGGGGACTGCTGGCATGCTATGTCCTTTCTCTGGAAGGCAGGGGTGGTAGTGATTGCCAGCATTGCAGGCAGGAAGCTCAGTCAGCACGGTTTTAAGTGTACGTTAGTGTAACTGATGTTTGCGGAGAGCACTGATCCTTAGAGGGAAAAGTATTTTTAAAGAGTACCAAAGTTTCAGTAGTAATGTAGTCCAATCTCTTACTATACTATATCAGTCTTTGTTGTGAATTTGTAACTGAAGTAGAAGGCAGTGAGAGATCCTGGGATTATCTCTGAAAGCCTTGGTTTGTGGAGCTTCCCTTAATGCCTTCAGTGTTTCTGTAACTCTCTCTAATGCTTCCCATGCATTAGACATGGCCCCACTGTTAATGATGGATTCAGAAATGGAAAAATGAGCAAATCAATAGACCAGACTTCACCTCACATGCACATGTCTGTCAGCCCTCCCAGATGGATGCGGTACCTGCGGATGCTGTTAAGCACTGCAACAGGCATTTACCTGCTACCTACTCTGTGTGGGGAGAAACACGAGTGCAAAACGGACAACTTCAAAACATTACATCATGCTCCCTTGGCTGGGATGGTGCATTATATATCAGGTATTCGTATAAGGGGATTATGTTTTTCAAGATGAGACAAATGAGTGAGTAGGATGAAATCTCCTATCTAATCAAATGGAATCAAATGTGACTGGTAATGCCATTCACAGCTATGGTGATACTTCACCGTCCTTATTATAGTATAGCTACCTACATACAGGCTGAAACTCAACTTAGTATAATAAAATCTATCTATCTATCTAAAGTGGTTCACAATCTGTAGTCAGTTATTTTCCTACTACTACTTTTTCATATCAGCAGTCACTGTACTTGCCACAAACATTTGAATGATCTGTCGTAGGAGAGACTTGTCCTGCAAACAGTCTCTGTACACTGAGGTTCTGGTAAATAATATGTGTACTGCACCTGACTACAAGAAAGATCTCATCCTGTGTATTATTTTCTATGCAGTGTCCACCATTATTATGACTGCATGTCCCAAAACACAGAGAAGGCTCACATAAGGATACAATTATTTCCCTTTTCCGTTCAGCCTGCATATTTTATTCTTGCTAGTTTTGTCAGCACCATAAAAAAGCTGGGTGCTGAAGCCTGCAGACTTCTTGTTCTCTCCTGGCACTGAATCCCACATACGTCTCAGAGAGCAATTGGTCTCCTTTCATGTGTCCACTGAACATGGCACTGTAGGAGTATACATAAGGGAAAGCCTGAAATAGGACCTTTTAATTTGACAAATGAGAAGTAAAAAGATGCTGGGTTGCCACTGTTGCTGGTTAAGGCAGCTGCACTCAGCAACATCCAGGCACATCAGTTGAGCTGAGCACAATTATATAGGTTTGAGGGAGCGTGCAGTTTCTCCCAGTCACCAAAGGGTTCATAAATGACCATCCAAAGAGATTAAAAAGAAGAACCTGGTGTTTACCCATACCTTTCTCTCTCCATTTGTATGGTGCCAGCTACATAAATACCCACTTCTCCATTATGTGATTGCTTTTTAATCTAGGGTAAGATCGTGCCTCGGGGATGGCATCCACAAGTGGATTTGCCCTGCTTGCATGAAAAGATAGTCAGACACTTTGTAATCACCCTGAGTCCCCAGACTCCCAATGCTATTTTGTGGTCTTAGATGTTCATGGAGTAAAAGAAAAAGGCCATGTGAAAGAAGGCATTGGCACACTGATCTAGGACCACTTGCTGAGCCTGTGCTGTGCTCATTTTAAAGCAACCTTGTCTGGGGTTGTGCAACCTTAGGGTAGGCATCAGCCAGGCATACCTGGTCCACATGAAGCTGGGGATGGGCAGAGGGTTTGGAGGAGAGGGTCCCAGGCGGCTGAGAGAGCAAGCACAGGTGGGGTGTGCCACAGCCGGGGTCAAGGGCTCTCACAGGTTCTGAGGATTTTAAAAGTGTAAACCCCAACTGAGTCTCAGCTCCCTCCTCTGGTATTTCCCAGAGAAGGAAAGGGGGTATCTGGGGCTGGACCACTTGGATGAATGAAATGAATAGAAGTGAGAATTAAATGTTTATTGAATAGTTTTGTTCACTTTAGTGTGTTTTCCTGTTACCTAGGAACAAATTAGCAATTACTTCAGATCTGATATCCAAAGAATGCACCTCTGGAACTGACCTGACTGCATGGGTTCTGGCTGCACCTCGGTCTGCATGGAGGTTTGAGCAGCTTGGTCTGTGTCCAAAAGTAGTTTGAATCCAAACAGTGCTTGTTGTTTTATAAGAGTGGCTCTAATTGCTGAATTAAACAGAAATAAGAAAAAAAAATGAAAGCAAGCAAAGGAATTTTTAACTGCAATATAGCCCATTTGATATTTCTGTATTTATTATTGTAGTGACCCATCACCTGGACCCATTATTTCAATCTACATTGGTCCAAAAACTATGAAGCAACAGTACTTTCTACCAAAAGCTGTATTACAATACATTAGCAAGAGAGCTCACTGTCTCAGAGCTGAAGATGTCTCCTTAGACTAATGTTCAGTTTCTATATTTTCTGGCTTTTTGTTGATTTATCCATGCAGCCATAATATCACAATGCTGCAGGCTTTTATGTTTCATCTCCTAGCTTTCTAAAGGAAACAAGAAATATAAAAAGGTAATTTAATGCACTCCACAATTACTATTTAAGCATTACATCATCAGAAAGGCTGTCACTAACTAGTAAGTGGTCCCAATGACAAGACAGCATTACCTAGCAACTGCAGAGAAGTCATTAACCCTTTTCTGAGTACCATATCCACCAATGAAGCTGGAAATATGTTGCAGGAAACAAATGCATATGCCCAAGTGCCTGAAAAAAACCCAACTTCTTCCATCTTGTGATTATGGTGTGAACATTTTGCTCTGTAATTCTGAAAAGATGCCCAATTCAGTTCTGTGAAAGAACATATGAGGATCAAACGGCTGTGAAGGCAGCTTCTGAGAAAGAAGGGAAGCGTGATGAATCATACTAGTGTTATGTGTGCAGACGTAGGGTGAGACTGTTTTTTTCTCTCGCCTGAAGAAGGATGACTGGTTAAAATATTACCAAGAGTCTCAGGAGGTTTACAGTTATTATTTGTACAGCTCATGGGTCTTATAGGGAAGTTGTTATGTTCACCCCATATTTTGCAGAGCAGAAAGAGGTAGAGTTAACTATAAGCTTTAAATTTAAGTAAGATTTATGTGAAGAAAACAAAATTAGATCTGAACTCTGCCATGATTTACATGGGAATGGGCAGGTCCTGAGGGGTGAAGCACATGTGGGGCACCTCCCAGGCCCCGGCCCGCTCCTGACAAACGCTACCAGCTCCTGAGTCTGTGCACCTCCCAGGAAACTTCTGGGATTGCTTCTGCTGCAGGGCTGAAATCTGCAGTCCACACTGAGAAACAGTGAGGACCTCCACTGCAGCTGCAGCTCACACAGCCACACGCCAGGAAACTGCCAGCAGAAGCGAGCGCTTCTGGCAGGAGGGATCTGGAAGAGGCACCAAGAACCAGGTCTGCACGCTCAGGACTCGACTGGCTGCCAGCAGGTGTGCATCTTCCTGTTTCCCCCTACACTAGACGGGTTTCCAGGCCCTCGGAAAGACATCCGTGGTGATGTCAGCAGGCTCTGTCTATCTTCAAACACTGCCTTTTATTTTGTTTGAACACAGCTGTAAGGTAACAAACACAGCAGCCCAATTTGTAGGTCTTGTCTTTAATTGCACGGCTTGCAGTAGCCGTGAAAGCAAGCGAGCCAGAAGATTAAGGAAGTGTGAGGAGAGGAAGAAAAATGCAGAAAAAGGGCAGCAAGAAGAGCAGAGTATTTTCTTTTAAAAAGTCCAACAAAGATGGTCTGGACAAACATCACTCTAATTGGAGCAATTCTTCAGTATTTTATTCCAAATAAACAAACTGTCCAACTCTGTTCTATATGATGCTGTGTATTAGTTCCAATGATCTTCAACTGGGTGCTGGGACTGCACCGCTTTATGTGTTTCCATTCCAGATGAGTAAAACAAGCTTTGTAAAATCCCCCCAGAAAAAGATGATGTCCCACTAAATCACTACTCCTATATGATTATAAAAAGACTGACTTTGATTACTCTGTTACTTTGTCATAAGCAATACTAAAGCAGAGCAATAACTAGCCAGCATGAAAGAGCGAGCGTTTTCAGCAAAAGTGCAGAGAAGCAGATAGGACTTAATTTGTGTTCTGCAAAGGCTCAAGCCAGCCAGGAGCTGACACTCTGCCTCTCGCCAACTTCACTAGAAATCTCTCAGCATCTCATAGGATCTCTGAGCATCTGGTAATATCAACCCCATCAGTGCAGTTCCAAGTACTCAATGTCCACATCACCTGTTAATATAAGTTATAGTCAGGGGGACACACTGTTTGTAAGAGCTGGTCCAAATGCTGGTGAACACCTTCACTATTTTACTAGGTTAAAAATGGTGCACTCACTCAAGACATCAACGGAAGTATCATCGTTAGTGCCATGAGGATCAAACCATGTAAAACGATTTCGAAGTATTTTCATGTCATAAAATAAGTACAGACATTAAAGTCACCAATCTTGTTGCCTACAAATACTGCTGGTGCCTAGGAATTTACTAAACTATCCACAGAGCTTTGTGAACTATCTTTAGGACCTGAGCCAAATCCCAGACCCTGATCCTTCTTTGATGTTATGACTACTTTTATAGCACCCTATTCCAATTGTTTTTCTTATTTTAATTAACAAATTTCTTAATAGCAATGATACGCTGTATGCATTTCACTGTGAGGAGATTATTACACAGTGAGTTTGTTAAATTTGTTTGGTCTATGACCTTGTGGCCTCTAACACTATCTAAGTAGCCAGTGGATATACAGAATAGCACTGTATTGCCTGCAGCATCCAGACACCTAAGCCTTTGCACCTCACACAGAGAAACTCATTAGAAAACCAGCCTGAAGGAGTGGAAATAAAATTAAAACAAAACATGGAAACTGTTGTTGCAAAGTAAAAAGTGGCCCAAAAGAGGGTAATTCCATTAGTACATTTGATAATGTGAGGCAAAATTGCAACTCTAATGGAGACTTTCAGCAGAAATCATAAATGAGCAATGAAGATACTGGTCTTTTCAAGTGCCACATGGTTCAGTAGAGAACTCACAACCATTTAATGAAAAATTTGTTAAAGAAAAGAGAAGCAGCAAATTTTTCCCTCAATTAAAGTCAATGGGATTGCATGTATAAGTCAACTGTAACTCAAAGTGACATTCTTGTAATATTAAATATTCATTGAAATTCTGCATTAATACATGTACTGTTCTAATGGATCATTTTATTCTCTGTGAGTGCACAATTCTCTTTTTTTTCAGTGTAGCACTGTATATTACCTAATCACATTGAGAAAACATACACGACTTCAAAATGGTGCACTGTAGAAAAATTTTTAAAACTCAGGCTGCACAACCAATGCCATCTCAGTAGCTTTACTCAGAGGGGCAAACTGATGGGAGAGTGATACCTCCTCTATTCACCAGTGGAAGCCTTGACTACCTAAGAAAGAGGCCAGATTTTTTTCAGAAGTATCTGCCATTCTGCAGTCCCTGTTCTCTTTTCAACTGAGCTATTGCTGACTTTGAAAACTTGCCCGCCTGGATATTCTGCAAGGTATGACTTAAACTACAGATATTATTTTATTTACATTTATATTAAACCTAACAAAGAGAAATACAAAATGCAGGGTCAGACAATGAGGTGATTAGAAACTTCCCTTTTGCATATCCTGGCATTTGTTGACTTGAACCCTTTGCATTTAATTTCTTTGTTTGTTTTCTTTTTAAAGGAAAAAAAAAAATCTTTTGGGTGAAGGCAAAAAGGTGATAGTCAAACTTCCCCAAATATTAATCTTGGAGAGTGACCAAACCAAATACATTTGCTTCAAAGTTGCTGTTTCTATTTTTATTTTATTTTCTAAGTTAGGAATGTGTGAGAAAAAGAGATTGTAATGGAAGCTGGGTTTCATTCTTGACCATAGCAGGTACTGGCATGATCTCACTATGATTTATGTGCATACATCTTATATTTTATTCCCTTATCTTTTTAAATGAGTTGTGAATAATTCAGAGAATGACTGGGTGGGTAACAGAGTTTGCACACCCCTGAAGATCGAAATCTTCTAATTACCCAGTAACAGATTCAGCTTGGAAGTAGTAACACCAGGTTTCCTTACCCCACCTATCCATGGCCCAGGGCTCATCCCTATGCATAAGCCTTTCGCTATCCAGCTCCCAATTAGTTCTCAGCTTGTCCTTCAAGACATCCAACAAGGCTGACAGTGAAGATAATGTTCATAAGAGGCCACTTGCCCTGGGGGAAGTCAACTGTCACTATCAAACTTGTTCCAGAAAAAAAATTAAATATTTGGCGTATGGTAATAACGTACCTGTCACTATTGCCTCAGACCAGGCTTCAGCCTCACCAGAAAGAGGCTCATAAATCCTTATTGAGCTCTTCTTCTTATTTCCCAGTAAGTCCTCCTCTTTGAGCATTAGCTCTTGAGCTCATTGACCTGAGTACACACTTAAGAAACTTTGTTAGTTGTCTAAAAAAAGGTAAAATGAAGACAGGCAGAAGCTGAGTTAATCATTTGGACATATGGAAATAATGTGGTAATGTTGTTTATATGCAGGCAGGCAGTTCACTAATAGCATCGCTGCAAAACACTCAGAGGTTTTTAACTGGAAAAAAACCAAGGGAACTGCACAAGATACCCAGCATTCAATGGATTTGATTGAAAGCTTCTCTTCTGCTTAGTTTGCTGTGGGCATAATGAGCAGGATCTGTAATTCGTAAACAATATTAAAAAACTACAGCAAAATGCAAAGCAAAAAATGAGGGAACTTTTCAGTTAGGAACAGGGAGACTGACTGGATGGTGGGAAAACATCAGTTTTGCCATAAAACTCTTCCTGAAATATACCATAATAAAGAGTGCTGGCTATTTAGCCCCATTGCAGGTACTACTATGAAGACGTGAGAAAGGCTTGGGGTTGGCTTTTTGGAGATTCAGGCAATCACATCGTCTATTCCCTTTGGTAAGGCTTGACGAAGATTAGCCAATTCTTTTTCTCCCATGGCTACTTACAGAACGGTCGGCTCCAGAGCTAGGCTCTTCTGATGCCAGGAAACCTTTAGTTTCCAATGTAGGTTTACCCTGGGCCTCTTCCTACCCTTTGTCCTTCTCGAATTGTCCCTTGAATTAAACGACCCTTCTTTTCTGGTATTTGTTTTCCTGATAATATTTATAGACACCAATCACGAAAGTATTAAGGATGTTCATATTGATCCAGAAAGGAAAAAAAAAACAGAACAGCATGTCTGGCATGCTATAAACAACTGGGGAGGGTGGGGAGGTTTAAAGGTGTGAAATTTGTCTCTGCATCTGAATTTCAAATGTACTGCGTTTGGGGGTGAGAGGGGAATGGGGGTGTTTCGTTTGACTACCAAGATAGAGGCCACCGGCAAAGTTTAAATCTGAATTTGCCAGAAGTTTCGGGGGGGGTCAGCTGCCACTGTTTAACGCAGATCGCTGCGTACAGCCCGCATCTCTTTGTAAGATATTTCCTTCCTTGTGTTTATATCCTGAGCGGCAGCGATGGGAGCTGCTGAGCTGAGACCAGTTTCCTCCAGTCCCTCCAGCCTGCCAACATGCAAATGTCCGGTCACATTTCCCTGGGCCGGGCGGTCGGGGCGGCGTGTGCCAGCGAGGCACAAGTGCCGGGCTCAGGTCGGCTCCCGGCTGGCCCCGCAGGATCCGGCCTGGTGGCTGCTCTGCTCCCGTGGGCGCGGGGAGGTTTCGGCTGGGCGGGAGGGAACCGGCTCCGTGGCTGGCTTCCTTGTGAAGGGCAATAAATAGCAGCGAGCGGGGAGATCACGCCAGCCTGTTGGCTCCAGTAATGATATCGACAACAACAACAAATCCCTTTTTCCAGGCCGGCCCTGTGGCGTGGAGCAACCAGAGCAGACTTTGAGGGTGCAATCCCCAGCAGCCCAAGCATGGCGTGCGGCTCTCCCGGCTGGTTTCAGCTGGGTTCATCCACTGCCGGCGCTGGCGGGAGCCACAGAGCGCTCGGCACGGGCTGCAAAACCTGCCTGGGAAGCGGCGGACGCCCGGCAGGTACCCGAGCCCGAGTCTCGGCCGGGCCAGCACGCGTGCCTGCTGCAGCATGGAGTCCTGCAAAGGGCGACGAGGAGGAGGCCCGGCAGCCGGCAGCCCGTGCTGGTCGAGCAGCCCCCAGTCACCGCCGCGACACGCTGAGCCTTGGCCTCCGCTTGCAGGGCGGTCTGCAGAGGCGTCTCTCTAAACTTTGGAGCGGTGTGTGCTCAGCCCGCTGGAAACGAGGATGTCTATTTAGCAGGAGTACCACCAGGCTGGGAGACTGAGCGTTGACCCCTGCCATAGCAGAACCTGTGAAGGGGAAATCAGCAACCACAAGTACTTACACAGGGTAAAATTATAAGCGGCACTCCTCTGCAGACTGCCGAGCAGGCAATAACTTCTGTTAACTTCTTGCAGGTCGCATCTGAACCGATTAACTTGGGCTGGACGGCTCTGCACCGTATTACTTTTTCTAGACCATTTACTAAACTGTTCAAAATGAGGAAAGTGTTCGCATTCGATTTTGCCACTGAGTGTTAATTTGGGACCTGTTACACATTCTCTGTAGTCTCTACTTCACTAGTTTTAAAACTGGTGTGATGAGATAAAAAATCAGGGCTAGAGGCTAAAGAAAGGAGCTAGAAAATAACATACTGTGTTTTAAACCATTCACAACTGTTCTAGGTACGCTTTAAAGCTCTTGCCTGACAGTTTTCAATCAAATAATCCATATTCAAGCTCAGTCCCATGTAAGGCTTCAGTCCTAAACTGCGGTCTGCTAATATTCTAAAAGTTGAGGAGAACTGCATGTGGGCAATAACTGGATAGAGAAAACACCCTAAAAAAACAGTACTCAGCTTGGTAATGTGGACTGCCGCACAGGAGACAAGGTCAGCTTTAAAGACGAGGCAGAAAGCCAAGCCATCACTAGAGTCATTGCTGGAACTGGAAACACAAAAGGATTGAGTCCCACTCCTCCCAAGTCACAGTCCCCTAAACCCCTGCTCAGCTCTACCTAAAGGCTAGGGTGTTGAAAATTGTTTTCTGAGTACTTGGACATGCCTGTAAGCTCCTTGGTTTCAACGTTTACATCCAATATAGCCCCTGCCCCCTTGGGATCTGTGCAGTAGGGTCCCAAGTGTGTTTCCTGACAGCTGGGGTGCGCAGGCCGGGGCACCAGCCTTAGGTCTCCTGACAACGTCACTATCCTGAACCCAGCATTGCTGGTGTAAAGACTTGGGATGGAGCTTTCCCCTCTCCAGGGGAGAGTAATAGGTGAGAGACGCCCTTGCTCGTGCACATCGTTTTCCTCTGCACCTAGTGGTGGTCACTTATTCTATGCAAGGTGGGAAGCTGCGCAGGCATGGCAAGAAGCTGTTCCCTGTCCACTGCATCACAAAGGACAGATTGACCATCATGGATGGCCCTGCCGGAGCAGCCCTTGCTGCAGGCAGGCTCGGAGCACTGATTTCCCTGGCAATGGAGATGCCTTTCAGCATCCCAGAATGAAGTATTTAAAGCGTGGAGACTGGCAGGCTATAAGGCATGATCCCAGGGCTGCCCACAGAGATGCCTGGTGACAGCGACTGCGTGGTCCTCAGCTGCTCTCCTTCCAGACAAGTGGGAACAGGCATGGCACCAGACAAAGCTTGTACAGGGGAACAGCTTTCCCACCAGCAAGTCTGGTTGTCACCTCTTCATACTTTTTCCCCAATGTCCATATTAAATGGGTCCCTGCTGAGCACTCCCTGAATCTTCTCCTGTGCATTGATTCTTCCCCTCTAACCCATGCAGGGAGTCTGGGAGCTTAATGCAGGCCATGGTAGCCTTGCTTCTGCAGCAGGGCTGCTGTAATTTGTAGCAGGTTTACATTCCCAAGGCCATTTGCATGTTTCACCTTTTCTCGTCTATTTTAGATCTTCCCTCAAACACTTCTTCCACTTGCCTCTCTTCCCTGCAGGGATTCTCCCGGAGCTGGCTTTACAGAAATTTCTCATCATCCCCAGCAGACCTCTTCTGTGCAAGTGCTTTGCCAAACACACTCATCTTTTATTCCTCCCTAAGTCCATCAGTCCGGCTTTCCTGCCTTTGTTTATACCAAAAACAACTTTTTCCTTTTAAACCTTTTTTCTTTTTTATAGAGGGTATAATAAAAAATTAAATGAAACCACAAAACCTCATTTTGTAAAACTTGGTGTGACCTACATCTCCAGACTCAAAGAAATTCTGAGCTAATGATGAATCTGCCTTGTTCCGCTAATCCTGCCTAATTGCCAGAGTTTATGGGCACCGAGCTAGTAGTGCAGGAGCAGAACATGATGATCACAGAGTGATGCTTTCACTGTTTTTTGTTGAAAAGAGTGATAAAGTTTTTGTATTTGGAGACATAAAATTGGGATAAAATTTGCTGCAAGGTGATAAATTTGCAGAATGGGTCAAATCCCAGACTGAAATATTTAACAGCAACCTATTCATTGAGAAGGAAGTATACTCAATTAATTAGAAAATCTGCGTGTAAAAAAGACTCTGCCAATCCAACAGAGTAAGACTGAAGAGATTAAATAAATTCCAAAACTAGTAGTCAACAGTGTGCAGCCAGCAATGGCCCTAAAAAAATAGTTGTTTTCTTACCAATTCAGCCACGTGACCTTAATGCCTACTCCAGTTGTTATTGTATTAACTGCTCAAATTTGGAATTTGGTCAAGACAATGCCTTACAAGTTGTAAATCACTAAAAATACCTACACTGCCATACAAGTAGATTCTATAACCTCTGGGTAATAGCTCAGGAACTAAAGCTCCATGTGAGATTCAGTATTGCTTTAGTAATTAACAATCCACAAACAGATTAGTTTCATACTTCATTCTTGAAGCAATATCATCATTTGATTGGTAGTTTGAAGTTGCTTGCATGTGATGGACAGTAATCATGAATAAGAATCTGGATTCTTCCCTATCCTGAGAAGTACTTAACTACATTCTATTATTTCATAGTAAGCAATGTACTGCAAAAGTCTGAAAAAAGTACCTAGCTATATATATTTTAAAGATTTTATTTTTTCATTTATACATATTCACTAATGGCAATAGCTTTGATATGAAAAGCTTTTTGCCACATCAGAGAAGGAAGGTTATTTTCCCCCAGATTGTAAATACATACCTACTGTATGGAAGCAGGTCTAATGTGTCTAAGTACAGAGTACTAAAATGGCATTATTTTAACTATTGCTCCATAAAACTTCAAAGTACCATAATAACTTAATATCAGTGCAATCAAACTTTATGTGACTTTCTGCAGGCATACTTCTGCAATCGAAAGCTTCCTACCTGTACTTTTTGTGTGTGGGTACTCCTGCAGTAGTTTAGCAAATAGTAACTGATCTCCTAATCTGAAGCTGCCTATTACCATAATTAAGTTCAGTGAGGTGTGCTCTGTAAAATAGGTAAATTGTGGCTCATGAAGCCTAAGAAGAGGTGGAGATTAGGTTAGAAGGGAAGAGAGCGGAAGAGGAGAGTTGCTGGAAGAGGGCTGGCAGGGATCCCAGTGTCTCGGGACAGTCTGTCACTGGTCCCAGTTTCCTCGCTGTCTCCGACTTACACACATCCTGCACCACACGACGGCCCCAAGTTCAAAACCGAATGCATGATCTCTGCTGGGAACAACCCATGTGCAAAGACGACCCCTGAAAAATCTACCACACTTTAGGCTCAAGATGGCTGGATGTCAGTGGTGGGTGAAGTGACTGCTTAAACTTACATGTAATACGATTCTGCTCAGGAGAAGTGGATAGCAAAGCTGCTCTTGAATGCAAGAAGATATGTGTGTGTGTATATATGGGAGAGAGTGGTGCACTTCATGTTTTCAAAAGTAGTAACTCTTCTGCAGTGAAAGCAGCATTTCAGGAAAGTGGTGAGGCAGTGCAGGGCACCCTCACAGCCGCACTCACGGCTAAGGTAGACTTCCAACAGCTTACCTCCCCGCAGACCAGGTACCAGCTTGAAGTTTGGGGCAGCCTGCTTGTATCTTTTTTTTGCGACCACAGCTCTCTGCTGCTGCAAGCCAAGCAAGGCTCACACCCACGTCGACAACCTGGGGCCTGAGCAGAGCGCCGGAAGACTTTCTTCTGCACCCTGACTTGAATGATCGCCCTGTCTTAGGCAACACAGAGGAGAAAGTTGCTTGGTGAGAAATCAGCAGGTTAGGACAAAAAGTTGGTGGGTGCTTGTGGGAATAGAGATCTGGAAGAAGATGTGTCATTGGCAGCCCTGATCAGAGAGAGAAATGGATGGGCTGGTGTACTGTTTTGGGCTGGAATAGAGTTCATTTGCTTTGTAGTAGCTTGTGTGGTGCTGGGGTTTGGATTTGTGACCCAGTGTTGATAACATAGGGATGTTTTCCTTACTGCTGAGCAGTGCTTACACAGAGTCAAGGCTTTTCTGCTTCTCACCCACCCCACCAGCGAGCAGGCTGGGGGTGCACAAGAAGTTGGGAGGGGACACAGCTGGGACAGCTGACCCCAACTGACCACAGGGGTATTCCAGACCATAGGACGTCATGCTCAGCATATAAAGCTGGGGGAAGAAGAAGGAAGAGGGGGACGTTCGGAGTTACGGCATTTGTCTTCCCAAATAATAATTATGTTGATGGAGCCCTGCTGTCCTGGAGATGGCTGAACACCTGCCTGCTGATGGGGAGTGATGAATGAATTCCTTGTTTTGCTCTGCTTGCACATGTGGCTTTTACTTTCCTCATTAAACTGCTTTTATCTCAGCCCACGAGTTTTTGCACTTTTACCCTTCCGATTGTCTCCTTGTCCCACTGGGGAGGGGAGTGAGCGAGCGGCTGGTGGGGCTGAGCTGCCCACCGCAGTTAATCCACCACAGCGGAGAAGATGGAAAAAGGGCAAGGATCGTGGGACAAGGAAACTAGAAAAGTCTGAGAGGCACAGCCTGGGCCTGGTAAGGGTAGAGAATAAAATGGAGAGGAAGGGAGGGAGCAGGACAGGCAGAGGACAGGAGGTATGGGGGCATGGTTACAGTAGCTGGGTGGAAGAGCCTGGGACCATTAAAGCACAGCTTCCTGCAAAGCCCTGAGCTGCTCCTACAGCCCCCAGATCTACCTTTCCTCTGTAAACCCATGGGCAAAGCGCTCCCTCCCCGTTTCGGGTTGGCCGAGGAAGCGGAGGAGCTTTGCTTGCCATCCCTCCGTTACCTCGAGAGGTCACGGTCTGTGCCAAACCCGAAGGCAGCAGCTCAGATGATGACTCACGGGGGTGTCACCATGATGCCACACAACGGAGTTTCCTGTGCTGGGAGTGTAGTTCTGCTTTCACTCTCACAGTAGTAAATTACAGGATTGAAACAGCAGCAAAAGAACAAAGTTACGCCTCAAAGTTGGGAAGTGCCAGGATTGAGTTTCTTTGCCGCTTTTATTGCCCTACTTCCCTTCCACTCCCCTATTTGGTGGTCCTAGCATGAAATCACCGTTTATTTCAGCTCCTTCTCTTCCCTGGCACAAGGGGAGCTGCTCTGGCCATGAATCAGCGTGGTGCAATGAAAGAAATCCTGCGTAATTGATCTCTTGTGTTGCAGAAATTAGGCAATGCGTAGTGAGTGACATAGGGGCTGGAAGAAGAGAAAAGCTGACTGCTGGACGAGGCAGGCTATTGCTGCCCTGGAAAACAAGCACTCGTGGTCTCTGTGTGGAGTCCATGCGTGGGCTGGGTCGACCGCTCGGACTCAGCTGCCTACAGGCAGTCGCTTCCTCTAAGCACGTCGGTCAACAACTGCCTGACCCAGAGGCTTAGATTGATTTCCAGAAGCGAAGGACACTGTTACCAATGACGTCTCTTTGTACCACACATAAAGCATGATTATGATTCTGACAAATGAAAATGTCTCAGATTGAGGTCTCAGAAATACTGCTTTGGACTTCAGTGACTGCACCTCAGCTCCTTCTGTTTGATAAGCATAAAACATGTCCTTAGTTCACTGTGTGTCCTAAAAAGAAAGCAGTATTTATGAAGCACTCAAATACTTAAGTGCCATAGGAAAAATTGAAGAAACTAGTAATTCTGTCTTTGGAACGAGAGCTGGGTAGTGGGTAGTAACTAGGGTATGGAATAATGCATTCAAAAAGAAAGTTGCAATGAAATATATAAAACACTGATGCAAAGATGCTGTGGGCAGTATA
Organism: Haliaeetus leucocephalus; assembly: GCF_000737465.1. NCBI lineage: Eukaryota > Metazoa > Chordata > Aves > Accipitriformes > Accipitridae > Haliaeetus > Haliaeetus leucocephalus. The sequence goes on along the minus strand of NW_010973368.1, from coordinate 10,784,667 downwards.
GTATGAGACAAGACAGTGTCATAATGTTTTACAATCACATCTGCAATAGGCCAAACTGGAGTTTCATGGATAACCTTAATTGGGTATTTTTTAAATTGAGTGCTTAGTTTTGTAGCCCTAAGACCATTCTTCAGCCACAATATTTTTTGTGTGTACAAGTGTTTAATATAGAAAAGAATAATAACCCAAGCAGGTGAAGAAATTACTTACCTTCCTCTACAAATTAATTTGATAGAGAATAAATCAGCAAAGCAGTTTTCTCACTTCAGCTATGCTTTTGTAACTGTGCTGTAGAGCAAAGTATCTCCTTTGGTAGTGAAAACATGTTTTACTTACTGACAATTTACTGATTGAATCTACTTGTCTTTAATTCAGCTACGTAGGGTGGACAGCATCATGCACACTAATTGTCAGGGCATCTGGTGTATGTGTGTAGGAATTTTTACTTTATTAATATCTAGAGAAACAAATAAGTTATTTGAAAATATCCATCAAATTTTATGTCAAAATCCTTGAGAAACTAGTATTGATGATGTTGCACACGGATTCCTGGGGAGCTAAATATTCTGGGTTAAAATATTTTACTTAACAAAAGAGATTCAGTAAAAACCTATCTGAAATCATGGTTATATTTTGTCTCCTACCAGAATGTCTGGAGGAAATTATTCTTTTTAATGTATTTGTAAAGAAACCTCAGAATAAGCAGAGCACGTTTGGCAAGTTCTGCACCACAGCAGGCTTACAACTAACTTTTCCAGATTGTATATTTTCAGGTATAAATAGAATTAGCATGGGGGGACTTTGGGGGGCAGGTGAGGAAAAGCGGACAAGCTGAGTGACAGCACCGCTGCTAGAAAAACTTAATGTCCAGGGAGCTCACAATCAAATATTTATAGCTTTATGGGCAACAAATACTCCATGAGACAAGACTACAAAGCAGTCCCGTGCTCAGGTATTCTTTTTGCTGTCACCCTATCCATTTCTTTCACCATACCCTTCTTCAGAATACTTACTACACTGTCAGCATTGTTATTGCCAATCCCACTGCAAACTAGTAAAATGGGGAATGCTATTTAATGCCTTTTTATGGATTTCTCTGTTGATTCCTATTCAAATATTGTGTTCATTTTAAATACTGCAACTGGTAAGGCAAGTAGGACTTTTGTTCAGGAACCTGTTTTCCAAATACATCATATTTAGAGATCTAGAAATAAAAAAAAAAAATTCAGAAAACATTTTGATTCATTTTTAGGTGATTAGCCCAGTTTTCATATTGTACTTCAACTGCTAATTATCTTAGGAGATATTTTTGCCAGGAAAAGGCTGCACTATGAATAATTCTTTCAGTATTTCTGCAGATGCTGACTTCTGAGGCAACTGAAATGAAAGTGGCTCTCCGGAGGTGATCTGTATAAGATTTCCCAGCCAATAAAGCTTCTATCATCGCCAGATAGAGCCTGTTTTGTCCAACACCTACAGGGATGCTGGAAAGGGCAACTTGCAACCTCTTCATTAGGGTCTCTGGTGGCAATGCTGGGAGACCTGCTTCTCAACTTTGTTTCTGTAACGTTGCTATACAGCGCTGGTGTCACCCAGCATCTCAGACGCCACAGGGATCCAGGATAAATCTAACCCTCTGCTGCAATACACTCCTTTTTTGTATCAAATGTTTTTTTTAATCCTGGAGTTCAGTAGTTTGATGGCCGAAAGGGCTGTGCTGCGCTCTGAAGCGTGCTCTTGCCCCCGCAGAACAAAGCACTGCACAGGGAAGAAAGAAGAGGGTCCTTGTCAGCGCTGCAGGCAGGAGTGCACGACGGGCTGGTCTGCTCTACTCTGCTCCTGGTTACCATCACCCGTAGGACAGAGCGCAACACAAGCGCTCATTTATTGCTAGGTACCAGCTGTGCTTAATCATCCATGGGACTGTAAGAGATTCTCTTAGTGTCTGCCTAATCAGCAGCTCTGCCATTTATTGGGATATTTGGCCACTTCTGTTTGAAACCAGATTTATTAATACCAAACTTTAAACAAATTATCAACTATTACAAATATCCTGTGAATGCTTCCCTAGGATACTCACTGATAGGGGTTCTTAGAAAATATAAAATCCTTTAAGTACTCGGGCCTTCATCCAAATTTTCTGTTGCAAATAACACCAGGAATCTTTGGAACTCCAGATCCATACACAATTCATCATCTAATTCATTACTTCAAAATCTTGTATTTGGATTTAAAAAAAAAAAAAACCCACTTCAGTATTTTGGAATTGCGATGCTGTTATGTAAAAATCCCCACACAACTTTATATGTGTTTGTCTCTCTTACTGATTTTAAAGGTCCACCTGCTCTATTTGCAAGTATACCATTTGCTTTCCTAAAAGTCAGGAGAAACATGGCATCAGCCTTCAACACCTATCTTCATTTGACAGCTAGATGTCTGTGGTCAGAAGACATGCCATGGTCCTGCCACAGTCCTTTCTGTCAGATTTCCCTTAGTCATTAACAGCAAACCAAAAAACCCACCAAACAACAAACACCCACACCCCCCCCAAACCCTAACTGGATTGTAGTGACAAGTGTTCCAGTTATTTTCATGGCAGGGGAAAAGCAAGCTGTATTAACTCTGCTATTTCTAAACCCCAAGACTGCTTTTAGTTTAGGATGGTGTCACCTGGGAACAAGGATCTGCATCCACATCACACACGTACTGCAATATAGGGACCAAGATACAGCCTCGTCCCCCTCCCCACTCGCCTGGGCAGGGCACAGGGGCTGGCAGCTGCAGCACTGTACACTGCCCACAGCTCAGACCCACACCCACACGTGCACTTAATGCCATCGCTAAGGTGTAGTCTAATTTCTTGATCAGTTTTTGATAGCATCTGTGCTTCCGAAGCTGCACAAGTGTGACAAATGGTTGAGGGATAAGAGTCTTCTACCACATCGGTAACATCCCCCCCTTCACCCCACCCCACCCCAGCAAACAAAACAAATGCCCCATACCTGGAGGCATTTCAGTGCCTGAATTATTAATAAAATAAGCATGATAATGAATAATCTATGTTAAGCATTTTCTTACCCTTTATTTTTTCATTATGATCAGAAGAGGAATATGATTAACAGCAGTTTAAACTTTAGCAGTACAATTTCAGTATTAAATATAAAACTACACTGCAAGTTGATGTATTTTAAAAATGGTTATGTATACTCTAGCCTTAAATTTATGTATCAAATACAAGTAACTCAATTGTTTCTTGCCTTGACAATTAACATATCTAACAAATTTCAACAAGCCAGACATCCATCTTTTCCATTAAAAAAAGTAAGCAAGCACACCAACTCTTATTCATAGCAAGGGGGTGTAAAGATTCAACACTTTCCTGAGTGTTGTGCAAAGAATAACAGGTTCAAGAAAGTCAGTTAAATAAGTGTAATGATAAACCTAAAGCTAAGCTGGAGGACCTTTTGATTAACTTCATATTTCATGTATTACTTGCATCAGTTGAGAGCAACATGAGTTACGGAACTTCCATGAAAACAAGCCACTTACAAGCAGGTGGTTAAGCTTGATCAGTTTATTAAAAGGATTATATGACACGGTTGCCTGCAATAGCAGGGGACTGGATCTGATGACCCAGGAAGTTCTCTCCAGTCCCATGTTTCTAAGCCATGCACCAAGCGTATCCAGCCCACACTTCCACATTTGGAAAAAGCCAAAGCCACACACACACACACTCACAGAAAAAAAAAAAATTAAAAAAAAAAAAAGTCCTTGATGACACTATTTAATTTCTCTAGATATTCACTATGCAGAAGGGAACAGAGCTAAAGTCCTGTACAGAGGATACATTTACTCAAGGTTGATGTGGTACTGAAGTCAGTTAATAATTAGATACCTCCAGGCAGATTCAGTTACAGGGCATACCAACACTGCACACTGCCAGACAATTTCTAATCAAGCCAAGAACCTCTTGCAGGAATGAGGTCTCTTTGCTAGCAAGCACAGAGCACACTGAATAAACTAAAAGCAGCTGTTCTTAAATGAACTACCCTACCAACCGTGAGTGAATGACAGATAGATGGTAAGAAGCATTTACCTACTAGACAAGATCTCTCTGCATACTCAGGCAGAAGAAGTAATTAGTTCAGAGCAGCAACCATTGCTCCTACCTTGCCTGTCTCTTGAGTACATTCTCTTTTAAAAGCTGGTCTACAGAATCAGTGCAGCCATTCTCAAGCACTACCAAAGTAGCAGTTTGCAGCTGCCATGCAAGACACTACTTTCAAATGGTAGTCAGACATTCCCATCATCATGGCCAGTTTGCTAGGACAGCATACACAGCCATAGCAAAAAGCCTTTGCAACAACTAGAGATCTAAACAATTGCCTACATTCAGCCCATCTAACTTTTAGGCACTTGGTTAAGGTGTCTGGGTCCCTCATCACCCAGAACTCCCCCCACCCCCCCAGGAAAAAATAAAATAAAATAATTTTAAAAAAAAAAAATCACTGAAGGCAGATAGTCTCAATTGCCTTCTGGAGGTGTCTCTTGACCCCCACTGAGCAAAGCTGCATTTCAAGCAACCAAGTTCTTAACACAGGCACCTCAGTTAGACAGGATGAATGGAGACTTGCATCCCTTTCAAGAGATAGTATCAATACTCTCCAAAACCAAAGGCAATTAAGCAATTAAGGTTTGCAACTCCAGTTACGTTTGGAAACAAACTTACAGTCAAGTAATTAAGCTGTAGTCCCTCCCTCCCAAGCATAAAAGCCTTCCACATGGAGGCTCTGCTATTAAAAAAAAAAAAAAAAAAAAAAGCATCCTTCTTTCAAACAAAGAAGAGTGGTCATAGCTGCTTTGCCACTCATTCATGGGGAAGCTGAAGGATCAGAGAACACCAACTCAGAGACCTGGAATGACTAAGCACTGCTAGTGCATGCAAAGCAGAAGTAACAAGATGGTTTTTAAATTAACCCTAGTCCTCTTCTCCACCCCACAAAATTCATGCAAGTGTTTGAGAAGATAGTCAAGATATAATAGCCCCAGTTTCCAAAAAGGCTTAGTGTTTGGGGTTTGGTTTTTTTTGTTTGTTTTTTTTTTACATATTGTAAAAGAAATGTCCTTTTGTTTTCTTTCTGTGGGTAGAGAAATGCATTTTTGGCATATTTAAGAATCATAGGTATCTATGAAATTCATGCTGTTTAAGTTCTCCGACTAGTTTCTATAATCTGTCAAAAAAAACATAAGCAACCTATACATGTTTCCCCAGTATTGACATGCATGGTCAGAGCTCTCCACTTTAGTGAAATGGTGTTACTTCTGTGCTGATAGTTGACGAGTCAGCATTACACGACTTTGAGACCAACTAAATTAACATTGTCGTAATATGAAAGGCAAGCACAAGTTCATTTATTTATAGCAAAGGTCTTGGGTTACAGGAGGTCAGTTCTTGCCATCTTGAAAAGATAGGGGATAACTTATTGCATACATGTGCATTATAATTTAGCAGCAAGTCATTCATAGAAACACTTCCCTCCTACTGCTTTTTTGGTTTATTATCTCAATTATATATATATTTTAGCTTTACAAAGCATTTAACACCACCTTTAAGTTAATGGTCTTTTATTGGAAAAAAAGACTAGCATTTACAACTTGGAATGGACATAAATTGTAATATCTTGAACAGCGATGTTGATAGTTGTGCTGAAGTCCACAGGCTACTCCGCCAGCTCCAAGTCATGGTACAGAAGGTTTTAAAAATATGAGAGTCCAAAGATGCTCCCTTGGTGAAGGTTTCTTTTAAAAATTTTGTGAACGGTAACAGCCCGACACCCGTTTCACTATAGTGCAATGCAGACAATGTTAAACCAGTATTTTAACACAGACATGCCATCCATAGTTAAGATCATCATATTTTTGGAGCACACTGCTACGTACAGGAAAACCATTCAACCTTTAGGGCATTTTCTCTAAGTTTTGCATCCTTCAACCATTTTGCTGCATACCATCCTGAGGTATAAACCAATTTTAAAGTAAACCAGCTATGACAATTTATACTACAAATTGAACTAGAATCCACTGTTGAACAAAAGAGTGGATCCTTTAGGTTGGTTTTTTTTTTTCCTTTTAATACAAATGTCTGACTGTGCTCAATTGTCAAGCTGCATGCATGAAAAACTGGCCAGCCCAAACAGTGTAATAGTCATTAGCAAATGGAACTTTTGAGTTCACTAAGTGCTTCCTTTTTTTTTTTTTAATTTTCAAGGTAGTACAATTATTTATATTGTAAAACTGATGTTTAACTTTATCTTTTGGGGACAGGACCACCAACCATTACATGCAGTTTGTGGACAGAAGGTATTTTGACATTCAGTTTTGCTATACAGAAACAGAATGAATAAATGAACATTTTTTTGCAAGAGGTAAGTAAAAGATTCAATTTGATTCTTCTAGAGGAAAAAAGGTGTAAAGGAGGTCTCTTCACTTTGCAGTCATCATCTGTACGAATTCTGAAAAGATAAAAAGCCACTGTGATTTATTGTCTCCAGAGTGCTTAAACTGGTAAGTCTCAAACACGTTTGACATAAAGACCCCTTCACTGCATCTAAGTTTTTGTCCACAGAAGTAGACAACTGAATAAACTGGTGTCTCAAGTACTAGAAATTAATGCCGTATGCAACAGACTTTCACTCAATCCCAGTAATGGTTTTGAGTCAAGACAAGCATCTTTTTACCTTCATAGTTGACTTGCCCATCCCCATCAATGTCTGCTTCTCTGATCATTTCATCTACTTCTTCATCTGTTAGCTTTTCTCCTAAGTTTGTCATAACGTGACGTAGTTCTGCTGCACTGATATAGCCATTGCCATCCTGTGAGGAAAGAGTTGCACAAGATCACAATCAACAATCCTGACATTTCCCATAACTGCTTCTGAACTAGCCTTATGGCACTTGGGACAGATATATAGACTCAGTACACTGTATAACCCTACAATATGTACTAGTCCATTGCCTTACAGAGCATGCATGCCACTGTACCTTTCTATACAATTATTGTCCTGTAAGAGTAACTGCATGCCTGATTTGTAACTGTGGTAAGGTATTTTTAATGCTTTTAAAGAGCTTTCAAAAGTAAACCCAGAAACAAAGTGGTTTTTGTTTAGTGCCTGCTGCCTAAACAAGGCAAAAAAACCCAAAAGACCAATTTCCCCACCAGCAAGAATAAAGTCAGCTTTCTCTTTCATGTAATACTACCTCTATAACCAGACTGCAGGTGGCTAGGTTAGGCTTCTTGGATAAGATGATATAGAACAAGCCTTCAAAGAAAGCATTTAAATTCTACTCATAAGGAGTTGTGAAAAGCTTTGGCAGGGAGGGAGGGGAAGACACTTCTAAGTCAATGTTCCCATTAGTAATATCCAAACATAGAGCTCATCCCTAGCCATCTCAGAAATTGTCCTCATCCATATACAGGAAGAATACACTAGCTTAGTGCAGGAGTTCATACGGCCATCACCAGTAGATAAGCTACTTCAGTGGCTTTAAACGCAAATCCAGTCTGTAGAAATAACCCCACAGGGTAGATGAAGTACTAACCAAACAATTGAACACCAGCATATTTTCAGCTAGTACTAGAGTCTGCCACTTTTTTCCATAAAAAGAAGTTGTAAGGCCTTCTTCCACATATGCATATGCATCAGCTTAGCAGCTGCACCAGCCATTACTCAACACAATTCTCTCATAACATCTGTCATTTCCAAGCAATCCAAAGAGGGGAATCCCTGTTCTAGAAACAATTGACCTTCACCATGTATGCCCAAGTTATCCTCAAAGACGACTGAGGTAGCTGAGCTCTTTAAGTTTTCCTGAAAGCAACCTCAAAGTCCACACCTTGGAAATGGAACGTGCAATACTTCATGTCCCTCTAAATACTGATGACATCATCTTAGCTTCAAAAGCTTCCATAAAGTAGTATAAAACCTTGTGCATCCATGCAAACATTTCCCCATTCCCCCAAAGTCGGAAGGTATAGAAAAATCCCACCCCTCCCCCAAAAAACCCCAACACCCCACAAACATCAAGTTCTGTTCCTCTCTGCTCCTAAGAAAAGGCCAGAAAGTTTTCCTCATGGATGACCTAAAGCTTAGACCTGCTGTGTAAAGCAGGTAGAACCAGCCTGCAACAGTCCTGGTTCTGCTCCCAGAACAGTCCCTGCTCTGTTTCCAATTCCTCTGCTTCTACTAGAGGACTTTTTTCTCTCTTCTTGTCTAGAAGGATGAAAACACTGAGGAAAAAGATTATCATCATTACTACTTCTAGAGAGTATTTTTACTTTTATTAATACCTTGTCAAAGACTCGGAATGCCTCACGGATTTCTTCCTCGCTGTCTGTGTCCTTCATTTTTCTGGCCATCATGGTTAAAAATTCAGGGAAGTCGATAGTGCCATTGCCTTAATGAAAAGAAACTTCCAAAAATTAAACTTCCATGCTTTTCTTTAAAAAAAAAAATAATCTGGCATTTAACTTAGCCAGGGACAAGATTGACAGATCCTCTGTAAACCATTCTTATAGAAGAACTGGATCTTCTCCCTAAATTACTACCACTGCCTTTTTGCTATTACAATGTGCAGTAGCCACTGTCATTGCAGTGTTTCAGCACAACCAAATCAACTGTTGCCTTCTCTCCAGGTCAAGCCATACCATTTGCAACCCAAGTTGCAAGTAAAATGTCAGTCTGATGCTTCAAGGTTAACCAATACTAAGACTTATCTTCACTTCAAATCACTCCCCAAAATAAATCGTTTAGTTTCTTTAGAAGCTCCAACTGCTGTGGGAGACTCCAGGAAGGAATGTATTATAAAGCTGGTACTATAAATCCAGGATATCTAAAATTTGAGAAAATTACACTTCACTAAGCTGCTCATAAATACTTGTTCCTTGTTAAAAATCAACTTCCTCATCAACATGTTGTACACCAGAGAAGTAATGAACCATTTTAAGGGGCAACAAGGATCTTCAAATTCCTGTGACATGAAAAAAGCTGCCATTATTTGGTATTTCTGATAAGCTTAGCAGTAGGTATTCTTATAGGTATTTCACTGCAAAACTGAAAAACCCTAGTAACATCCAGGCCTTACCCCTAAGACTAAGTTCTTGACTCAAAGTAAGGATTCAAACTTCAGGCTGCTCAAAGCTATGAGAAAAATGGTATTATGAATAAACAAGTTCTTTAAAACAGCAGAAACTAGGTTTGTATAGTCAGGATTCACCCCTATATGCCAAAAACCCCCACATTAAATAGTTCACTGTGTGACTAAGATCTACGCATTGCTTGAGGGAAACATACAAACTCATTGGGTAAGTATAGCAAAAAAAGCTAAATAAATGCAGTTTAAGAAAACCTTTGCAGCTTAGAGATTCCAGATTGAGACATACAGAGCTATTTATCATCATGGCCAGCTTTATCTACCAGCTAAATCCAAATACGGGTCTTGTACTCAGCTTTAAAAAAATCCTCAATGAACATGAAGACTAATAGCAAAGCATTCTGCCATAAAACAAGTTTAAACAGATGGGCAGGCATACTTATCTGAAGTCCTCAGTCTCCCTTCATTTTTAATCTACCAGTGAAGTATTGTGGACCGCAGCCTAGAGAAGCCACTATACACAAATTCTGCGTAGCACTGCAAACCCTGAAGTTTTTCCAGTATCTGCATCCAAGAGTTAGCAATTAAGGTCAACTTACACTTTTAGGAAAGTAGTTGTAATTAACGTAGTCTGATAATCAGATAATCTATACTCTTGCCAACATACTTTCACTCTTCTTTTACAGAGATATGAGAGACAAATCACTACCACAACCAACATACAAGATCAAAGCCTTGGCATCGCTAAGCAGGGGAAAGCATTTTTCCTTTTTGTAACTGATAGCCTGTCAAATTTCAGAAACAAAATGCACAGTTACCCTTTCTGGCATCCATTTAAAATAATTCTGATAGACTTGATGCAGGAAGGTTTTTCTGCTTTTGCCTCCAGTCCCTCTCCCCTGTCTATCAGTGATCTGATAGACTACATTAGACTATGCAATCTCTCTCCCTGTTGTGTTTTCAATTCTTGGAAGTTTAGCTCTATTCCACTCCTACCACATTTTTGGCCTAGACAAAACCACAGACATTAATACAGCTATTAAGACCAACATGGGCTGACGAAACATGTATAGAAAAGCTGGGTGGAAACACAGGTTAACAGCAGGTCAGGGCAAGTCAGATTGCAATAGGAAGCCTGTGACCCATAAAATATTAAAGACAAACAGCATAACTTTGTCTCTGCCCATCCCTTTTTTTAGATTCTCACTAATACTGCTAGCACCTTTGCTGCGCAGAGATCAATCAAAAAATTGACACCCCTCTGAGTTTAGATTCTATTGAGTATTTTGAAACTGCTTCAAGAGATCCATGTCACAGAATCTTCTCTATGCAGTCCAAGCCCAGGTGTGGAGGTCATACATACTCAAGATGATCACAGCACTAGTAACTATTTTTCCAACACTTACCATCAGCATCTACCTCGTTGATCATATCCTGCAATTCTGCTTCTGTTGGATTTTGACCCAAAGACCTCATGACAGTTCCCAGTTCTTTTGTTGTGATAGTACCATCACCATCTTTGTCAAATAGGGAAAAGGCTTCCTTGAATTCTAGAGGCAGAAACAGTCCCAGTGTTTAGTAACATCAACAACATGAGAAAACTGCATACTAAAAATCCACTCCACAGACAACGCCTGGTACAATTTTAAGTAACATTTTATCTAACTGTCCACGTATTGAGAGAATTAACACTCTCAAATATTAATAAAGAATTACTTACAGTACCAACACATAATCTGCATAGTATATTCAAACTTATTTCATGTGGCTATTATCTGCATTACAACATCATCTTGCTTGAGGCACAGTTGCACCATAAACAGCAGCTGCTTGGGCTAAGCTAAGGGACCCACTGGGTTCCCTTCACCATTAACAAACTTACAGAAACAATGAGTGCTGTCATTTACAACTTATTTGTAAGGCAGCAGACAATAAGAACTGATGTCAGCCACAAGTGGGTGACTGGTCTCCAGAAGGTCAAATAATGCCCCTTCTCCTAAATCAGTTTGAATTACAGACACTCTGTTAGAAGTTATTTACAAGACACTGGCTTATATTAATGTGTAATAAATCCATTTTAGGTTTATTTGTTGCCATTTCATTTCAAGTTTATCTTCACTTTATTGAAAAGAAAATAGTACCTAGGTCTGCTTTGACTCCAAGTTCACTTGAGTCTAGCAATTATTTCTGTTTGCAAGAAATCTAGAAGGACTTGGCTCAAGTCTGAAAGTCTAAAAAAATCATTATCTGTAGTCCAAGGAACAAGCAGTCTAAATTAAGAGGCAATGAACCAGTAATCTTCTGGAATGTTGTGTTGCATTTTTGTTGGGGTTTTTTTTTGGTTTTGGGGCAGGGGGGGTGTCTGGGGTTTTTTTGGTGTTTTTTTTTTTAAAGTGCTTTTTTTAAAAAAGTGTTAGTACAGATTTGAAGTTGTCAGAAAGCTTTTTTTCCCCCATTATGTTTGACATAATATATTTTCTTTTAGTCACAAGGAATTAGTGAAAAAAAATAATCATTTCTCAAGACACTTACCAGCAATCTGTTCTTCAGTCAGCTGATCAGCCTACACGAAGAATAGAACATTTTAGAATATTGTTTACCTCTAGCTATGGCAAGCCACAAGACACTTCCTTTAGATTTCAGTAGTGATTTATCATTACTTTTACACAGCCACTTCCAACCCCTGGAATTCTGCCTCTGCAAGGAGATTCCACTCACCTACATCATGCATCCGTTTCCAAAAGCATATAAGCTAACTTGTTTTGAAACTGCACATGAAGAACCAGACATGCCATCCTTCGACTTGGGAGAATCCAATTTGGTCAAGTGAAGGACACAGGCCAGGCTCCTTGCAATTGGCCAGAGAGGCATGAAATCCTTAATGACATGTGTTTGGGGTTTCACATCACATCAGACGTGATTTCCAGCAGTACAGTGACCCTAATACTGCGTGGGGGTATTTGCACGTTAGCAGACTAATGACAAGCGTGCCACCTAGTGATCTAACACCACTGAAGTCTGCCCTCCCCCACCACACTGCATCGAGTATTAGCCTACGGTAACAGAAGGGACTGTGCTGTGATATTAAGAGGCATTCCTACTCGGCATTATGGAGATTTTTGCCATCCCTGACAAAGAAAATGCCAGTTTTTCAAGCATCACATTATTCTTCCATTCAGCCAAGCAATTTAAGGTGCCTCCCCACACTGATATGCGGGTTGTTTTATGCATCATTTTAAGTGGCAAGATTTAAAATGCCTGCTTATGACCTTCTGTACATCAAGAGGCCACTGCTGCATCCAAAGGTATACAGCTCAGTGGGCAACTAAATGGGCTTTCCCAGAGCTTAACTGTGCTAACCACATCCTTCCAGAAGCCTCTCCCTTCTGTATGGATAGAGCATCACAAAAAGCTCGCTGTTTGTGGACTCAAAGGAGCTAACCCGTTCTTTATGGAAAAATAGGAATTTTCCTAGTAATTAAAAAAGAAAAAGCACCTGGATTTTACACACCTAGTCACAGATACTAGAGAATACAAAGTACTAACTCCTTTTAAACTCACTTTATTGGACAGCTTTTACTAATAGAACAGACAATTTTGTAGGTCAGAGAAAGCAGGCATCTTGTGACCCTTTTGTCCTAAAATACTATTATTCAAGTATAAAAACCACTTAACTGCAGTAAAGAATAATACAATGGAGAATTAACAGGCTATACAATCTGTTAAGCTCTTGCACAGCGGAACAGAGTAGGATTGAAAGCCTGCTGTATGTTAAGTGCCATACACATATTTCACCTGTGAATAGGTGTTGGGGTTGTTTAGGGGTTTTTTTATGTTTTAATGTATGTATGTAATGATTAAACAATTCCCCATAGGCACGGGGGGGGGAGGGGAGGCATGTAGAAATGCTAACAGCTAGACAGTTCAAATTTAATAAGTCTTCTTTAATAACAGTAGAAAACTTGTGTTCCAAATCCAGTTCAACTCTCTGCACTCTATTTGTGATTTTCCAGAAAATGCGAGGTTTTACTTAAAGATTATACAAGGAATTTACATAACAGACTCAATGCCCTGCAGAACAGGAAACGGAGCCACACCTCGGCAAAAACCTCCAACCCACAGCACCGGCTCATTGCCCCATTAGTCGGAGCTCTCTGGATGTTTCTAAAAATCGGATTTCGAATTAAAAAAAATAAAAAATAAACCAACCAAGTTCACACACACGGCGATGCCAGAAGCACGCAACCCGCCCCTAAACCGCCATGGGGTTCACCTTCCCAAGCAACAGGCACCACCGTCGCCCGCTCGCCCGAGCTACAGGACAAAGGTACCCAGGGCTGGAGCCATCACCCCACCCAGCCAAGTCATCAGATCCTGTCCTGGTGATGTCAGCCTTCCCCGACGGGAAGGGGAGATGGAGAGACAGAGCCGAGGAACACCCAGATTGCCAAAATGCGATTAGAGGAAAGCCTGCAACCGTTCCGCCGCTCTCGTAGGAAGCGAAAAACCGCCGGGAAAATCCCAGCCCTTCCTCTTGCCCTCTTTCGCGAGGAGCCCGGGCCGGCATCGCAGCGCCCGGCGGCCGGGGCACGAGGTGAGCTGCTCCCCAAGCCCACCACCGGCGCGTTTCGCAAGGCGAGGCGGAGGCTGGCATCGCCCGGGCGGGGGAGCGGCAGGCTCCCGGCCCGCCGGGCGCAACAGGCGCCCTTCCCGGCCAGCGGCCGGCAGCCACCCACTGCTGCAGTGCGTCCCCGTTTCCCCTCCCTCTCCAGCCGCCGGCCACACCACGTCCTCATCCTTCAGCCGGGAGGGCGCCTGGGCTCCGCAGCCAGCCCTCCCCATCCCCTTCC
>NW_010973368.1:10770226-10770490 GCF_000737465.1 Haliaeetus leucocephalus | reverse complement strand
CGGCGGGCCCGGCGGCGGCTGCACGAACTGCGCGACCACGAGCGGCGGTGGCGGCTGCTGCTGCTACCTCCTCCCCGGCGCGGCTCAGGGAAGTGCTAGGGATGTGAGCCTGCGCCGCCCCGCTATATATGTAGGGCTGTATCCCTCCGCCGGAGCGGGGCCTTTTTCTCTCCTCCCCGGCGCGGTATGTGTGAGGGTGACTGCGGCGAGGAGCCCTGCCCCCTCCGCGGCCCGGCCCCTCCCCCGGCGGGCCCGCTCCCCCCC
>NW_010973368.1:10761478-10770216 GCF_000737465.1 Haliaeetus leucocephalus | reverse complement strand
GCCTGCCCGCTGCGGGAGCGGGGGCCGCGGAGGGCTCCAGCCCAGCGGTGCCCCCCCCCCCCCTCCTCCCGCCGTGCTCCTCTCCCCTTTCCCTGTCTCCTCGCCCCTTGAGGTAAGAGCCACGCAGGGACAGGCGGGTGAGCAGCCCCCCCGCCCGAGGGAGAGGCCCCGCTCCCGGGGCGACAGGGCTTCAGCCCGCCATCCCGTCCTTCTCCCCGCTCCCAAGCCGGGCGGCGAGGGGCGAGGGCAGCCTGGCCCCGGCAGTGGCCATCTTCCGCCGAGCGCTGGTGCCGGCGGAGACCGCGGCGGGCGGCCGGGCCGGCGGGGAGAGAGCTGCCCGCCGCGGGGCTGCGTCACCGCGGGGACCCCGCCGGCCCCGCGTCGAGGCGGCTCCCCATCTCCCCGTCGGTCTCTAGGCTGGGACCCCCGGGCGTGAGGGGAATCTCGGCCCAGTTGGTGCTTTTTTTTTTTTTTTTTTCTAGACAGCATCCCCGCAGGCGGTGCGGTGGCCTGCCCTCCCCCGGGGAGCCCGGAGCGGCACCTGAGAGAGGATGATGGCACGGGGGGGGGGGGTGGTGTTGCGTTAATAAAACACATTCTTCGGGGAAATCTGAACGACGAGGGGGCTACGACAGAGACTGTAAAGCCGGTACGCTGAAGCGAGCACAGCTGCCGGTTTTCCATCGTAGGGCTTTGTCAAGCACCAAAATCTAGATGACAGTAAAATTCAATCCAGTTGACACTGACGTGTCACTTCAGCCCCTTCTCAGCAGAACGGCTGTAGCCTACGAGTGAGAGGCAGCAAAAGCATGTCCTGATGTCAAATGTTTTCTTCATTTCTCCTCTGTCTGGTATGGGTTTGAGGATTTTGTCCAACTGATAATAACCCAGGTAAATACTGTAGTATTCACACTGCACCTCCTTTAATAGGTATGGAAGCACAAACAAACGTGGACCCACACCGGAATCAAGGATTTTGGTTCCATTCATGACAGGTACCCATAGATTTTGAGCTTGCTTGTAGTTCAAGATATTTCTAGTTAAGGTTTTAGTTTGGGCCTCTCTCTGGAATGGGAGGCTAGCAGTATTTCCAATGTGATCATAATTCTGATGATCTGCTTGCAGTATAGCACTAAATCTTTTAAAATACATTTTTCTATTTTTCTGTTTTTGAAAAATCGTGTACTTTCAGTGTTTGAAATAAAGACATAACCAGTTGGTTTCTGTTTTAAGAATTTCAATAGCTCTGCCACTGAAGTTACAATTTATTTGTTTGCCTTTCTGGAACACAGTGATAGGTTGGCAAACACAACAGTTACCTGTTTACAATCTAGAAGGATTTCTCATAGCAAACAAAATAGTGCATTTAATGTGTCATAGTTTGGTCCCCAAACCATGCTAACATTTGTGTAGGAACTAGTGTATGAAATGGTGTCAGAAGCCAATTTGCAGCTGGCTAGTCTGAAAATGATAGGTTTATAGACAGCTTCCATTTTAGATGCAGAATGCCCAGCCTCCTATTTTTAATATACTTCTTTTTTTTAAACTACTAAGCAGTGACATTGGATTTTTTTTTTTTTTTGCTGTGGAAGAACACACAAATTGATCTTTTGTTTTCAAACCAGACCAACAATTTTAAGCTCTTATTTTCCCAGCTTAATTTCTTTCTGGAAAACATGGCACAATGTTTGATTGATGTGGGCTACAAGAGCTTTTGCTTGGATAAGTGAATCTTGGAACTCCCCAAGTCTCACAGGGATGTGTGAAGAACAATGTTCATGTACAAATCATTTACCTCCTTGTGCTTGTCTTATACAGGTGAAGATCTCATTATTGAAACACTGAATTCTATATAAATATTGGGCAAATAAATTTGTACAATTATCTCGCAAAGGTAAATAGCTAATGCAGTCTCATGGTCTTTGGCCAAAATGTTTCTAACGTGGAAGGCTGAAGGTATTATCAGGAGAATAATCCTACCAACATTTAAATGTGACGGTTTAGAATGTGGGTGCCTTACTTCAGTCTCTTTAAAGTTAATTTTAAGTGCATGTAATATGTTCTTCCATTGATCCAAACCTTCACTTCTTTAAAAGTGAAGGGATTAGATTTATCTGTTGAAGACGGACTATGAGACAAGTAATTAAAATTTATGTAGATTCTCTTACAAACTATCAGCATTACAGCGTTTAGACATACGTGAAGAAACTTGGAAATGTGAAGTAAAAAGCCACTCGGTCACATTCAATGAATGTTGCCAAAGATTAACAGGGCCTTTGAGTAGAAGGATTGCTGTGCATTTATTCCTTTTTCTTTTTTTTTTTTTTTTTGTGTCTCCTTTTGCTAACTCTTGATGGTTCAGTCTAATAATTAATTTATAGTAAAAATTGAATTTTAAAATAAAGTTACTTTTAAAGTAGTTTGGAATATAGTTACCTTG
Source organism: Haliaeetus leucocephalus (assembly GCF_000737465.1). Taxonomy (NCBI): domain Eukaryota; kingdom Metazoa; phylum Chordata; class Aves; order Accipitriformes; family Accipitridae; genus Haliaeetus; species Haliaeetus leucocephalus. The sequence continues at coordinate 10,767,776 of NW_010973368.1, read as the reverse complement.
CTTTATTTAAGAAGAATTTCAGGATAATCAGTTAAGGTGCCACAGTTAGGTTCTGCAGTAGTTTCTGTATTTGAAAATATTTCACAGCTAATGCTCCAAAATAACATTCTGACTAAGGGGAATTTTTTCCTAATTTGACATATGGCAGTGATAAATGTAAACAAAACAGAATACTAAAGTTTTGCTGCTTATTTAATGTAGAAAAACCTCATCTAAACTGGCATCTGCCTGCTCCTTGTAAATTTGCTTTCACTCAATTGTACAGCTAGATTTTGATCAGTATTCTTTGTTCTCTTAAAAATTATATTCAGTTGTGGGCAGGCAAGAAATGCCCCTGTCATTCCAATGACATACAATGTCAAATGATTTGCCAGGATCTTCTACAGTCTCATCCAAAATCTCCTGGATCTCGGTGGGAGCTGGGCTGGGCCATGGAATTACTCAGTATTTGTGCCTAAAACCATAGAACTTGGCCATCCCATTGCTACAGAGCTTTTTTTATGAACGGAGGACTATGCGATAGCTATTAAGATGAATTTCTGATTGGGTATGTTTACTGTTCTAAATTATTTTACTCTCTATCACTAAGCATGCTTTTGTTGATTTGTGTTTAAGCTGTAATATTCACAAAAGATTATTTTATACATTTATTAGTTGCAGTGAAAGACTTGCAACCATTCTACCTACTATTACATTTCTAAATTTTGCCTTAGTATGACAGTGAGGTTACAGTGTTGGTCTCTGTTTCTGCAGAGACTTAACATGTCCATTCTTTGGGAGCAGCCTAAGATACAAGGAGGAGTTCTGTTAAGAACTCAGAAAAATAAGAAACCTTACTACTTACATGCAAGGTGTGCTTTTCAACCTTGGCTTTGTTAACGTAAGCACTGAAGAACATGGCCTCATACATATAAATCGTTTTCTCATATTATATATACATAAGTTAAAAAAAATCAAATTTAAAACATTTCACAGACATCTGCCCTGGGAGAATGGATGTGAGAACAGATGGACAGTAGTTTGTCACATCATTTAATGCACAGCTGGGAGGCTGATACTATGGCGATAAGCATAGATAACCAGTATATAATAAGTTAGAAGTGTAAGAAGCCAAAATCAAGTATATATGTGCGTGCAACATCTGTGCAACTGGAACAAATTCATAATTAGTTTTCATGGCTGTAATATTGCCAGTTATATGTGTGAACTACCCAAACTGGGTTTTAATTTGTTGTACTGCTTTTCAGGTCAATTGGAATTCTGTTGGTATATCAGAAAATAGTTTTTCACCCTCTCTATAAAATTCTGTTCCTATAGGCAATTTTGGGGGGGGACACTGTTTTCCACAAAATTAGTGTTTCTAAATGCCATTGGCAGCTGTGAAAATCTAAGCCAGTATCCTTATAAAAATACTCTTATGATTTTCACTAAGATTGCAAATAAGTGGGTGGAACTCCATTGAAATAAAAAGCTAGAACAGAATTGGATTTGACCATATTTATACAAGATGTGAAAATAAAAATTGCTTTAATCTTAACATTTAATTTTCTAGACCTGATAGCTCTTTTAAATGGGAACATACATGTTCCTGTAGATGACTGTTTCTTTTTTGAGAGAGAGAGAAGAAACCCAAAACTCCCCAATCTTTTTATATGCCATGATTTCTTTATATTTGCCTCATTCCCACTAGTGTGTATCAAAATCACATACAATTGTGGATTTTCACTGAGCATTAAGCATTAGAAGGCCATCTATGTAATTTAATAATGGTAGTTGCTACCTATGTTGAGTGTCATCTTGTAAAGTTTTAGATGGTGATATGAAACTGATACAGCCGTAAGTTGGAACTAAATTATTTACACATTGCAATTAAATTAGTGAATCCTTTTCTATGTAGCTATGTAAATCGGCATCCTTGAGGCCCAATAATTTGAAGTGTTTCATGTTTTAATCTTAGGGCAGTTTGAGTTGGGAACCTTAAAGATCCAATCTTAAAAAGACTTGCACAGATGGTAATTACAGACCTGCTCCCATACATAAACCCAGTTATACATCTTGCAGATTAAACATTATAAAATAATTATTTTAAACCAAAGTGCTTTTCCTTACTTTTTTACACTTGAAATGTAAAATAAATGAAAAAAGAACAAAACTTTTTCACAGTCTTAAAAAACCAATCTTTCTTCATAGTCCTATGAAGAGTTCTCTAGAGACATTGGAGTATGTGAAAATAGGATTTTCCTTCTCAGTTTTTGTAATTGCCAGTTTCATAGGAAGGTAGACATTGGATGATTCATGATATAAACAGAAGTTACTCTTTCCATTTTTCTGTTGTTTATGTTTTGTTATTGTTAGTGTTTTTACAGATAAAAGCCAAATTGTATCCACTATTTTTCAAGAATCAAATGCAGAAGAGGACAGAATATTTATATATGTGTCTGCTAAGTATTTAATATTTTTACACAGCATTGTCAAGCATACCTAGGTCATGCTTCTTCACTGTTGGATACATGTACGTGAACTATATTCCCTGATGATGATTCCAGTTAATACATCTGTCAAAGAAAAGTAATTTATTTTTACCACAAATATATTTTAAAATATTCTGTATAGAAAGATATGTATGAGAACAGTCATTCTAATGATAGGGAAAATTCTGTTTCTAATTTCAGTAGAGGGATTCCTCAAAATTTTAAATGATACAATGTAACAAACAAACAATTTTTAGTCAGATTCACCTTATTAGGAATAGCTTGAGGTTGCATTTCATTTCTTAAGAATATGCTGGAAAACTCTGTGGGCCAAAACCTGGTTTACTCTATAGGTTCAAATTTCTGTCTTAGAACTAACAGATGAAAGCTGAAGAGCTGTTGCTGTTAGCTACAGATTTTGAACCAACATATAGCGTATAATGGTATAATAAACAATGGTAAACAAATATGCTTCAGAATTTAGAAGAAAGGTTGGAAATTAGTTCATTCAACTCCAGTACCATTGTTTCTCATTTTGGTTTGTCCTATTTAACATAGAAAAAAAAAACCTTTGAGGATACTCAGGATTGCTCTTTTACATAATGGAAATTATTAAACGAGCCATTTGCATTGTTTTTTACACCTCTCCTTTGTCCATGAGTAATTCATTTTCATCTGAATATTCCTGTGGGGCAAACTGGGACATTAATTTTGCAGTAAAAGTCCCAGCTAAATTTAACGAATATATATATGAGAATATATATGACATAGGCAGACAGGCATGTAAAAATCCACAGATACATCCTCTAATGGCCAAGTCTCCCTTACTTAACCACAAATTGTAATTTTGTAGTAGGTCTATGTTAAAAAAAAAATTCTTTGGGTTGGGTAGGGCTGTCATAAGTCTTCATGCTACAGCTAGAGGTAAAAAATTCAACAACTCCACGTACACAGTTCAAGGGTGATCATAATTTTAAATCAGAATTGTAGTTTCCGGTACAGATTTTCAGCAACTGTAAACATGCCCTGAAGTCAATAAATCCATGTTAATTTGCATCAGTTAGGGATTTATTCTTCCCTTCCTTTCTCTCACACACCTGAAACACGAGGAGTTTCTATCAGTTTGTCAGATTCCTTGCGATAAGAAGCTACAAGATCAAAACCACCTGAGTTAATGGATGTCAAATACTGCCGTCAAGAGACATCCAGTATTCTAATCTGCCATACTATGGAGCTGGCCTGAGGTGAGAAGTATTATACACGCATACCAAATTACAGATGCTGGAAGCCAGAATCATTGCCAGGCGATACTCTTTTTCATTTGTCTTAAGTACATGAAGAAAGCTATGGAATCATTACACTTCTTCGGACAGCTATTTTATGTTGTTTGTGCTTGCCATCAATAGTAAACCCACCTGATAATGAAATAACTTCTCAAACTGCCTGATCACCATTTTTGGGGGGGAAAAAAACCCCTAAGTTTTTCAACAACCTTGAAGATAAGATGCGTTTCTAGTATCAGTTACCAGAAACTGTAAAAATAAATTCCAGTCTCCACAGCCTGTTGCTGGAGAGCTTGCCCCTCCCTCGGGAACCTGGCATGGCAGTACCTAGGAAATCCTCTAGTGAGGTCTGAGTAGACTTTTTAAAATTGAAAACAATTTTTAAAACAACAGGAACATCTGATGCCTCCAGAATCTAGGTTCTGATATCCCCCTTGAGGTTTCTCTTTGATCCAGTTCTTTGTCTAGAACTTTAGGTTTTTACCTTTGGGGGCACTAGCACAGGTGAAGTCCAGCCTCTTAAAATGTCTGACCCTCAGAGCATGCATGTGCCTCTGTCGTAAAGCACCTCGCATCATTGTTGAAATTCCACCAAGAAAACCCATCTTTCCTTGTAAACCTGGAAAATAGCTGTCCCATGGGGCCAGCTATTCTTCCCAACGTTTTTGTGAGGGTACAGTTCACATCAGCTACCTAATTAAATCTCTGTTCTGCCTGCCTTATTCTGAGGCTGTCAGCTTCTGTGAAGTAAGAATATGCCTAAAATCTGGTCTGTCGCAGGCATCTAGCACTTTGTGCACACCTTTCCTGGCAAGCAGCATTGACCTTCCCCACAGTATGGCTATTTGTTATTATTTTTGTGGTAGCAGAAGTATGCTAGATGCTAATTAAGTACTTATATTTAGTAAGTGCACTGTTATGTGCTGGCTGTGAAGCTGTCAGCAGCACTGTTAAAGAGCACAAGCCTAACACAAAGGTGCACTGCACCCAGGATGGGATTTTTATGCTATATAGAAGGGAAGTACATTTAATGAGTTTATTTTGGTTAGCCTTCAGTTTAGTTTTGAGTCTGCCAATACTGACATCATTTTTCCAAGCAGGGAGCACCATCTAAGACTTCTCTGCATCACTATCCTTGGGGTGGGCCTGTGTGTGGGCTGATGCAGTGCTCAGCACTCCAGATCATTTCACTTTGGCATCCATTCTGCTTCTGCTGTCTCTATCTCCATATTCTATTTTAGGTGCTTACAGAGCACCAATCTCCTTAACTAAAATATAACTGAAACAAGATATTCAGCATCAAATAAGCAAAAAGCAAAAGACTCAAAATAGTCTATTTTGTTATTATTATTACGGGGTTAAATCACTTAAGCATAGGTACCTTCCTACTCCTCCTCCCACTTCTTTCTTTAGTTTGTCTCATCTTGTTCTCTCCTCAGGGATGTACTGCTGGCCCGCAAGCTTCTGCAAAAAAAAAATGAACTCTGTTCCATCATGGGTCCATGGGTACCAAGTAGTCATCTTGCTTAATTCTTGCAAAAAAAAAAGTTATAATTTTGGCTGTCCTGAGATCCTCGCATCAATCCCTCAGCCTCCAGTGGGGCCAGGGAGCGTCTTTTTAGAGAGCGAACCTCTTTAGGCACCCTTGCCGGGCCCTCGTGCAGGTTGTTCCAGCTGGATGTTCGGCAAGGTAAGGGATGTCTCACCGCTGTCCCAGGCCAGCAACTGCAGCATTGCGTTGCCCTGAAGACACAGCTACATCTAGACCTGCACTTCAAAGTAAAGTGTATTTATTACTTGGTCTGTGGGTATGGGGAAGGGGGTGGATTTTCAACCAGGCATCCCAAAGGAAGGCTATGGAGGAATAACTGTCAATATGCTGGGGACTTCAGTTTGTTACAGGAGATGTAAGTAATCTGGTAGGACACCAGGCTTCCCTTATCACCTGCCCCTTGTTAGGGGGCTCGCATTTCTCCCTGGTGCTGTGTGTTCTGCGGTCAGCACTAGGGGTACTGGCCGTCACTCTCAAAGGTGCTATGGCTGGCATTCACAATTAGCTGAAAGCCATTGCAGGGCTCTCAGCTGTGTCTCTAGCAAATGTCATTTGCCGGCTTGGCACAGACAGCTCTGCAGCTCCTCTGGAGGCACTTCAAAATTTGCCTGAATTGAGACTTTGGCTCGGCTCTGGTGGCTCTCCAGGCTCCCGGTCTCCACGCCAGCGACTGCTGATGGCGATTCGCATTGTAACAGCAGGGGCCCGGGCGGCACAGCGCAAAACGCTTTGCTTTCCCAGAGCCTCCTGTAGCCTCCCGAGTGAAACTTTGCCCCCCCCCCCTTTCCCGCAGGCAGCGGGACCAGGGCGGGAGTGCTCTGCGCTGCGCTCGGCTGGGTCGGCGGCCCCTAGCTGCCCGGGGGAAGGCGGCCGCCGCGCAGCTGGCCCGGCAGCAGCACCCCGCTCCCTGCCGGGTGCCGCAGCGCCAGCGAGGGAGAGGCAGCGGCTCAGGCATCAGGAGCAACACTAGCACGGCAGCCAGGGCACCTCAG
>NW_010973368.1:10687518-10761454 GCF_000737465.1 Haliaeetus leucocephalus | reverse complement strand
CCTGCCTGCCGGCCTGGGGGGGCGCCCGCCGACAGCCAGCTGCTCGCCTGCGCCTTCGCCGGCAGTAGGGCCTATATCCTCTCGCGGAAGGTTACCGTGCCCTGGCAGGGCGGAACGCGACGGAAGCGGTACTGAGGTATCTGAGGCAGCACTTTGTCAAGGGACGCCTGATTGGCTAAAGGGACTCTGCAATGGTTAGCTGGTAAGAGTCAAGCCCTCTGATTGGTTGCGTTGTACCTGCAATGCGTCAAGTGAAGATGCTGGAGTGCGTGTACTGGAGGGCTTCTGTGGGGACGGACGCGGCCGGCGGCGGGTGTGGCGGCGGTGGCCGCCCGGAGCCTGGCCCTGGCCGCGCCCGCAGAGGCTTGCGAGGTCCGCAGGGCTCTCGGCCGTTCCTGGCAGTATGAGTAGCCCTAGCGCTAGATTTCCCGCCTCTTCATGCTGCTGCTGCTGCAGCTTGCAGCAGTAGCAGTCGCTTGGCTCGTGAGCCAGAACTGCTAGGAAGAAGCTTTTCCTCAGTTATCTCTTTAGAGCCGGGTTTCTGTATCAGAAAGGCAAAGCCTCTTTTCTCATTCCTTCTCCGTAACGCAGGGTGCCAGAGGTACAAAATGTGGCAGTACAAATTTGCTTATTCTGCCCTTCCACTATGAGTGTGAGAAGCATTTCTTGGGCTGCTGCTCGAAATGACAGTTTGAGTGACAGTTGGGGGAGGATATGCACGATAAAGTGATGAGTGATTTCTTAAATATCTTGCTGAAATGCTGCAAAATCTTTTCAACACAAAGAGATGCTTCTGCAAAATTAGACCCGAACTGTGAAGCTGTGGAGGGGCACGCAAGGTTGGCCTGCCTCCATCTGGGACTTTTGGACGTTTTTGGGTGTCTTGGGGGCCCCTTGGGCCTGGCCAAAACCCCCTGCAGCCCTGTTGCATAAGGAGCTGCAGACATGCTATAACCACTTGTGTCGGGTTTTTTATATGTCTCTAATTGAAATGAGCATGGATAAACCAGAAGCAAACAAATAACAAAGCCTTCTCTGCACCAGTAAGAGGCTTACAGGACCGCTTTAAAAACAATGGGAGTTTCAAACCACCAAAAACTTCCTGGCACATCTGTGAAGCTAGATACAACAACCGTCTAAACGTAGGTTACAGACACTCATAATATTATCTAAATTCTTCAGTATTTCTGTTATTGGAGTGTTTTCATTGCTCTTTTTCAGAATCCCATTCTTGAAGAGTGAGTCAGCAAGAAGTCTGTGAATGTGTCAGGGAGCAGTATTTTAAATAAGGTTTCACCGCTAAGCAATTATTAAAGAGCATGTTTACATATGAAAAAATTGCAAATTTGCATATGAACATAACGGCCCAATTTCTTGACTCTAGTGAAGTTTTCTTCCTAACTACAGTTTTCAGGATAACATTCCTGATGTGCTATTGGAAGGATTTTGAGTTAGATTCCATGGTAATTTGTTTCCTTTATTCTGTTTGCTTGCTAGGAAGTAGAACACTTTTTATTTTAAAATTACTGTGATTTCCTTTTCACAGCCTTACTGAGTACAAACTGCTTTCCTGCTGGCATGAACACTTCTTACTGTATTTTTTCCAAAGAATTCTTTCAAAATATTAAAAACAATCTAGCCACTTTTCCTTGTAGTCCTAGCCAAGTGGAACAAGTGCAATGAAACCTTTATGGGAAAATTATATGCCTGTGTAATTATAATTATAACATTTATGAGCGAGGGTTTGCTAAAGTGAAACATAAAAGAGAGATTGCAAGCTCATTCCGTTTCTTACTTGGTCATTTAAAGTATGATAGCGTTTTCAAAAAATTCACAATTGAAAATATTAGGTCTAAACCATCTTGAGGTCTTAACAAATGGAAAGGAAATGGCTATAAAGCACTGGTAAAGGCATTGCAAAGTATTCTCCAGAACAACCTTAAACATTGTATATTAGTCATAAAGCCAATTTGTTGTATTTATTACAATGACTGTACAAATAATAGAACTACATTCATGTCAGAGAACCTAAAAAAAGCTTTTAGAAGTGACATCATCATTCAGTGAGAAATAAGTATACCAATTTCAGGGCTAACAAGTAAATAATTGTTGCCCCAAACAGTCTTCTGGAAAGCAGACTGTTTAAAAGGTAAACTCGAGAGCTTTAGTGTGTTCAGAAGAGCAATTATATTCTAAGAATTAGCTTACTTTGAGCACAAGTTGCTGGAATGAATCAATGGGAATAAATACCAATTACATGTTTATTAGAAAGAGCTACATTGATCAAGTTCAGGTAATTCCAAATCAATCAGCTCTGAGTGATAATGCTACATTTTATTTTTTTTACGGGTGCTCTACGTAGGCCATGTCCAAAGCCATCAGTGAGTATGGGAAAGGTAATACAGAGCAGTAAGCAGAGTTCATTACGGTTCTAAATATATCACATTCAAAACATTCTGACTAATAACATGCACCATCCGTTTAAAGCAACCATTTTAAAAGCAATGTATTTACAGCAATGCCATTACACTAACATCTGTTAAATATATGCAGGTCTGCCATCTTATGGAGCCTGAATGGTACTACCAAATAACAGAATATGGAACTACATGTTCACATCAGGAGAATAGTTTGAATTTTTTCTTTTTCAGGTAATGGGTCCTTTCTTCTAAAACTTGTGCCATTTTGACTCATTGTTTCTATTTGATATGTGTATTTATTGCATTTATATATGCATGCAAGTATACACGTGTAAGCACACAGTTAAATAAAGGCATTACAGTTGCACGTTCAAGCATGGAAAAGCTGGGAAGTGTTAAAGTTGAAGTGGGTTGTTTACATTATATGACAGCCTTGAACAACATCATCCTGTGCTATTTTTTCCTTCGGGATCACTGTCTGATTCAGCGTTCAGGTTAGACAGTGCTATTTAGTGAATAGCTGTTCAGAATTTTGCTTTAGCCTCTTTTGTTTGGAGTGTGACTATCCTGTATTTGCTGCAAGCTAGTCAAGCCCTATTCTAAAGACAAAATTATTAATTTCTATGTGGGCTTTTCTGTAGCTGTTATTATTAGAGTATTATTATGAACAATTTTGAATGAAGTTTCTACGGGCCAAGGCAGACAATCATCATGGAAATTTTCAGCGCAAGTGATTAAAGTTTGGCAAAGCTATTAAAGTTGCTAAAATGATGCTCTTTGTTTGTTTGTTTTTATTTTCTATTTTTATAAAAGCTGATGTCAGACAAACTTGATAAGTGACTTTTGGGTCAGCCAAGAACAAATGCACAAGAACACAAGAGAGTTATAACTAGTACATCAAATATTATTATATGTTATTTTCTCTTTAACTGGTGCAAATTTATTTTTAGGTGAAAAGGATTCCTCAGGAAGACCTTATTACTTTGCTTTTGAAAAGTTTGAGGTGAGTTAGGAAAGTGGTTGATCTAAGTGATTGTGACTGTGATACCATCAGATACTGCAGTGGAGCACTTAAGATAAGCAAATTGTCCAGCATTCAGTGAAGTTTTGCAGTTTTACCAGTTGCTGGAAAACTTGGTAGCACCTGGAATCTAAACACTTAGGAGAATGTCTGATTTCACTGAGTTGTACCTGTACTAGAAAATACATTATATTTTCTCCATTTAGTGTCATTTGCAAATGTTCACATCTACCCTGATACTCTTGCTGGGAAAAGACACTGAGCACAAACTGCCATTTAGATTACTGTGAACTCAATTTGATGATGTGAAATACTACCTACCACCACAATAAAAGTCTTAGCATGATTGGTTCTGTGTAAGAACAAATGGAGTCTTCACCTTGTCGGTTACTTCCCACTTATAAGAAAGGTTTTTCCCCCATTTGATCTTGCTTGATTGTGATATCATATTTTCACATGTGTCAGAGTCCAATACTCTCTGACCAGGTTCTTTTAGATACTCCACATGAGAGTTTTATGTTTAGCATCAAATTTATTTATTTTGTATATTCATTGTTACATGAGTTTTTGATTTAGAAGAGTGATACAGCAATGTACTGAAATCACAACACAAGGATAAAATAGCTGTTGCAATATACAGGTCGATCACAATAAAAACATAATTCTTGTTATGGATCTCTGTATGCTCACTATCACGATGCTGGGCATCCCCAGTCACCAGGAAGGAGTACATGAGTTGAAGCCAGCTCAAGCCCATTGCTCTCTCCAAAGTGCATGTTGGTTGCTCAGTTTCTATACTCTGTTTTTGGCTGAGCCACGTACACACTTCTCCCGTGCCATTTTGGTCTGCCTAGCTCAAGAAGACATTGTTCTCTACTAGTTATCTCAGGGAAGGCTGTTTATACAGCATGATGACCCACTGATACAGCCATATATCTAAAACAAAGGTTACCCTCCAGTCCCCTTTGTGTTGAGATAAGTTCAGCTTTAGGATAATTGATGGTCATTCTTTACAGTCTTCCTTAAGATAATTATTTTTTTGCTCATCTCCACTGAGCCTTGATCCTTGTAGGGGGGTGTATGTTGGTTGCATTCCACCCCTTGGCTTAGCCCAGCATTCAGCAATTATTGGTGTTGCACAGTGAGCTTAATACATTCATTATATGAATTACCAGCCCTCTTGCCATGGTGAAGGTGAGAGCATATGGGAAACAGGTTATTTACAGGTTTAGTATGTGATTTAACATGTCTCAGGCATACGTTCTCATTGTCAGTATTCCCATGGTGATAAGGTAACCCAGTATTTTCCTGCAAAAGAAGACATCTAGGTCTCGGACATAATCTAAGCCCCAGTTATTGTTAACTTACTCCCTGTCGTGTCTACAGAATCCCATACTCCTTTTCCTTTGTAAAACTTTATTTTTAAAATGTCATCCATTATCAGATTGTATTTGTCTAGGCAAGGGAAAAGTATCAAACCACCAGTTTAAACCAGCGATGATTTCTGGACCAGTCGTGGCTTGGGTGGGTGCACATTCCCTACACCACTGTTTCTACTGTGAGGATGTATTTCCAGCCTTCAGGTGTTCACTTTAAAGGACCAATATAATCTACTTGACAAGTTTCTCAGGGTAGTTTACCTTCACTGAGATTGGCAAACTGTTGTCCTTTTGACAGGTACTGTACCATTGTTTGAAAAAAATGGCATGCCTCTACAATATGCATTGCCAGAGCTTTTGTCACAGGCCATCCTGTCGCTTGTACCCACTTACTAGCCTTTCTGCCTCAAGTTTTGCAATACATTTATTTTAGCCAAATGATCCGCCATCTGATTCCACATTGCCTCAGGGTTTTTATTTTTTTGGTGGACAGATACATGTCCTATAGATATGCACTTAGATTGGTCTGTATCATAAATCTTTTTCCAGTGTGTTTTTTCCAGTGTGTTTTTCCCCATACATCTCTACCATTTACTTGCTGATTGTTTTTCACCCAGTTTGCTGGCCACTGTGAGCCAAACTTTTTTGTCTCGCCTTCCCAGGGCAGCACATCAGTTACTGGAGAGGAGGGCAGATGGGAGTATTCAGTAGGCATCCCAATTAGCTCTACACTCTCTGATCATTTGTCTTCTTTATTCATCCCATCACTTGTCACCTGATGAAGTATATACAAAGCCCATCGCTGTACAGCAGATTCCTGGACTACCATTAAACGTAATGGCTTACCAGTTAAAATTGGTTTTAAAATAGGAATAGGCGCACATAACTTGATTTCCCTTTCTTGAATTAATGGCTCGGTACTTAGCAGCCCCTCATATGCAGCTAACAGCACTTTCTCAAATGGATTGTAGTTGGGAGCGTTGCCACGATTTAGAGCAAAATGTAATAGGTAAGTTTTTTACCTTGCACATCTTGTTGCCATAATGCCCAATGATATCCCTCATAACCTATGCCTATATGAAGTGTACTTGGGTGTGCAGGGTTAAGGGGCCCCATAGGTTGGTTAGTAAAATGTCATCATTTAAAGCATTTAATGTTTCATGATGATTTTGTTCCCAATTCCACATTGCGTTTTTCTTCAGCAAATTGTAGAGATCTCCCTAAAATACTGAATCCAGGAATGCGTGACCTCCAAAGCCCAGAAGTTCCTAATAAAGCTTGTAACTCCTTTTTATCAGAAGGTGGTTGGATGCTTTGTGTCTGCTAATACAGATTCTGGAACAGTTTTCTGTCCTCCTATCCATCACATACCTAAAAATGTAACTTCTTGACTTGGTCCTTGCCATTTCAAGTCAGGAACGCTAATATTGAATTCTTGTAAATGCTGGATGATAGCATTCTTACTTCAGTGAAGCATTTCCTCATCATGTCCTCCAATTCGAGTATCATCAGTATATTGCAAAATTTTTAATTCACGTGGGAGGATGATTGACGCTAGCTGTTTAGCTAACATGGCATGGGCAAAGGTGGGGCCATGTTTGAAAGCTTGGGGTAGGTGATAAAAGGTATATTGTCTTCCACCCCAAGTAAATGTAAACTGTGGTTTGGCTTGCTCTTGCATACCTTTTGTAGCTAACACTCCCACTCACAGAAGAGCATGTTCGTATGTACTATGCTGGGAACAGGGGCTGTTAAAAGGCCAGTTGCTTTATTGAAAGCCCTACAGTCAATAGTCATGTGCCATATCCTGTCTGGTTTCTTAAAAGGCCATACTGGGCTGTTATATGATGGGTGAGTTTTTTCTATAGTACCCTGTTGCTCTAATTGTTTGACTAATTCTGTCACAGGTTTTATGGCTGGAGGTTATGGCTCTGAGCCTTCTTCCATCGTGGGGGTGTGTTGATCGGTCACAGCATGTGATTAACTTCCTGGTTGTAAAGTATAACTTGTTCGTTATCCATCCTAGCATAGATTCCATGACAACAAAACAGACTGATACAGAGCAAGGGCTCCCAGGCTTAATCCATTGAATAGGGACAAGCCTTTGGTGCAACTGGTAGCATCAAACTTCTGTCCCCAGACTGGTCTGCATGGATGTGCAGGAAGATAATGTGCTTCCTCGCCTGCCCTCTTATGCCACTTCTGCACCTGTGTCCATGCATCACATAATGAAGCCCCAAATTTTAACTTGCCTCCCTCATCTCCACAGAAAAGAAGCCAGCTCTGTTCCCTCATCCACCTCCACTCCATCCATGTCACATTTCCTACCTTGTCTTGCTCCCAGAGTCTTGGAAAAGGTGGCTCTGGCTAGGCTTCTACAGTGGGAGCAACAACGGTGGAGAGGCAAGAGCTGCTGGCCTGGACAGCAGCAAGTCACTGCCCATCAGTTGACTGGTGTTAGCTGCTGATCATACACAACCTCAGATGTAGAGGAGCTTGCTCCCGGTTTACACATGCTATTTCAGAGTAATTGCTCTGTGCCAGAGCATACTAGAGACACAGGGAGACTTTGCAGTTTGGATAGTTAGTGACTGCTTGGAACTACTTTTGCAGTGGTGATTGCTCCACAGCTCAGGTAAGCCACTTGTGTCATTCCTTGAAATTTAAAGAGTGTTAAAAAAGCAAAAATAATGTTGCTAATTAACAGGATTATTGATCTTGTCTGAATCTGAGAGCACTTCACTGCTTAAACCCTGACTGTGTTCCTCTGCTTAAATTGATCAGAAGCTGGTCCCAAACAGAAGTGAAAGCAGAAAGAACTCTGACTGCACAAATTAAAACACAGTTGAGTTGGTATGATGAGAAAAAAATCTACAAATTGGTGTCATTATTTATGCACCTCATCCTTATGTTACTGATAAAGAAAAATGGCAAAAAAGTAACTGAAACTGGCATCCACCCTGCTTTCTTCAGCTCCCCAACAGCAGGGATGTCACAGAAAGCTCAGAGGTTGATACATAATAAATACTATTCTGGATCAGACTTGAGATCAGAGTGTGTCAGTATCTTTAGACAGCTGTGGCAAGATCAGGTCCTTGAATGAAGTACTCACTGCTGGTAACAGGAGACAGTCTGTCCCCATAGAAGATTGTATTCTAAACTGTAACAGTAAGAGATTTTCTTAAATTTGAAGCATGACATGAAATAGGGCTTCCAGAATTGTTGTGAACAACCACAGCTCCACGTAGTTTGTTATTCATGTACATTTTTAGAATTTACTCAGTTCTTGACCTCAGTGGGTTTCTGTAGCAATATGTTTCACCATGTAATTACTCATTGATTTGGCAAACAGTAATCAAGTACATTACTTCTTCTGCAAAAATGATACAAGATTTTATGTACCATTACAAAGGAGGCAACATTTCAGCTTTCATGTTTTGTCTGAAAAATCAACACACAGTAAACTGCCTTCAGCTGACTGTATCTTTTAGCTTAAGAAATCATATTGGGATTCTGATGCTAATTTGCAGTGTCAACATGTCTTAAACTGAATGCTTAGTGTTTTACTCAAACATAATGTTTTCTGGGTTTACTAATAATTCAAAACAGCTTTTTCTAGTTATTTTCAGCTTTCCTAATTCTGTGTTGTTTTTTTTTACCTAAACGCATATATAAATGAGTATCATTTAGTCCAGAATTTGTTGTACTCCTGTTTAACAATAAAAGCCTGCACAGATGGCTGCAAAACAACCTTCAAACACAGCCAGATTTGTACATTTGTGCTGATTTCTTGCTTAAGGGAACTCAGTTCAAAATGCTGTACTGCCAAATCCATCCCTGCAGTAATTCTCTTGGCTTCAGTGGATGGCCACATGGGATTGCCTGGGATATGTGGCTAAGCTAAGAGATTCTATACAATTGCAAAGGGATTTGTTTGACAATACAAAAAATTGAAGTCTGAAGAGCATGCTACTGTGTTGGGTGTTGGACAGTTCAACCATTTTGTTCAATGTTTATTTAGAATACAGCAGCCTACAGAGAATCTGGGAACTACAGGTAAATAAATTGCTCCTACTCATCTGAACTTCTTTGTGCTGTATAAATCAGGATGTTATGCCCTTTCTTCCTAAGTAAAGAGGATCATATCAAATTTCACTTATTTCTTTTCCTAATGGAAACAACCTTAAAGATGTGGAAAGGTGGCTGACTCTTTTGGCCAAAAAGAATTGGCATTACTAGAGAATATAATATCACACAAGATTGCAACATAGGAACAGGCCAACAGCCTGTTTGGCTTCATTGGTATTGCTTATATGAGGCAGACAAAACACACAAAAATGAAACTCCCGAAGGTAGCTGATTTAATGAAGTTGTGCACCTTATCTGAATATTGGCAAAGAAGTAAAATAATTAGTTCTGAATTTTTGATGATCCGTTAAAGGCAAAGTGATAGCTATTACAATAGAGTAAAACCACTTGTGTTCACTTGGAAGTTGGATTGCTTTTCTGTGGCAAACTATATTCTTTTAAAATAATAAAAAATGGTAAACACCTTTATGGTGCAATATAAATAATATAGAATAATCAGCTGCGAAGCTACTATGTAGTGCTAAAATGTACTTCCACACTGAGAGGTGATTGTTTTATTGTAGTTTGTAGGCAACTTGTAAGCTTTGTTTTAGTACTATAACAGACAACCAAGAAATAGTCACCTTATAACTTCAGCTGGATCCCCTGTGTCATCCAGCTCAGTTGGGCTGGAGCTGAGCCAAAGACGGAATGCTTCTCAACATCCTACTCCTAATTGTAATGTTTCCTGTTTTCTTTTGCAAGTAATACTTTATAGTGTAAATGCCTCACTGGTGATGTCACCTGTGACATTTTGGCCTTTTCATTCTGCTCCCATACTTTGCTCCAGAAACTGTCCAGGCTTCTTGCTGCTGCTGTTTCAATGCTGTCTCCTTAGTTCCCTGTAGGAGAGTTTGTTGGGTCAGATATCCAAACTGGATCCGTGCATGTGTATCGTATTCACCTGACCTAAAAGGCCTCCCATAATCCCGCATGCTGGGGATCGTTTCAGCTGTCTCCACATGAAGTCGGCTGCAGTTGGCCTGAAGCCCAGCTGGGTTTGAGCCGTTTCTGAGGGGAAGCGGTGAGGTGTGACTGCAGCACGCTGTCTGTCATGTCACTCCTGGTCTGGGAACACGGTGAGGAGAAGCCTCAGCTGTTTCTTCACAGAATCAACTTTGGTTTGACAGAATTTATGATTTCTGGCTCTGCATGAAGGTGTGTGTGTTGTTGCCAGGCCAGGCACAGTCTTGCAAGAGAGATTTGTATGGTGGCGGGCCTCAGCTAATACCTATGCTGGATGCAGGGTAGTTGGTTTTACATTTGTGGCACAGATAATCTGGAACGTAGATAATCTAATCATAGATAATTGAGAACTGGCTCAATGGGTGTTACAAGCCCGCTCTCACTTTTGATCTTGCGTAGGCTGTTATTTTACTGCTGTCCAAGCAGCAATATCAGCTTGAGGTATTACTGCTTCCCTTTTTTTGTTCCCTCTCCTGCCCGTGGCATGCCACCCATTCAGTTGTGCTAGCACAGCTTTTCAAGATCAATAATTTTTTTTTTAAATCCAATCAGTTCCCTGACTTAGTGCTGACACTTTTTAATGAGCCTTATCTAAGAAGCCCTACAAGCAATTGTGTTGGCACAGCTCAGGGGCAGAGGAGGTATTAAGAAGGCATTAAGCTACTATTGCCGTTTTTTATCATGAAACAGTAGCCACGGGGCAGCTATACTCCTGTAATTCCACTAATTTTAATAGCTGTACCATTGTAAATTAGGAGTAATCTCAAATAAAACAATGCTTCCAAGATCACCAAACATGTCTGCTCCGAGAAAGTGAAATACTAAAAAATGAAAAATGGTGGCAGGTAGCTGGAGATTCAAGGGAAGGCTTTTTCTCTCCTGCAAATAAAATAATTTCGACATGGCATTAATAAATAGAATTATTTCATTTTAGCACATGAAAATGGTATTCTCTTTGTTTTAGTACTGAACCACCACTTAGGAAACTGCAGGGTTGCAAAATTACAAACCACACACAGTACTCTGTGAAAAACTAGATGGCTTCACCGAGCTGTGTACCACTGTGCACTTCATGGCTGGTTGGGAATGAAAAACAATAGAGCCTAGGGTTTCCTAGTCATCTTTGTCAGCGACTTCAA
Source organism: Haliaeetus leucocephalus (assembly GCF_000737465.1). Lineage (NCBI taxonomy): Eukaryota > Metazoa > Chordata > Aves > Accipitriformes > Accipitridae > Haliaeetus > Haliaeetus leucocephalus. The sequence goes on along the minus strand of NW_010973368.1, from coordinate 10,750,401 downwards.
CGAAGAAAAGGCTACAAATAAAGTGGCCGCAGGGGGCTCTCTGCCCCACAGGCATGGTGTCACACGGCCAGAAATTGCAGAGAAATAAATCCCTGCTTGTCCTTGCTGCTGCCTCCTCTTGCTCCACCCCACTTGTGGGGAAGGAAAATGTACAGGGTGGGGGGGAGACAGATGATCTTCCGGCTTCAGAAGTCACTTCTAGGAGTGGCATATGATAGGTCTAACCATGGTTTTCCTTGAGAATCCTTGTGTGCAGAAAAGACCATTGAAAAGGAAAAGAAATCCAAACAAAGGGAATAAATACAGAGCAGGCACTTTGCCAAGGAGCAAAAAAATTCCCTTGACAAGCAAAGGAACTGATGGCTGTCTAGCTGTTTCCTCGACAGGGAAGAAAGATGTCAGAAACTGCCACTGGAGAAATCTCCCACCCAATCTGGCTATCAAAACACAGCTGGCAACCCCAGGGAAAGAGATCCCTGAACAACAGAGATCACCTGAAAGTGCTGTATTTCTCTTGACTTGAGAAGAACAAATTCTATTATGAGGAAACTCTCTGTTTGGCTACAGCTATTAATTTACATTATTGGCATTCAGCAGCTCTCATTTTCTAACTCTAGCTTTTCTTACTGCTTTCCTCCCTTCTTCTCCTCTGTAGTCTCTCCTTGCACCCCTGCCCAACTTATCTATGTTCCTGACAACTCACTGAACATATTGCGCTTATCATCTGAATGTGCTTATCTCTGGGCTTGTCTGCAACTGCTAGTCCTATTAATTTACCTTTCTCAGATAGTTATTTACTGAGTAGCAGTTTACTGGCAGCCAATGAAAAACCCTGACCTTAGCATTTTAAAATAGGATGCTTTCTAGACTAGGTCTTAAAGACTTCAGGGTTCATATTTCAGTAGTGGTACTCTAGTACAGGGCCTCCATTAATGATTATGGCTGATCAAGCACTTCTATAATGTCAACATTTTAGGTTTTTTCCTTTCCAGGATATTGTTACTGATTTGTTTGCTAACAAATTTGGGATACCAACTCACAGACCCAAGGTACAGTGTTCTATAAATGAACTTGGATGAACCTAGCAGAGCCTGCTTTATGCAGCTCTACCTAAATGAAGGCTGCTTTGACAGTGTTTAGAGGTTCCACAGTTCATGTGAGGCTACTGTAAACTTCTGCCAAAGGCTGTAACATAGTTTGGGGTGGAGTGCAGCTTCCCCTTTCAGTGGGTAGGTGCCAGAAGTTTTTTTATTTGTGCCAGAAGTTTGTGATTTAAGCATATGGTGTGCTTTCTTCATTAAAACAGCAATATGCTTAGCTCAAAAGAAGTACTTCATACTAAAACTCACTGGCACCCTTTTGGTAGCAAAGGTGGTAGAATACCATTTCAGTGTTACTTGGATTTTAGGACTTTGAACATTCCTAAATATCAGGAATCCATGGTTATGATTCCTGGGAAGTACAGCTGCAGTGCTTTATAACTTCTAGTACAAGATTGTCTACCATGGTTGGCTATACTTTAAATATTAATGAAGTTGTTCTGGATATACTGATGAACACTGATAATAATTTCTTAGTCATTAATAAATTGCATAAATATGGTCAGGTATGTATTTGCGTGTTAGCTGCATTTCTGTTTACTTCTATATGGATTTTCTGTATTTTTTTAATATATTATTTCTAGTTTGGAATAATAACCTAATGTAATTGCTAGGCTAAATTATACAGAGAACAGCTCATATCTAATGCAGATAACAATGAAAAGAGTAGATAGAAATTAGTGGACTAAGGCTGTTTATCAAAGTAAAATGTATGGAATAATAAACCGTCACTGAAGCATTTTAGAGGTTTTCCATATTTAAATGATACTCTTCTACTTGTACAAGAAATTTTTGACAAATAATACTAAATTATACAAATTCAGTAGAGTTTCACATTTTTCTGACTCTTTTACCCTTTTCTGTCACGTAATTATTTTTCACATGATCTCAAGTTGCTCTAGAGAAAGACTTTATTCCTATTTCTACATGCTCCTTACAATTCTTTTTCTGGTGTCTTTTGATCATGAGGAATAATACATCTGGGGTACTGAGATTTTATTGGGTAATTTTCCCAATACTTTTCCCTCAATAAAGCAAAGCTTTTCACTTGTCTGAAGAGGAAAGGAGACAATACTAAATGGAACTTTTAATTATTTTTCCAGTCTAGTATTTTAAATCATGAGCAACCTTGGTCCTGTAATGTTCAGGGATCAAGCCTCATAAGATTCCGGAGGTGTTTAACCTTTAGTAGGATAAAGGTTAATGTCTCCTTTCTTTTGTATTTTAACCTGTCCCCTCACAAGATCTCAAATAGCAAAATGAACTATTTTTCTTCAAATCTATAGTCAGAAGAAAGATAACCTATAAAACCAACATCCATCAGGTGCATGTGAGGATTTCCTCTGTCTGAATGGAGGTGCAGAGAAGCTCACATTCATTTCAATGGAAACAGAACTGTGGCTTTGTTTGTTAGAAATACAACCAGAACCTATACCTCACCTATATCTCATCTACCAGATGGCTAAGCAGATGTTAAGATATGTTTAGATGAGTAATAAATGCCATTGCTCTCCTTTTAGTCTAATGGAAGGACTCTCTGTATTCAGAAGTTCAGCAACAAAACATGTTGAGAGGTATCTACAGTGGTCCTACACAGATCTGTCTCTGGACTTGTGCTGCAGATCAGACATGCCTAATTTTTGCTTTGAGCTAGACACATTGGCTTACCTTGTCTGATATTTAACCCCTCAAAAACTCTCCAACTTCTGGCTAATTGGTAGTGTGGTTTGGAGCAGTAGATAAAGTTATTTTTTTTTCCTCTGCAAATTCCTAATTCCTCTAACAATGGACAGTGGAAAAGAATCCAGTCTCCAACCTGGCAGTGGTTGAAAGTTGGAAATGCTTCTTTGGGAAATGGGAAAATCAACAATGCAAGATTGATTGACAACATAATAAGCACTGTGTGCCTAAGCTTTGTTATCTAAGTATTGTTTTCCATGAGCAATTAATATTCTAGGGGAAACAACTGTTATCTTCTGTATCAACCTGGCCGATAGTTACAGCAATAGTTTTCTAAGGCCTTGAGTGATGTCAGAGGGTCTTGCAGGGAATGTGCTGCCTGTGAGCTATGTGCCGAGGAAAAATTACAGCAGATCACACTACATGTGGGATTATGTCTTACAGAATGGTGTGGTTTTAGCCCAGCCAGTAACAAAAGACCACACAGCCGCTCGCTCACTCCTCCCGCCCGCCTCCGGTGGGATGGGGAGGAGAATCAGAAAGGAGGAAAGAAAAAAAAAAAGCCAAAACACCAGAACCTTGAGGGTTGAGATAAGGACAATTTACTGGGACAACACAAAAAAAGAAGTTACAACAACAACAGTACTAATAAAAGAATATACAAAACAAGTGATGCACAGTGCAACTGCTCACCACCCAGAACCCGACGCTCCGCCAATTCCCCCACCAAAAGGCAAGAGAACCCCCCAGCCCGCTCCCCATTTATATACTGAGCATGTCATCACATGGTATGGAATAGCTCCTTGGCTAGTTCAGGTCACCTGTCCCGGCTGTGCCCCCTCCCAGGTTCCTGTGAAAATTAGCTCTATCCCAGCTGAACCCAGGACACAGAAAAAAGATTGTTTCTGTATTTTGTTTGTTAATATGACCTGTAAATGAGAAATAGGGGGTTTTGTTTGCACTCCTTTTCCACCTAAGTGAATAAGAAATGCTTTAGGTTGGCAATACCACTTTGTATCCTAAATTTATTAACAAATGAGACCAGTAGAATAAATTGAAGAGGAAAGATCTATAGTCTTTTAATCTACAGTGGGGAACAAAATGCTAGAACCACTCCAGTTACCTCAAAAAGGTAACTGAGACTGTTATTAGAGAGGGGTCATCAGGATGCTTGATGTATTGACTTATGTATTGACACAATGACTTAGAATAATTTGAGGAAGAGTATTCCAGATGATTTCAATCATAACGTGGAACATTTTTTAAGGAAACAACACTTGTTATAGAAATCGATCTTCTGGCTTCTTCATTCATGGAGTCACTCATTACAAGCTCAGGAACACTTTTTTTTTGTTGGCTGTGGGCTTTGATTTCCACTGCTTGACCTCTCAAGCATGATTACATAATGAGAGAGATCTTATCCATCAAGGCCACTATGGCTACCTCCCCCTTTGCTGTTCCGCAGAGATGTGCACAGTTATTTGGGAAGCAGAGTATAATCACAGCCAGATTGATAGATTTGAGTGAAAAAGGAGAAAATAATCCTTCACACTCCATATATTTATCACATTCCCTCACCCATCCGAACCACACATAATGCTTCTTTTGCAAGCTTTTGAGTTCTAGCCTGCACTGATGTGGTGGTTGTTGTTCCCTTGTCTTCATAATGCCTTGGTTCCATCCCAGTCATATGTCCAAGCTTGTATTTCTGAGGGTGGATTTCATGCGCTGCCAAAAGTGAAGTAATGAAAATAGATAAGAAGTCCTCTGACCAAAAAGGACTTACTTATAGCCAGATGGGCAGCAAGCATTTCAGATAATGGCTGCAGCTGTGAAAATGAGCTCAGGGTTCACAAAAGCCCAATGGCTTTGAACAAAATTGATGATCTGAGAGAAAGTGATGAAGAATCTGAGGGGAATTAAAAAAGAAAGTAACACTCATTAAGGGAGGAAAGAGTATTTGGGATGGACAGTGAGAAAAATGATTGTTGTACAATACTGAGTGATTGGAAAAAGAAAAGGAACAATATATGACCGGCCATTTGTGCGCAAATGGTCATGTGTGGTGATGATCATCCTGAGTTTGGGTACCAAAAAGGAAATATGTATATATGGGAGACAGATTTATGCTGCGAGCTATTTGATAAAGGATTGTCATCTGGTTTTGTGCATGTCTGGATGTGGAATTGTGGTTGTGAGAGAGAGAATTCTAGAGGGAGGGAGAATTCATACAGGATCATAGCACGGATCAGCTTGGAAGGGCCTTCAGAAGGTCTTCTAGGCCAGCCTCCTGCTCACATGGGAAAGAAGATTGTTGCAAACTTTGATGAAGTTGTCCATATTCATGTTTGTGGTACACACTCAGTAGCAGATTTTTGAAATACTCAATTTTCTTGGAATTTTGTAAATTTCAAACTGCTCCACTCCTGTATGTGTGTATAAGATAAGCTATGAAATATAAAATCGTATAGACATATGTACACTTTTTCACTCATACCTTGATGAAGGTACACGGACATTCAAATTATTCTGGCTTAGGCTATTTTATTGCACTGAGAACTAGGTTTGAATTACCATCACCCTTACTTTTCCTCCCAATACATTTAATGCATGTACAGCTGTTTTCTTCCAGGCTTCTGAGCCAAAATAACTACTTTTATGCAATTTAATGGGTGTAGGAAAACACTGAGGGACAGGTAAGGTGAAAAAGAAGTGCATGGAAGCACAGTCATACCTCTGAGGAAGGACCATAAAAATAAAATTAATGTCCTTTCTTCTCTACATGAAAATTAAACTTCCTAATGCTATTATAGTGCGTACCAAGGGTACTTGCCTATGCATTCTCCTCTTCTCAAGGTTGTGCAGCATATTGCTTCTCTTCAGGTCGAAAGTAACAGCACTTCAGCAGAATAATTGCAGTTTGTATAAAAGGACTTTCACTGCTAATAAGATAGAGGATTTCATTTTAATAAATATATAGTTGATTAGTCCCAGTTAATATATTACTGTGACTTAGTGATGCCATCCATAATTTAGGTATGTTAGGTTGGTGTTTTTATAGGCGTAATAATCCTCTGTGTGCTGAAAGAACAGTGTAATAGTTCAGGACAGCAGGATTCCAGTTCGCTATATTGTAGATTTTTTTTTTTTACCATGTATTTATCAACTAGTTTCAATGCCTGTCATATTGGTTGTCTAGGGACAGCAATCAGCATTCTGTCAGAGAGGTGACATTGCATACAACTCAAGCATTATACAAGTTGTCTGGTAATAAAACTTTTCAATACCAATAATGGATACCTATGTGATATTATTTACAAATTGAAATTTTCTAGAAAACTGGAGGAAAGTTTGCGATGTTGATGGCAGCTGAATTAATGGAATTTTGCAGCACAAATGGAGATTGGAAAAAGGAAAATCTCCTGGAAGCATCACAGCTCAGTTATTGGTGAAACATGGGGATAAGAGAGATTTCTGACGAGGTTGAAGAGAGATTCAAAAATGCAGATGTACAGAAAACATGAGCTACTAATACCAGTACAGCCCAGATATTTGTGTGAGTGACAACCAAAGCATTTTTTTTTGCTGGGCACAAACTGATGCTATTTTAGACTAATTTTAGGTAGGTAGTAATGATGGAGAGAGAGCTGGTTGCGTTTAAAGTAAAAACAGAGCAGTCTGCTCTCCATCCCCACCTGGTTGAAAAATCCAAATTAAATGGAAGAATAAACAACGCTGTTTCAACAATTAAAATTTCAGAGGGCTTTTTTAATACTGTAAGAACAAATGTTGGTAGATTAGACATAGTAATTGAGGTATTCAAATGGACTGAATAAATCAGAAGCTTAAACATGACAGAGATCTGGATTTTATCTAACTCAGAGATGCAAAAACCATCTGGAATTTACATTCCAAGTATGGAAGCAGGATGAGTAAGCACCTCAGCAGTCAGAGTAAAAACAAGGAAAAGGTCTGTACGGAATGAAGAAGGGAAATGAATTAATGAAGAAAGATATGACTTGGAGACTTGGAGGTGCAGGACTCCAGGAAGAAATTGCCAAACCTAACCCAGAGCTAGATCTTGCAAAAGAGTAAAACAAAAAGCAAAAGATGATTTAGCGATGTAGTTAGCACATTTCAACTAGCACAGAAAGAAGGTTGAGCCTCAAAGCGCTGAGGTTATATATAATCCAGCTACATTCCCCAGTCTAATGAGTAATTTTTGCGGCTTTCAGAACAGACAAAGATGTAGAAAGGAAAGTCAAAGCTAAATTTGCTGTTAGAAAAGAATATACACAAAGTGAAAAGAACCATGGCATGGAAGCTGAACTAGGAGAGATCAGCTTGCTCAAATGGGGAAGCATTACTGACTAATGAAAGAACTAGGGCATGAAGTTTTATGGCTTGTGGTAGAGATTTTAATCCATCTGTTGTATTGTGGTGGTGCTATATAGCAAGCTTCACTTTTCTTTTTATAAACATTTAATATATTTGTAATTATTCTGTTAGTCTACAATAACACACAAAGCTTTAAAATAAATTTTGAAAATAATGAACACTATGGATATAAATGGAAGATGGGATAAAATGCAGTCCAACTTTACTAAAAGTAGACCATGAGTGTACTTTAATGGCAGCAGAATTTTTATGGATGGAAACCTGGTAGATCTAATTGATTTTTATCTCAGTAAAGCACTTGACAATGTAGTACTTGTGAGATTATTAGTTGAAATGGGAAGTAGCACAAGAAATGTAAGTTAGATAAAGAAGTGGCTAAAAGAGTGATGACAATAGGTCTGTGCTGGAAAGGGCACTATGAGACCAGAGAGGGATTTCAAGTGGGGCTCCTTATACCAGCATTTGGCCCAATCTTATTTAATAAAGGCAATGGCACAAAAATAAAAGCTTGCTAATTAAACTTGCTGATGGCAGAAACTGAGAGGCCTTGCTCACAATGAGCCATATCAAGAATTTAATTCCTAGAAAACAGGTGACCTAGCAGCCTGGAGTAATAGAAGTAAAGTTAAATTTAATGCAAAATACAAGGCCATGTCCTTAGGGATTAATAACAAGATTTTCTGGTATAATAGGGGGATTCATTCAGGGGAAGTGATAGATTGGAAATGCCCAAGTGTAATTATTGATCATGGTCATTATGAGCCACTAGTATGATTCAGCCAACTAAATGATAAATGCAGGGCTGTAGAATGTTTTCAGTGGATAATGAGAAGTAGGTTATTCTGTAGAGTACCACTGCATCTGGAATACTGTGTACAATTCTAGTTCAGAATACAAACTGAGGAAAGTGCAAAAAATTCAGTGGACTGAGCAACCGATCTTAACAAAAATTTAAAATTATGTAACGGAAGAAAGGCAGAGTGGCATATGATTAGTGTCTGTGCATGTATTATATCCAGGTTAGCACCCTGGTGAAGCAAAGAGCTATTTTAAGCCATAGGAAAATGCTGGCCCAGAAACAGATGGATATAAACAGAGCTTGAATGAAATTAAGGAGGAAGTCAGGATGTTTCTAAGCATCAGAAAATCGAGGTTCTGGACCTGTCCCGCAACAGGACTTGTGTGGGTAGAAAAGCCCAACAATTTTCAAAATGGAATATACGAACAGACTTACGTGGTAAGGTTTTGTGCAGAGAAGGCTGAACTCAGTGACTCAGATCATCCTTTCCAGACCTATGTTCACAAAAGGTTAGAGATTAGGGATAAATGGCTAGATAAATTTATTTGGGGGAAAAGTCTAATGAGAAATTAGCATGGATTTTACATAAGAAATCATGACACCCAGGGAAAGTGCAGAAGACTTGCTAACTGCAATAGAAAATGGAAAATCCTGTCTGTTAGACAGTGTAGCCTATTTATTTTTTAAATACTGACTATTTAAGCATGCTAATTGTGTTTCATAGGCTGCATTTTGAAAGGTTCGTCAGGGATATTGCCCCTCTCCAAATTAAAACATCTCATCCTATGATCCCAAGACACCAAAAAACCACCCCATTACAGTAACTGCAAGCTTCACCTGTGGCTGCATGATGAAGCCACAAAGCCACCTCAAAATGCTGCAGTAAGTTGAATGTTTTCTGTTGGAATGGCATGTAACACTTACTTGTTTTGGTCTGAGAATAAAAGAAGTATGTCAAATGCATTTTTCTTACAGGAATATCTATTCCTGTGTTGTTTTAAAAAGAAGGATGGTGGGCCTCCAGGGTACAAGATATAAAAATAGGCCAAAAATAAGGGTGGGGATGGTGTGGTTTTTTTGATTGGTTGTTTTTGTTTGGGGTTTTTTTTTCAGGAATCAAATGCCTTGCCTCTGTTTCTCTACAAAAAGAAACTGGATAAAATTGCATGGGTTTTAGATATGTAGGAAGTTCTGATCATTCCGAATTTCTTAAAATTCTCTAGTCTTTGTCCTGAGAAAGCTTGTATAAAATGCTGGTGGGCACTTCTACCAAACAGAATGCTCTGCTTATGTCTGCAAAACACCTCTTTCCTCTTCTGGGTGTAGTTTTGTTGACAGCAAAATTCTCAGTAAATGTACTGGGAACAATATCAAGACCCTCATTTTTTGTAATCTATATAGAAATACAGATTTATATTTACATATGCACACATGCATGTACAGCAGAAGTTAAAATACTTTAGAAGTCTGAGGTTTATGTCTAAAAACCTTACAGACCTATCTAGAGTATGGCTTTGAAACAAAGGCTTTTCATATTAATTTGCTTGCTGTTTCTGTTTTGTATTATGGAACAGTGTATACATATTTCATACATGCATACAGGGTTAGTTTGGCCATGGCTTTAGTTCAAAGTTCAAGGCCAGCACTGCCATGCAGCTTGAATAATCGAGTGTAAAAATCTCCTTTACGTTTTTGAAGTGTAGAATCAGAATGTATATCTGAACTGAACCAGTTATCTTCATTACATATGTCAATCACAAACATACCTGTAACAGCTGATCTACCCAGCAAGCATTTGATAACCAAGCAAGCTTATCATAATTGAAGATTTTACAGACAGAACTTGGATCAGTAAATAAATCACCAGATTTATTAAGACATTAGAAAGATGGCCTGACAGCCTTTGTAAAAATATTATCAGTAATGTGTCTCTGAATAAGATCAACTTATATATCTTTATTTTCTATTTAATTTTACTTGTTGAAGGAAAAATGTTCATACCACTTCTGTGTAAACTGCTGTAAACTGCTAAGATTTTATTCGGGTATTATTTATTACATTGTAAGAAGAAGAAGGCAGAATTGTGTATTTTCAATGAGCAATGACATAATTTTCAAAATCTCTGTATAAAAGACTCTAGGAAGTATATACATACTGACCTGCAAAATAGGTACTTTGAAGGTAAAATATGATGCATCAAATTTAATAGCAGTATTATACAATATCCTTACCTAGAATACTTACTGTACATGTACATGTACAATATATAATTAAAAACTGAAGAGCAAGTCAGTAATTGGAATTTGTTGCTAAATATGAGTCAGCTCATTTCCCTTTAAAAATACAATAGAAGTGCTTTTGAAAGACCATCTAAAATCATTATACCTTTGTATCAAACTATGTTCAGTTTTGATCTGTCAGTTTTGAGGATTGGAAGAATAATATCTAGACATTTAAGAATAATTTTTTCTTAGAAGACATCTTCTTGAGCTGCCTCTCTCAAACAATGGCAAAGCGTGAGATGACGGAGAGCTCTACATCATTTCCTCTGTGAAATGTCCCAGCCACGTCACGCCTCACGCTCACAGCATGAATCTGGTTACCTGGGAAAGAAAGCAGGCAGGGCAGAGAGTCGGCGGCATGGCAGCAGGGGCTGTCAGGCCACATGCAGGCTCAGGGGAGGCCAGTCCTCTCCCTCTTGAAGTGAACGGCAGAGGTGGGAAGGGTGAAGGGCTGGAAGTGTAACAGCAGCTTCGAAGGGGAATGGAGTGGGGTGAAGGAGTCATGTCCCTGAGGAGACTGACAGGCCCGAATGCCCCTGCCCCGCTTTCCCCAGGGCCTCCCCTACCCTGCCCGTGGCCCAGGACCCCATGTCAGCCCCCCGGGGACGTCAGCCTCTGCCCCAGTGATGCCACAGCAGGGCCGTTCTCCAGCTCCCCACAGCCCTGCCCTGCCCGGCCACGGGCCCCGCCAAGCCGGGCATGTCTGTGGGCCCACGTCCCAGCCCAGCCTTGGCCTGTCCTTGTCCCCAGGGTGGTGCCCAATTCCAGGGCTGGGGCTGCCCCCCTGGTGCCCTGTTCCTGGCTGGGGAGCGCCTGGCCTGGCCCCTGCGGCTCCTGGCCCCCCAGGAGCTGCCAGCCCACACAGCACCCTGACAGCAGGGTAGAAAAAGGAAATAAAATAGCTTTGGGGACCTTATCAGCCGTTATTAAAGTCCCAAACACGCAATGCTCCTGCAGGAGATCATCTCTTCTGCATTGTTCTCCTGGTGAGGCTGGCCATGGGAGGTTACATGGGGTGCTGAGGTTACAGCCCGGCAGCAGTGCATCGCACCTGGCAGCGCTGAAACCGGAGCTCTCACATTTCTGCCTGCTGAGCAGGTCTCAATAAAAAATTAGCCCTTGGTAAAATTACTCAGTAGATCTCAATATATCTGAGTAGCGTTGGCATAGACAAAAGGGTTTCTTAGTGAACGAAACCTGAGAAGGGGCTGGGAAAATGTAGAGGAAGGCTGGAAACTTGGCACACCATCAGAACAGGAACCTATGTTACTGGAAACCCCGTTGTGCTCCATAGGTCTCACTGCAAGGAAATACAGCTATAGCACCCTCCTTTTACATTTACCCAGTTCCTCTTACTGTTGGAACACGCTAAATGTGTCACATTAAACCCATGTATTTTCTTTTTAGGCTAAGCTGCATAAGCGTTCTTCTCATGATACAAGTGCATCATCACATGATGCTGGCAGCACTTGTTAGGTCAACGAGGTTTGAAAAGGCTGGTGGAGCACAGAGGTGGAAGCTTGCTAATCCACCCCATAAGGGTTGTTCACGGGAGCCAAAGGCGGCACATGTAAATACATCCAATTGTCCCTCTAGCTCTGCGGTCAGAACTCATTTTGTGTCCTCCCTAACGTGACTTCTGCTCTTACAGTCTTACAAAATTTTACAATATTTTAGGGATGCTTCTTTCTTTAAGTGAGTGCAGTGTAGCCCTTACTCAAAATGACTGCCTTAATTTCTGATGCTTTTATTCAAGGTACCCACTGTATGCCTTAATTTACACCATTTATAGTGCTGTACTATAAGGCTTGTTCTGTAAGTTTTTGCAGAGAACAAACCCTCCTTTGTAAAGAGGACGGTCTCTTGATAACTTACAGAGAGATAAACCTATACCTAGCAAGGAGCTCCTTGATCATCAGAGTGGAAGGAAGAACTAACTACAGTATTTACTACAAAGGAAGCGGAAAGTGTGGAGAAGCAACAGAAAATATGAAAGATACGAGAGGCATGATATCACAGGCTGTAAAGTTAGGGTATGGAGACCATGACAGAGCAAAATGTGAACGTGTGAGGCCAAGAACCAAGCTGGCCTGCTGTGGCCTTTCAGGCCCTGGTGAGGGCCCCCAAATTACTGCTTCATATGGCATCCATTTCACAAAAGTCAGATTCACAAATATCTACTACAATTTTATTGTAATAAGGAAAATGTTATGGACCTGATGAGAGGGGTTTTTTTGTCCCCAAGTATAATGTTATGATTTTTGTCAAAATATACAAAAGAACTCAAGTCTGAAATCTACTGAAAACTATCAGTCTCACATCTGCCTAGGCAGTTCAGTACATTACTCACCATAAGGCTTTCCAAAGAAGAAAAATCCTTAAGATGATTTATTAGTAAAAAATATTAACTATACCAGACTTTAGTATGTTAAATAGGTAGATGCAATGTAAAAAGAGGATCAGAGTGTTAAGGAAGGAACCTGTTAGCTCCTCTAGTTAGTTAGTTCCTTCTTATTAACAAGGAACTGTTGTTGTATACAGCTGCTGTGTTTTTGTCCATATTGTAAAAGGCTTGATGGTTTGCTGTTATTAGGCTAGAACTGAAGAAACAATGCTGAGTGTTTCAGGTAACTTCATTCTAGACATCAAGAGGTGTTTTGGTCAGGTTCTTCACTAAATCCTAAGAAAAGGCTTGGCTCAACTGAGTTGAGGCAAACAATCTATTTATAATAGTACTTTTTGCCTGTAAAGGCTTAATAAAGTATTCATATAACATTATTGAAATGCATTTTGCAGAGTTTTAAGACGAAAGTTGCAAAATAAAACTTGTTAGACTTGGGGCTAAATACATTGCAGAAAACTATGTTTCATCAGAATGGGCATTGCTCACTCAGTAAGTCAAGGAAATGTCAACGTAGAAGATTTTACTATATAGGCAATTTCTATTCTGGATAAATAGGAACTACTTGTACAAATAAATGCAATAATCTAAAAGCAACATTCACACAAGTTTAACTTCCACTTGTAATAATGGGAAATATTGCCTGCATTTATGTGGTCATGCTAAATATGGTGGGTGGGTTTTTTGATGTCACAGTAATATATGTATGGCAACAATAATAACACCCTTTGTTAATTTATCCCTCTCTTTATCCATAATTGGAGCTAATTTTCAGGGATGCATGGCATAAATCTGTATTTAGGATTCTTATAAACTCTTTGGTCATTTGCTTTACTCTCAAAAAGCACATTTCCTCTATTCTCTGTTGTTAAGTTGTTAGCTACCATCACTCTGAGCAGCTGAGAGACAATGTGAATAATGACATTCAGCAAATAAACTGCTTTTGTTATGAAATCCATTTAGTTTATCATGCATCTAGAGCACCAGTATCTTGAAAGGGCTTTGAGTCTTGTTCCTAAGAGAATAAGGAAATAATTAATTTTCTGTAGATAGGTGGTAGTTTTCCCAGTGTTGAGGTATGCAGAATAAATGCATTTACAAATTTTAATAACCATCCAAATAAGATTGTAAAAATACTTCCATGAGCAGAGGAGTTCTGACTCAACTTTCCCAGTAGGTTAGACTCCCAATATGAACTGCATGCATGCTGAAGTTTCCCTCCCACTGAAAATCCTGCTCTATGCTGCCACCTGCTTTCATGTAATTTGCAGTAATGTAATAACCTGTAATCTCTTGTTAAATTTGGCTGAAATTGGTCACGAGTTCTAAAACTACCTGGAAAAATTATGCCAGGCAGACAGAAAGACAATGCTTGTTCAGGTAGCATAATTACATAGGTTTTCTCTTCTTAGGAAAAAGGCTAAAAAGTGCATGTGACAATACTTTTTTTTTTTAATTGTCTCTTCAGAATTTGGTCACAAATTGATAATGTGCTTCTTTTAGATTTTTCCCCCCCCCCTATCTTCTGTATCAGTTCTAGGCATATATATATTTATATATATTATGTACTGCATTTTCTACATTCTAATGTTTTACTCCAAAACTTGATAGATGTTGACAGACTTGAACAAAAACATTGCTCCACATCAGTATCTGAGCATACATTTTAAAGCCTATTCTTTCCAAGTTGGCAATCAGGCCCCACTCATTTGATGAATTCCAGGCTATCAGTGTCCCTGACCACTATTTTGTTCTGAATCCTCTTCTCTCCGTACTTATATTATTCTCTCCTGTTGATAAAAATGAATAGCATTTTATAGATTAATAATAAATTAAAGGCTGGAAACAAGGATTAAGAAATAGTTTTATAGTTTTCTAAAGGAAGAAGTCACCAGTGGGATTCCTCACAATCAACTTCTATAAAAAGGCTGCTACCGGCAGTGAACGTAGAGTTGACAGAGTCTGCAGATGGTGCAAAAGTATTCAGGATAATCAAATGGAAAGCTGACTGAGAAAGGTCGCTGAAGTATTTCAGAAAAAAATTATAAAATTACCAAAAAAATCAGTTTGGTATGTGCGAAGTGGTGTGTATAGGGAAGCTAATCCTAACATCTATACACAATAGTTACCTATTATCTTTGCCACTCAGGAATGGGCTCTTAAGAGACACTGTAGCTCAGGAGAGGCCAAAAGCCAAACAGAATCATCAGAAGGTATTGGGAAAGGAGCAGAAAACAAACCAGTCCTTCTAATTCCATATAATCCCTAAACCCATTGTACAACTATAGCTTGATCACTACATGAAATTCTGGTCATGCAGTAGTATTAGTGTAGGAGTTAGAAAAACTAAAGAAATTCAACAAGGAGAAAATTATGGAGTGGCTTTAATATACGAAGAAAAAAGGCACACTTTTCAGTCCAGAACGGAGAGTACTGAAGTATCTTGACAGTGTATAAAATTTTGCAGAGAAAGCAAATAAGGACGCTTATTTTTCCTTACAATGCAAGAATCAGGCACTGGGCTTAAGACAAAAAGAAAATACTGTTTCAGACAATATGCAATTAAAAAGTGGAACATCCTGCCCAAGAAGCTGCAAAGTGTAAAAGCATGAAAAATTATTTTTCCAGTTCCTTTATGGAGGGCAGGCTCACGGATGCTATTAAACATGATGGGTGACTCCCTGGTCAGGAAGATTATGAAGGACTGACTGACCGCAGGAGGTTATTTCTATCCTAAGCCCTCGCTACCGGTGTTTGAGACAGGCCGTCTGGCTTGATGAGCCTTCAAACATACAGCGGATACTAACACAAAGTAAGCACGGCTTCTTACAACATTTCCCTTTACAGAGCTGAGCATTCCAGTCTCGAGCTGTTGCTCAGGTGTTCCCTCCCAGTGAACGCCATGAGGGAAGACAGGGTGGTGGGGAAGTAAAGGCTGGCTCTGGAAACTGCATCCCCGTCTCCTCCCCCAGCAGTTCCCTCCTCCAGTCCCCTTACTGACGGCGGCGGAAAGCGCAAGATACGCAGAGGCCTGGAGAAGGCAGGACGCCCGAAGCAGCCCCAGCACTGAACCATCCTTCCCTGAGCGGCCACCAGGCCCCGCCGCCATTTTGGGAAGTCGGGCGGGCGAACTACACCTCCCAGCATGCTCGGCGCCGCGGCGCCATCTTGCCCCGCCGCTCCGCGGGGCAATTCGGGCAGATAGTAGTCGCGGTAAGCTGAGACATGGCCCTGTTTCCGGCTTTTGCCAGTGCCGCCGAGCCCGGGGAGCCCCCAACCGGCAGCAGCGAGGGCTCCAGGAAAGGTAAAGTCCTGGGAGAACCCTCTTTCGCCTAGCAGCCCGCCGCGGCCCGGCCCCCGGGAGGCCCTTCTGCTGCCGCTCGCCTCCACACGGAGCCTGCACCGTGCCGGCCCCTCCGCGCACCCCGTCGGGCCTGCTCCGGCCGCCTGCCCGCCCTCCGACACGGTAGCCCGTGCGTGCCCGCGCTGCGGAGCGGGCGCGCTCCGCCCCTGCCATGGAGTTGCGGCGTGGGCGGTGCTGGCGCTGGGGCGCGGGAGCCCGGCAGCGGCGGTCTGTGTCCAACGCCTCTGGAGGCTTGGGAGGGCGGCAAAGGGGCTCGTCTGCCCGGCCAGCCCCGCCGCCGAGAGCGCTCTGTACGCGCAGTTTCAGAGGGTGGTGCGCCCCTCGGCCCGGGCTCTTCCCCCACGGGCAGAGTACGAGCGTACTCTGCGCAAGGCATGTCGCTGCCGGTTTGAATAAAGTTGTCATACTTAGAATTGAAGTTACTTTCCGTGAGGTAACTTCGGGGAGAACCCGAAATGGGGACATTCCCATAAAAATGGTGCTGGCTTGTCGTGGGCGGGTTCTCAGGGGTGTTCAGAATTGCTTGCAGCTGTCTGCGGGTAGGCGCTGGAGGCATGGCTGTAGAAATACTCGTCTTTGAAAAACACGTGTACGTTGTCTTTGTGCGTGGTGGAGAGGGTTTGAAAACGAGGTGGTAGTTGTTTTTTGGGTTTTTTTTTGTTTGGTTTGGTTTTTTTTTTACCACTAGCCTTGGATAACTTAAAAAGTGTTTTCTCATTTCCTTGCTTACTAAGCCAAATTTTAGTTGCAAAGGATATTTTCTGGAATGTCGTGAGTGAGATTATGATTCAGTTTATCATTCTTACTGTCATGGTTGCTGTCTAGCAAGTTATGCTTTTGTTAAACGAGTAAAGAACCCTATCTGGGTCTCTGAAGTACGCATGCTTATTAATTCTACTGGGAGATATTTTGAACTATGCTTTTTGCTTGCCAGCTTCCACCACCCTTGAGTCTGCCCATTCTCTAGACACCACAGCAAGGGGAAACACTAAGAGAATCGTTTACCTAGGCTAAATTTCTTGCATATTTGGTCCAGTCAGTATGATGAGTTTCTGAATCTTTTAGCAATACAGGCTGGGGTTAGCTTCTTGTTCTAATCAGTTCTGCATTAACCCCGATGGCGTTACAGCTGTTGATACTCAGTCTGCCAGTACAGAGATGTTCTAGCCACATTTAGGAGTTTTTCTGGTAATGACACTTGGTGCAGGGAGTAGTGGACATAGTAAGATCCCAGATTACAGCTTCTAGGAAGAGAGGGGCTGCTCTGCCAGGCAGAGGTACAGTAAAATTCTCTAGTACTAAGACCTTGCTTATATTTTAAAACTCCGGGAATTTAGCCTTTAGGTTTGTTATATGTAGTCTGTGTCACTGCAGACCACCTGTCTGGAAGATCAAATTACACAGAAAAAGATGTTCAGACTGACTTTTGGATCTAGATTTCAGTTATTAGTACTGTTTGAGTTACATTTTGGTCTACTGGAAGTTTTTTGTGTGAGAATTATTGACAAAACTTTAAGGAACATAAATAATTTGGTTTATGTTTTAGCCAATATTGTACTTGTTTTTAAGAAACACATTTCAGTATAAGTCATAAAAATTAAGTATTAACTCAGAACCACATTTATGGTGGCATATATCAAATTTCACATGTTCAGCTTGTGAGAACTTGAGAACTTGATGGGCAACTTTGGTATCTCTCTGATGGATGACTCTCTTTCCTCAAAGTTGATATGAAGCCAAAGTCCATCATAATACAGAGATCACAGTGTATGTTGTATTTAACATGATACGCAAAACTGAGGTGTCTTGCAGTCATTTAGGACTGCTTTGTAGTTTTATTGTAAAAGTTGGAGTAATAATGTAAATATGCTGGCCATGTTTCGTTCCTCCGACTACCTCTGTCTCATACTCCTGCAAACCTTTCTAAACCATTTATAAATATAAGTGCTGCCTGAAACAGAAGTATTGCTGTAAGCTCTTCCTATCCTGGTAGATTGCTGAGTTGCAGCAACCTCTAGAGTGCAAAGTAATTTTGCATATGGTTTCTTACAATTATGTTGTCAAGCTTAATTAGTTTTTGGTAGAAGATAAATTACAAATTTATCAGTATCCGTGAACAGAGCAGTGGTAATAATTAACCCTACTGACAGTAGTAAGCATTATGCACGGTGTTATTTACAGTCTGAACTATTCTATAGGTGAGACAATGCAGTGATTTTTGCTGAAAGCAGATTTTCAGGATTCTGAGATGCAACAAAAGACTTTGCATAACTCTTAAAAATTGTCTCTGTAGACACGTACTGTAAATTTTTTTTTTTTTTTCCTTGGGAGGGTATAAAAAGAATGCCATTGGATTGCTTCTACTGTTGTGCTCATGAATGTGGATGGTATAGAGTAGAACAATAACAAGTACATGCATATTATCACAAAAGAAGTCTTTTTATATCTTTTATTCTTTGTGTTCTTTAAGAATGTAAATCTGGTCTGTGAAATTGATAAACTTTTTAGACATCTGACAAGAAAAAATAACACAAAATTGAAAAGGTAGAGTTTTAAAGTTTGGAATGCCTTTTGATATTTGAAATGCTTGTGTCCAGCTAACTGATTCACTGGAGATTATTTACCAGGAAGTTTGGACTTGCATGTTGTGTAATGGAAAAAATTGTTCAGTTCTTTCCAGAGTTTTAGGTCGGTTTGATTAAATTGTTCAGAAAATACTGTAGTTGGAGAATTCTAAACATTTCCCTGGTGTATCCACAGAGGCATATTCACTGTGCTACAGGGGTTGGTTCTTGCAGTGTGATTCTTAAGCGTTTTAAAAAATGCAATTTGATCTAATCTGCTCAGGTAGAACCAAGCTAGTGGCACAGTCAGGGGATTAATGTTTATGACTCCATTTCTCAAGGTGAGTTTTCCTTGGAGGCCCTAAAACAATAACTTAAAATACAAAAATAAACCTTATTCTGCTTGTGCTCACTTTTGTAATCATATTGCACCAAATTAGTGAGTGACTTCACATCTGTAAGGGAATAACAGATACTTTCAGGTAAAGTTAAGTCAAAATGACATCTTGGAAGTTAATTTCTAATAGTTAATGATGATAATAGATGTTACTTTGCTATATTTAAGGCAAATTGTCTATGGAAATGGATCTTAATGCATGCTTGCTGTGCATCTGTCTGCCAGCCTACTTCCTCAGCCTTCCTTCTCTGTCTTCCTCCTCAGGAGTTTTAACCGTTTCAGTCAAATTTGTTGTGGTGGGAGAGGGAAATGGCAAAAGTAGAGGAGGTCTCTGAAAATCTACATTTGCTTTAGGAAAGATAAATCTAGATAAAGTGCCACTGCTGCGAGAGAGGCTGTAACGTGAATAGAACTGTTGCCAGGATAGATGGGCTTGGCAATGAGCATTTGTACGTTAGCCAACTAATAAACATCTTTGGAGATCACAGTCTGATACAGCACAGGCTGCCTCTTGGCCAGCCAATAATTAAGGAATGTGGTGAAGTACTGTAGAAGGGTCTAGAGAACCCAGGTAATTCCTGAAGCTGTGGCAGTGGTGGGGAGTGTAAACGATGGAGGACACAACTTGGAAATCCAGGCTTTATCTTTTTGTGAGCTGCAGTATTAATTTGCTGGGAGGAGGAGGGAATGAAAAATTTGCTGACTTGCTCTTTTTTATTTAAGAATGTGGTTCTGGTCTTAGAACAGCCTTTTAAACAGGGAAACACAAAGATACCTGCTTACCAGTCTTCTGTCAGTTCAGGTGTAGCCTCTTTTCTTTAAAGTGTGTTTTGTGCCTCAGGGAAATGTAAATGGTTGGTTAGCCCCATGTTTTATTGTGTCTTCTAAAGCAGCTGGAGTTTTACTGCTTTCTTTGTTTTTCTTCTCTGTTCATTTTGTCAATGTGATCAATAATGCCATTTTAAAAAGAAATTTATCAGTTGCTGTCCATTTTTCAGTTTTTAAGACTGAAGCTCTTAGTGCTGCTAAAGATCTGTATCTCCATTTGGAAGTTATTTGGCACTGTAGTACCATAAGGCTCAAGGTTATAAAATTTAGCGTACTTGTTGTATGCAAACATTTTTTTTCCTAGCTTGGGCTGGTCTGTATCTAAAGTCTTTACACTGATGAATAATATTAAAAAATGCGTTATCTGCATTAATCTTTGGAGGACCTGATATGCTCTTGAAATCAATGAAAAAGCCTGTTTTGATGGGTACAGCATTTAAAAAGACCTTAGATCAAGATCTTAAAAGTTAAACATCTTAGACTTTTTTCCTAATGGTCTGAATATTATAAGTCTTGAATTCTGAATATTGTCATCAACGGCTCTGTATGACTGAAGGCAAATTATTTAACTTCATTCTGCCTTCGAGCTTACTTTTTAAAAAAATATAACCCAGTGTTTTATTAAGTGTCATGAGTTTTAGTATTAATATATTTCAAGTGATTTTTGAACCATAATTCTTCATTGAAATCAATACAGAACTACCTTAAAATAAATGTATTTCTACCAAAAAAAAAATACTAGTAAATGATTTGTTACACATTACAAAAGGAAACAATAATTTATTAAAAAGAAGAGAAGCTCAAAGGCTACAGAGAATATCTTCATGCCTGAAGTATGTTATTGGAGATCTGGCCAAAGACAAATTAGGTAAGTTTTGTGTATCTCTGGAACAGATATAATAATTTTGAGGAGATCTGTCTGGCTGATAAGTTACAATTTTGTGCTGTTACGTGGTACACCTTTACACCAGAGACTTTGCCAACCAGTAAATTTTTGTTTTGTTTGGTGGATCTGGGTAATACAACACAAATCAAAAACAAAGATGGATTTTTTTTTTTTTTTAAAGGTAATTAAATGTCTCCTTTATTTCTGTAAAAATAAAAGGCTTTATGCACAGATTAGTTGCATTTACTGAAATCTGGAGTGCTCTGGACCATTGTACTTTCTCTGAATTTGTCTCTGTTTAAGGAAGACCAGAGTGTGACCAATGAAAAAACATTGTAGGGTTGCAGTTTGCTCCTGTGTTCCTTTACACCCTGTTTTCATTACCAAAATTAGCAGAAATAATTGTATATAAGGAAGACAATAATTTTAAAAATCAATATCACATTTAATATACCTCAAAAATCTCAGGTATAAAGTGGCACTCGGCATACTGCATGACATATTGAATTATTAACTCCAATTTGATTATGCAGTTATCAGATGTATGAATTTATTTAACTCCGGTGTGTTTTAAATATGTAGTGGTTATGGAATTATTCATGAGAAACATTTTGGTATTTCATGGAAAATACTAAATACAATTCTTTTAAGAAGTAATTCTGATTTTAGGTTGGTTCTTAATATATCTCGTACGGGATCGAAGTAAGAAATTAATTTACTGTTGCATAACACTTTATTCCCCAGCAGGGGGGAATAATTATTTTGATAGGTGAGTGAAATGTTGCTTGGATATTATCCAGCATAAATCTTTCTCCTTTAAGCTCATGAAAGGTTTTGGAATAATGCTTTGTGGTAGATTTACAGTTTTAGAATCATAGACACATACTTAAAATGAAGGTGTTTGTGCCAGGGTAGATTAATTTAAATTAAGTAGTAGATTTTTATCACATTTTAACTAGGCAAGTAAGGATCACGGTTTTAAGGTTTCAATTTTTATTCTAATTTTACACGAATATATCTTAAATATTTTCCTGGAAGAGGGGAAAAAAAAAGCTCATGTTGATTTGCAACACAGTAACGTAGTGTATTTGCCTTAGGTTTGGTGATTCCAATTGCCAGGCAGAAGGTTACAATAATATGCGTGTATATATATTGTACAGCTGAATTTTTATTTTTCAGTCTCCATCCTATGTTTTGGTGAGCTGGGGAATGGTGCGCGGCAGTGTTCTGCAGTGTATTGGTTGGGGCACTTGTGGGAAGGTGTGTTCTGGTACTGACAGTGCCACAAATTGTGGGTTCTTCTCTGCACAAGAGTTGAAGGAGGTTCAAGATGAACCAGGGAAGGTGGCCCTCCCCACGGAGCCTTTGGTCTTTGGTAGCAGGGGCAGTCTCTTGGGAAATGCAAAGTGGAGTTTTGCTTGATTGGATGTACTTCTTGATGGGTTTAACTTAGTTTAACAAACTGTTTTGCGGCCTGCTCCATTTTAAATCCTTTTGTGGACCACAATTCAGAGACATCAGACAGAAGAACGAATTTTGGTATGAAGAGCTATTTCTGAAAGAAATGCTTCAGGAGGAGGAGAGATGTATGGCTTGGCGGACAATGAGTTCATGCTATTTAAGGATTAGAGGTCAGTGGAGTCACAAGCACAAAGACAAGAGTGTGACAGGAAGAACACCGAGGCAAAAATGGTTGTAAAGAGCATGGAGAACAGGCAGGGAGACCAAATTTGTTCCTTCTGTTGTTATCTCCTGTGGTCTGGCACCAGAGAGGCTGCTGTTAAATTCTGTGCTTATGTGAAATAACATTTGCTGTTTAATATGTTAGAATATTTCACATACTCAAAAGAATTCTAGAAATGAAATCTCTATGAAAACTGTTATAGAAGTTTTAGTATCAGTAAAATTACGGCAAAAAAAATCCCCCTCCATAACCTGTCAGTATCTGATCTTATCTGATGACTGAAATGGCTGAGGTCTACATGCAGAATACTTAATGCTGACTATCAAAATTAGCATCAATTAGCCTTTTTTTCACAATATTTGAAGGCCTAATGGTGTTTTGGTGGTTAGAGAATCCAGTGACATGTTTTGACCTTGTATAAAACACTTGGGGGTTGGAACTAGATGATCTTTAAGGTCCCTTCCAACCCAAACCATTCTATGATTCTCTGATTCTTATCAGTAATGGGTGTCCCTATCAATAAAATCGTGTTAAAAATATTTTCCATGCAGTGAGTAAAGTACATTTTTTGTAAGTTTGCATAAGTTGTATTGCATTCATTAACTACACCTTTAATTTAATTATGCCCTTCTGTAATTTTTCAATTTTTCTCTTTAAATATGTAAATATATATTATATATTGTATATAATAATTATAATTAATATAAATATATGAAGATACATTAGAAGATCTTATATAATTATGCATATATAACATTTATACTATATATAAATATATAAAGTTAGAATTTTTACGTAGTAAAAATTAATATTGAACAGACCTGGGTTTTTTTAAAGTATATAGCGGTGTATGAAACATTATCTGCTTTCAGTATGAACTTTTCAGTATTATTATATAGTGGGTTCTTTTAAAGCTAGATTCATGTCAGGGGAAGATTCCAGCTCCTAAATATTTTACCTCATTACAACCTAGTGTTCTACTAAATGGAAATTTCATGGACCGCTTTCTGATATGCTCAATTATTACACATGACTTAGTGACATTTGCCGCGAATTTAGCTGTCTGCTGACTAGACTAACACCCAACTTTAAAAAGCACAGCAAGCTAATTTGTATTGATTTCACACTTTTCTTTACCTGCAGAATTGGACTGGCTCAGTAACCCAAGCTTCTCTACAGAAGATGCACT
Source organism: Haliaeetus leucocephalus (assembly GCF_000737465.1). NCBI lineage: Eukaryota > Metazoa > Chordata > Aves > Accipitriformes > Accipitridae > Haliaeetus > Haliaeetus leucocephalus. The sequence continues at coordinate 10,726,829 of NW_010973368.1, read as the reverse complement.
ATTACTGCATCAGCGTGCTACAGAAGTTGCAAATCTCATCCCTGAAAAATCACCCCTAATAAGGTAGAATATACTTAGATATCTTTTAAAATAGCCTCTTTCTTTTGTCCTGCTTATCTTTCGCTATGTGAGACCAAAATCAGGAGCTTTTAGGGCTGCTTTTCATTCCACTGTTCAGTATTTAAAAAGGCCTGAACTGAGTCATATATATAAGTATGAATAATGCTTCCATGTCCTTTAACTTAAAATAATGAGAAATTACACTTATGCAATTGCATTCCCATTTTCTTTTTCTCACAGCTGCACTTAAATCATTGTTATTTCGGAATGAAAAGGGAACCGAGTGATCATGATTCTTCATTAGCTTTTGAATGTCCTAAGTGACCCTTGAAATAATGTAACGACAAAGCATCATCTTTGTGATTTCTCTGTGAAAACCAGTTCAATCAGCCATTTCACAGTCAAGTTTTTTACTTTTTAAAAACTAGTTGAAGATGTGAATTAATGAAATATTACATGTATCGAGTTGTGTGGCTGTGTAGAACATGCTGATCACTGAAGTGGGTGATTATATTCTTTTATAAAAATGAGCTTTAAGCAGCCATGTTTGCTGAAGAACTAGTTTTAATACCTTCACTACAATAGTTGCTCTACTTAGCTTATCTACACTATAACTAGCACTTAATAATTAATGGAACCAAGTTGCAGTTGCCAAGTTCAAAAACTTAGTTACTTTTAATTTGATACAAGCTTCTGTGTTTACGATGACTGTTGGTGGTTATGATAGAGAATGTCTTTATAATAACAATCACAGCTGAATACATCTTTTTGTATGCTTATTCTTACATTTACACGTATTGTGTGATTGAAATGCAATTACTGTTCTGTTTATCAGTCATATATTCTGTTTATAGGTCTTCAAATCTTTTCAGGAGTTTAATGTCATAAAACTAAGGAATTTACAAATTACCATTCAGATAGAATGACATAGTAAACCCACCATTATTAATATTTGAAAAAGAATTTGTCAAAAAACAGTGTACAGAGAAATGTTTGATCTTTCACCTATTAATAGCATACGTTCTCAGTTCAATAAAAACTAATTACTCCAACATAGTTGGTGGTTTTTTGGGGGCTTTTGGTTTGTTTTTTTTGGTTTGGGGGAGTGTGTGTATGTTTGTTTTAAAGGCCTGCTGATGGTTCTCCCATGGCTTCTTTTTTTCTTAGTGCCTTAAATAAATTGTGTAAGGTTTTTTTTTTTTTTTTTTGAGGTGCCTTGCTTCTGAAATGCTGCATTTTCTTTTATTGACATATTAGGAACACTGAGACTTGTCACTCCTTTCTTTTATTGAAAGATTCCAGAAAAACTGTTTAAAAAGAGCTTGTGCTTTAATTAAGTGTTAGAGAAGACCTCCATTATTTCAGTTGATTATTAAGTATGGGAGTGTATGTGGTATGTACAGTGATATACACACGTTTTGCCAAAACTATTTGTCCTTTGTGTGATCTCTCAGTAAGTCAGCTGTGTGTTGCATGTAGTGTTTGTTACTACTTTATATTACATGATAACATTAATTCAGTAGCCATCAAAAATTGTTCCTTGATTGGTGAGATTTGAATTTCTAATCTGGAAGTGATTTTAAAATTATATTTTTGATATTTCTTATGTAAATCATAAAGAAACAAGGAATAAAAGTGCAGATCTTTTCTTTTGCAGGTCACCCTGAAAGATTTCTTATTCTTTTAGCTTGACCTAAGTTGTCTTAGCAAAGTTAGGAAATTTTATCAGCTCAGTCATCTTCTTTAATTTGGTGATGATAACAGATGGATATTTATACGGATCACACATCAAAATGCCTTTGACAATTAAAACTTTAAGACTGGTTGTCAGTAATTCCAGCAGCTGAAAAAATAAAGATAGTTGTTATTTAATGCAGACTTATATCACTTTCATTGTATAAGTTTCTGCTAATTCTGTTCTCCAAAAATACAGGGAGAATAAAGGTGAAAGGTAAAATGACTCTGAACTTTCTTATGGTGGTATTTATTTACACTTTTACTACTTAGATATATAGGTATGTATAGATATATGTACTTGTTTCCAAGCAGGACTACCTCAAAATCAGAGTTGTCAGGGGAAAGTGATACAGATGAGAGTCTGAAACAGTCAAGTAAGAAAAGGAAAAAGAAAAAGAAGAAGCATCACAACTATAAGAAGACAAAAAAGAAAACAAAAGGCGACTCCAGTAGCAGCGAATCGGACCGGGACACTAAGCACATCAAGGACAAAGCTGAAGGAAGCGGCAGAAATCCTGAAAAGGAAGGAGCAGCAAAGTATGTATTTATTAATACTATGCAAGATGTAAATTCATTGTGTTCTTGTACTTGTCTCTTCAACTTTATGAATTAAATTCTTACCACCGGTGGGTCATTGTTTTCTGAGCTGTATATGACTAAACGTGCATTCAAAGCAATGAAAATAGAATTAGAACCACTTGTTTAATCATGACTGAAAAACCATGACTAAAATATTCTGTGAAGTACTGTTCTGCAGAACAAAACATGGTATGGCGGTAATGAAATATATTTTTAAAGACATGTAGAGGCTTATGTTGAGTTTTTGTAAGCATCTTGTTTCCTTTCATGGTTCTTCTTTTGGGAGAGTTTGGAGAGGGATTGCATTAAACATTATTCTCCATTAGTGCAAAAGACTAAATATACAGCTGTGTTTGCCTTGTAATATAACTTCCTCCTCACAGAGTTAACATTTCCTTTTTTTCATATTAAGACGAAGTTTGTTGTAGGATTTAACATTTCTTTCATGTCCACCCATTTATTGCTCTATGCTGTGTGCTTCATACTTCTTGGTAATGGTATATCTAGATGGGTATTTGAAGAATTGAAATTGAAATTGTTTTGCTAGATCTTTTTTGTTAACTCCAGGAGCTCTAAAGTGCTGTGTAATTAGTGGAGGTGTCATTTTTTATGGAACAAGAAAAAATAGGTATGTAGTGACTAGTGTGATCTTTGAGCAGTAAAAGAGGTTCTGTGAATGCACTGAGTATTCCAGTTTGGCATACCTAGCTGTGCTTTTCTCAGTCTGTTGGCTTTTGATCATTTCATTCAAAGTGGCCCAATCTAACTGGCTGTATAAGTTGCCTTTCCCTGTTTCTCATAATGTTTGCTAGTTTGAGAAGCCATTTTGCCTCTCTCTGATTCCCTTGTTCCTGTTTTTCCTTTAGCATCAGCAGCTCTGGCTCTAATTCACAGCATTGCAGCTGCTCCTGGGGACAGAGTGAGGATTTGGTGACATTGAGGAATTGTTGTTACAGCTGGGTGTAGTCCAGACAGTCCTTGACCTTCCCCCAGTTTACTACTTTTCCCAAGGCAGACCAACCAGGAGCTGAGAGCACAGGCTTGTGGGCATGTGTCTATGCCAAGGGAATCTTAACATTGTTGCCCTGTGGAAGAATGGCAGTGGTACTGGAGGTGTTGTCTGATGCCTCTAGCCATACTCACCTCCTCCCTTATGAAGACTGTGTTGTTGGCTTGTGGTGGCTAAGGCTTACTTGGCTGTGAGGAAGCACAGTAAAAATCATTGGGACGCTAAGACCATTCTGCTCTGCCCAGTCACTCTTGTCTTTGGTGGAAGGGTGTCTGGGCTGGATGGAACGGACTTACGTGCTGAACCTGGTTCATCAGCTGTTTGCTACACTGGGCCAACCAGCCAGTGCATTGCCCAAATGAAAGGGTTGAAGTTCTTCCAGGGTATCTATTTTTACTTCTTTCCATAAATTGTTGATACTGAGAGAATATTGAGTTTTCAGGGGACTGCTTTTGAAACCTGAACCACAAAATTGGTCTAAATACAATAGGTCTTGTGAAATTTTAGAAAGCTTCTCAAGACTATAAAACTCATTTACTAAGTTACATATTTGTAACATGAATTCAGTTTGGAAGTTCAGAGTTGTCTACAGTTCAGAGACAGGTGGCAACTTCCACTGAAGTTCATTTGCATAACTGTAATCCATAAACCACTTTGATGCACACTGTTTTATCAAATGCATGGGTATAATTACAGCTAATCAACACAATTCTCTTGTAGATTAACCTCTTTTTCTTAATTGTAGCATCTTACTAAGACGAAGGTAAATTTTGGAAGTAGTAATATATGGCTTTTAGATTATAGTTTGCCAAACAATTGATTGGTTAAATCTGGTTATTACCTTTCATAATCGTGAATCCAATTTTTGGAAGTGAAAGGAGTGTTTGTGTTTTGTTTTGGTCCTATTAGTGTATTTTTAGTTGGTTTTTTTGAGTGTGTGACTGACTTTGCAATAATGGATCATGTACCATGACTTTGAGTAAATTAAATTATTATGAACTATAAAAACGCAATGTCTCCTGGGTTTTGTAAATGCTTAGAATATGTGCGCAAATGCTTAGAATATACTACTTCTCCTTTTCTGCAGTTTAGATAAGAAAACATCAAATCTTACCAGCAATCGCTTTGTTTGGCTTGATGATATCCAGGCTTTCACAGCAGAAACCTTCAGAATAGACAAGAAACCAGACCCTGCAAACTGGGCCTACAAATCCCTGTATCGAGGGGACATAGCAAGGTACAGTATGTTGGTTTCTATTGGTATTCAAACTATCACAGAGTCACTATCTCAAGATTCTTTAACTTGAGACTGGCTGTGAAACTTTTATGTAGAAGATGAGAAAATAAGGTAACTGAATAGTTTATTAAAATATTTGACTTTGCATTGGGCATAAATATCTTAAAAGGCAAAAGATGCCATGAAACAATGGGAATAAAGTGCATGATTTTCATTTTTGCTAAAAACATTCTCTGTGTAGTAGTAGACTGCAGGCATCTGAACTTGTAGAACTGCCATCTGGAGGTGGCAGCGTGGGGTAGATTCAAAAGCATGATTTTGAGGTCAGAAATCCCAGGTTCTGTTACAGATCATCTTTGGGTGAGTGCCCCCTTTGATCTCTGTTGTTCTGTTTCTGTGTCTGAAAGGGAAATGAAGGTACTGATTATTTCATATTAGATTTGTCAAGAGGTTTGCTTACTTGAGTAGTTTGATATCCTTGCAAAAAAACCCCCAAACCCAAACCAAACCATACAGGTACTTTCTTAGCAAACAGATTCTGTGTTAGATCACCCAGACATTATACTAAAGGGTATCTATCTCATGCATTACTACATTTCAAATGAGTATAGAGGAAATCGTATATTCAACATCCTTAGTGGGTTACTGGTACTATGATGACCATTCAGAACATTTCCCTGCATTAATGGAGAAGCCCATCTAAAGGAGCCTACACTGGGCTTGTGCGTTATGTATGTACACTTACCTCTTGATATTCTCAAGGAAAATTGTTTACTGTATATAAAAAGTAATTATTTGTGTAGGAGGGAGGATTTATGGGTTTTATTTTTGTGGTGTAGATACCTTTGCAGTAAAATTGCCTGGTTACAATCCATTCCAATTTTCTGCCATCTTTGGATTGTCAGCTATCGTTTGAGATGTAAAGTGTTATTTTAGCATTGCGTGTCACTATGTCTGTCACTGAAATGACATTCTTGGTAATATTTTAAGATGGTATTTTCCTTTCTTAATCCACAGGATTATTGTGGGCTTTATGAACCTGGTCTCTCTTTCCTCTCCACTCCACCTCTGCCCCACTTCTTGGCATGTAAAATGCATAGAGACTTAGGGATACAGAAAGATATTACCAGACTGAACTACTGGTGTCTGCTTTTTCAGTTTAAAAGAACCTAATCTAAATAGCCTTAAATAATATCTGTTGTTCTTTCTCCAGATTTGTCTTCGCAGGTTAAAATGATAGGAGGAAAACAAAATTTTCTTCTGCTGAGTACGACAGATACTGTTGAACTCAGAGGAAGCTTAGTATGATAATAAAAGTTGTGATGGCACTGAAAAAATACATAAATTGAAGTCTTAAATAATGAGAAAGTTACCAAGTTCTTATGCTTTTGAAGGTCTGTGCATACATTATTTGGGTCAATTTGAATTAAAGTACTTCCATTTTTTCTTTCAAAAGGGAGGTATCTTTTCTAACATGTATTTTAGAACATGTTTAATTGTAATTTTCCTTCTAAGATATAAGAGGAGAGGAGACTCCTGTCTTGGCATAGATGCAAAGAAACAGTGTATAACTTGGGACAGTTCTGCATCAAAAAGGAAGCAATTACAGAGGCGACCTGAGCGCTATTTCACAAAGAACCATGTGAAGATGCTGAACACAGATGGGATTCCTGTTTGCAATAAAAGTTCTCCATCTGACCCAACTGCTTTTATACCAGTTTTCCAAATGGAAACTGATGATCCTTCTGACACAACAGACGTGAATCCTCTTGGGATTTATGATCCATCAACTACAGTGTGGCTACAAGGAAAAGGGTGCAAGAGTACAGACCATGAGCCTGTAAATACGCAGCAAACAATTCAAGAGCCTGGGATAAACATTAACTCCATTCTAATGACAAAAGTGGAAGAACATAACAAGAAAGTCAGAGAAAACCCGAGAGATATTAATGCTTGGATGGAATTTGTTTCTTTTCAGGTATGTAGTCTGACAGACCTAGTTGTTTATTGTAAATAATAAATACATGAATGTTATATTGTAGTTTAATTTGTTTAGGAGTGTATATCTTCTATAGGTGAAGAATGAGCTGTTAATTCATCTTCACAAACGTCAGCATTCTCGTGATTCTAGTGATGATTCTTCCTAATGTTGTAATGATTTTTCTTTTTGTTTTAAGGATGAATTAATGAGAGGACCTAGCCCTTACGCCAGTAAAGGAGAGCAGGAAGTAAGAAGAAAATCACTGAAGTTAATCTTAGAAAAGAAACTGGCTATTTTAGAGAGGGCAATTGAAAGCAATCCAAGTAATGTTGATCTGAAACTTGCCAGGCTGAAGCTTTGCACAGAATTCTGGGAACCACCAGCTTTAATCAAAGAATGGCAGAAGCTGATTTTCTTACATCCCAATAATCCAGAGCTGTGGAAGAAATATCTCCTGTTCTGTCAAAGTCAGTTCACTACCTTTTCTGTTTCAAAAATCAATAGTCTCTATGGAAAATGTTTGACTACATTGGCAGCTGTACAGGATGGCAGCATGGTTTCACATCCTCTACTGCCTGGCACAGAAGAAGCTATGCTAGGTAAGGTTCTTTCTATTTCGTGTTACGGTCAGAATGGTCTTTGTAGGAGTTGACTACATTCTCTATAAGAATAGACTTTCCTCTGTATTACAGGAAGTTTTTATTCTCTTTGAAATGCCTGGCATCCTGATTTCTTAGCTGATAATTAAAGTAGATATTCCAACCAAATATGGATATAGCAGATGCTTTCCTTCCCCAGGATAGTTTGTGATATAACATCCAGTAAAGTCTAATGTGCTTATCAGTTTACAGTACAAGTGTCAAGGTTGGAGAATTGCAGCCAATAGCTGAGAGATATGCTTTTACCTTTTAAAAATGTTTATTTAAAAAAAGGAAAAAGATTGGCTTGTGAAAGAAACAATTATCTCTTGTTAAAAAATTTTATAGTTAATTACTTTCATCCAGAAAAGAGAAGGGACATTGGAAGTCTGATGTGAAATTTTCTTGAGCATCCCAGTTCGTAGATGGAGAATTCTAAACTGTAATACCATGTGGTTATGCCCTTTGTATTTATTGTGTGCATATATCTACCATTTATGATTTATTATATAGTTATCCCTGGAAGGAAAATTAATGAGATGGTTAGGATGGTGGTCTGGATCCAGGGAAGAAACGAGTTCATGCTCAGTTCTGGCATGGGCTTTAAATTTATTTGGAGCTAAATGACTTAACCTATCCCATTTCAATTTTGTTTCTCTACCTTGGGGTGGGGGGTCATTGTGATTATTACACTGAGGAGGGGGAAATACTAGTGTCACCATGAATGTGTTTGGTTTTTTTTTTCCTTTTAAAATTTGTTTTAAATCTTAGAGGAGACTATTATGAAGCAGTCCGCATTTCTTCATGTGTGGCATAGTCCAAGGAACCTCCATGTTTCCTCTGACTGCTGTTTGAGCAGTGGTGCTATCTGTTATGCAATATCCAGTCTGGACTTACAGATTGAGATGCTGGGTTACAAATTAGTTTCAGGTGTTCAGATCTCTTATGGTCTTTGGTTGATTCATCTTGGATCAAGCACTGGAAAAAGTGCTGTAAAGGAAAAATCCTGTGCTGGCAGGTGGATATTGTACTGCCTGATAGCTTCTAATTGCTTCTGCCATCTCTGATTTCCAACACTTCAGTCACTTTGTACAGTAACCACAATGAATGGTTCTTAGGACAAATGTTTTATGCAGCATCTATTTTTTCAAGCAGGAAGGTTTTTCTTTCATTTTGATTCCCTGCACAGAACATATTTGACTCATCAAATACTGTTTGTCAACTGTTATGAGAAATTTGGGGTTTTTTTAATGGACTTCCTTTAACTAGTTAACTGTATTAGATTGACATTTTTCAAAATACTTGTTTGCTGGCAATGTCTGTAGATAGGTTAAAATGAAAATGAACTTAACTTTGTGTTTCTGTTCCATTCTTAATGTCTTGTTCTGTATTAAGACTATAGTGATTTGTTTATGAACACTGCTGAAGGTTTTGGGGTTTGGTTTGGGTTTTTTTTGTTTTGTTTTTTCACCCTTTGGAATTCAAGTGATAGGAGTGGAGAAATTTCTTGATCTGAGATTTTTTTTTTTTTAGTGACTCAACTACCTAATTCTTGGGCTGGATTTGAAGTGTTAGTGTACTTATTAGGAAGATTACCAAATTGTTCGTTAAGATAAATATACAAAGAGTTTCACAAATTGATTATGAGATGAGTAGCAGTGTGGATGTATAGTAGGCTTGTATCTTCAATCTTTGACCTTTGCTAATGACGAAGTGCAAGAGCTAATTTTAAAAAGTGGTGGACTGTGCCATCTAGTGTTCAATTCAGTACGCTGTACTATCTGCTTGGAAATAGGTGGGTGTTTTTTTAAAACATGACATTTAAGAAAGCAGGTAAAATTAATTTAAAATTATAGACAATTTTTTATGTAAATTTTGAGATAACAGTTTGTAACATTTTAAATTTACTAGGAACTGATAATATAAGGCAGATGAAGGTAAGTATTCTCAAATTTTGCTGTGGAAAGGGAGTCCTATTTTTCAAATTATACCTACTGGTTGGGGAGAAACATCCTTATCCTTTAGGTCAGTTCAGCTGCAGAAGTATCTTAGCATCATGGACTGAATTAATGCTGTTTTCAGCTTTTAGCACAGAGAAAATGCTGATCTTTGCATTTCTTCAAATAACTTTTTTATCATGCAGAAAATCTTATACTGTTATTTATTTTTGGCTCCAGTTTGGCGCAAGTCCTGATGAGATATTCTCTACATTCAGACTATTTTAATGAAAGTTCATCTGTCTGAAGCTGAGAAACTAGGAAAGGACCACTTTTTCAGTGTCAGTTGGACACAGTGCCTAAATTGGTGAAAATACTTTGGAAGATTCTATTATATACTTAAACATACTTTTTGTTGTTTAAATGTCTTCAGAAATCTCAGAGTATTTGTTATCAGAAACAATCATTGGCTTTGCAGGAAAATCAGATGAAATGCCTAGTTTGTATATTCTAGCTGAATTCAGATTTTTATGTGCACACATCTGATGTAAATCTGAATGCAGGTATAAGGAGTAAATAATTTGCCACTTAGTATTAAAAAATAAGATGATCATTAGAAGAGATTGATGCTAACCTATGTTGTAACATGTGTGTATCTAGACATTTAAATATTTTGATTGTTTAAAACCCTCCAAAGCGAATGCATTTAGTGAAGAAACAATAGTTTTTGAAGAACTGTTTTCAAAATTACCAATGAACTACTTAGGCCTTGATTTATGGGTTTGGGTTTTTTTTGCAAGCCAATTAAGATGATAATTTAAAGCAACTTGGTTTTTGAACAGCCACTGTTTTGTTAAGACTTGAGTGTAATTTGAAGTGATGGAGTATCTCTGAAATGTACTTGAACTGCCTAGTAATAGATGTGTTTATAATACCTGTTATTTCTCCAGCTCTTTCATTTAAGATTCTTGTTGCAAATATATGAATAGAAAAACTGGGACTTTGCTTCCCTTTTTAAGATGAGACTTGAGGCTCAGTGTTTGGAAGGGATATGGCAGTGATGACAGAAATAATTTGTTGAAGAGCAAGGGATAGGACTCTTCTCTACTTTCAAGTAGTAATACTTTGACCAAAAGACCGGACTTCTCTTAGCTGAGTTCTTATGTAAAGGAAAATAAAATGGGAATGACAGTTGGAATGAAAATGATGTATTCCCAACATATTACCAGTGTAACTATGTAATGCAAAAATGAGACAAAAAGGATTTTTGTTGTAAATGTTTACTGTGAATTGTAATAATGCCCAGGATCTTCAAAGAGGACTATGACCCACTCTGACAGATGTTGGATAAACTGAAGTTGGGACCATTGCATATAATTTTTATTCATCAACAAGGATGGTGCATGTATGGCATGAATAAAAAGTCATTTCTTTGGCACGTTCAAAGTGGGAGGTCTTAAAATTAATTAAACTACAACAATTTTGACATGCATTTATGCTAGTTACTTCCTGTGTTTTGGACTTTGATACTGCTGCAAAACAATTATGCTCTACAGCACTTCGTGTATGTCTTCTGTAAATTTGTGGGCTGTAATAAAATACTTTGCAACAAAATTTGAAATATTAAAATTTTATCTTCTTTACTTTACAGCTATATTTATTCAGCAGTGCCACTTTCTGAGACAGGCTGGCCATTCTGAGAAAGCAGTGTCTTTGTTTCAGGCTCTGATTGACTTCACCTTCTTTAAACCTGACAGTGTAAAAGATCTGCCAACAAGGGGACAGGTAGCAATTTCCATTTAAATGGGTGTATGTCCTTGTGTATTACAGAGAATGCTGTAACAGAAAAATGTTGATGATTTTTTAAGGACATAGGGAAATATTTTGAATGGCAACTTACTTTGCAGTTCTTCAAGGTGATGCTTGCTTTGGAAAAATGCTTGTGGGTCCTCTGGAACTGCATGCCAAATGGCTGCTTCTACTGTACATGATAGAAGTATGATAATCAGTCATTTCATGTTTTCTTTTTTACTAATTAAAGATGGAAAAAAATGAGCTGGCTGACCAATGTCTGTGCTTAGTTAGCACTTCCCCTGCTTCTTTTCCCCAAAACTGCTGTTGTTTTGTTACTGTTGATGATGAAAGCTGCTAGGACCTGTAATCTACTTCTGTTCTAGACAGTTCTTGCAAACGTTTCTTTGGTTCTCTGTTACCTGTTGTTTTCACTAATTCTTTGATGGCTACATTAGGAGCACCTTCATGCTTTAAAGTATCTTTTCTTTGACCTGTGAGATTCCATTCAGCTTATTCTGTTAAAGTACTAAATCACTTTTTCTCTTGATTTGCTCAGGATAATGTTGGGTGTGCACCTCAATAATAATCAGTAAGTTAATATTTAGAGGGGGCTGTTGCCACTGTAACATCATCCCACTGGATTGTCAGGAGCTGCTTCCTTTTTAATGAGGGGTAGGGAGGCCCACCGGTTAGGCAGCTGGGCTGCCATAGAGGACAGAAATTGAATTTCCTTCTGTTACCTCACCTCCTTGCCCAGCAACCACTACTGAGACTCCAAGTTTTGCTCTCTAGATTAATGCTGTTGCCCACCAATGGAGCAATCTTGTAGTTTAAATAATAGCGCTGTCCTCTTAGAGAGCCAAAAGTTTAGAGTTCAGTCATAATTATCATGCAGGATGGGAGATTTGATATAGTTACACAGATAAAGCTGGAGTTATACTTCCAGTCATTTGAAAAACTGCAAGATTATCTGTAGTGTTTAAAAACTCTTAAGAAAGCAGGATAGAGAGGAACCTCAGTTTAAAAGGACAGTGTTTAGATTGGAAAGTGCAGTTCTTGAAAATAGGAAAGTGCCAGATTTACAGCTGATCACACATTCTGCCCTCTTACAGAAGCGTTATGACTCAGTCTTGAATTACTTGTTTCTGTACTGTTCTCACAGTTCACTTTCTCACTTGGAGCAAAGAATAAATCCATGAGGAGCAGAATTAGATTTTGCAGTTACTGTAAGCCCTGCATGTTCTGATATGTTGATGCTTGATTTTTCTTAGAGTAAACTTTATTGTTAATACTAGTATTAACAGTCATATCTCAATGCCCAAGCCAAGGTTTGGTACGCAGCAGAAGCATACAGTAGGAGAGAGACTGTCTTAGAGCTAAGTGTACGCAAAGCAGGGGAGAAATTGATGAATCTAAAGATGACAGATTGCATACAGGCAGTGACAAAGTCAGGACTAGAACCCTGGACTTCTGATTCACTGGAAAGTGCCCTGAAGTTGTTGGCCACCCTGAAACCTGAGAGATGAAAGGCCTTACTGATCTTTTCCTCTTGTCCTCAGTCCAATCGTATTTATGTCCAACTGTAACAATTTGATTTGACCATAGGTATATGGTTGTCAGAATTGCATTCCATTAGCCAAATTCTTCATGACCCCGTGGAAGACAGGGAGAAGGAGAGATTTGGTTTCTGAAAGCCATGTCTTGGGGACTTTGGATCCTTATCCTTGAAGGATCTGTATAGGACATTAGGCAAAAAAGTCTTGGGCTTTCTTTAAAGCCTTTTAAAAACAGCCTTTATATTCATGAGAAGAGCTGATGACAGTCCTGCTGTGCCACAGGCATAATTGAAGTACTCAGTTGTTCCTGCTGATCCTTAAGCAGCATCTGTCAGTCTTCAGATACAGAAGTTGCAGCCAGATAAGTGATTGTAGGGTCTGGAAAACCTAAGTTGAGCCAGGTAGTGTCTGTACAACAGTAAAAATGATTTTTCTATGTTTTGGTTGTCCTTGCCCAAAACAACAGGTGGAATTCTTTGAACCCTTTTGGGATAGCGGAGAACCACGAATTGGAGAAAAAGGAGCAAGAGGCTGGAAGGCATGGATGCATCAACAAGAAAAGGGTGGCTGGATTGCTCTTAAGCCTGGTATGCCTGTGTCAATATGTGTAGTTGTATGCCCATGTGTTCTTCTAAACATTTTGATTAGAATGATACAAGCTGTTTCTTTTCATGTTTTTGCATGCAAGTTTTAGAAAATATTTACCAAGATTAAGATAAAGTATTTCACACTTCACAGGAGAAGCATGTGTTGAGTGTTCAGTGTACGATATTGTTTATGGAATCTTGTTGTCCTTCCTAGGGATGAGAATTAAGGGAGAGGATAGCATATCCTCCACCCTGTGCTGAAAAGGCTAAAGGTGTGAGACCCATGCCCATCTAAAGTGGAAGGAAGCTACTTCCCTTAAGACCCTTTCATCATATTGGTAGACCAGGTGGGATTATAGTATTAGATGACAGTTGCCTCAAGGATTCCTCACTTAATGATTCTATTTCTAGACTCAAACTTCACTCTCTTATAGCAAATATATAGTAGAAATAGGAGGAAAACCTTTCCTTTCTCTTTGTGATACAGAAGATTGAAGGAATTGCATCTTCACTTGGCTGGAGTGCTTCTGGGTGAGCAGGGATGTAGAAAATGCCTCCCTGCTGCTTAGTCCACATGGCTTCTGGTCTACAGTGCTTCCGTTAATATCAAGGACTATTTCTCAAACAGATACATCTTGAAGGGAAGCAGGGGGTTGGAATGTCTCTGACCAAAGATGAGCTGTCCCTGCTTTTGCTGTTTCTGCTGCTGTAGCAACTCTAATGAAGCAAGTTTGGTTCTGCTTTTAGCAAACAAAGAGACTGAAAAATGATCCTGCGCTTCCCTTGTCCCTGGATTAAGATGGAATTTCCTTGCCCCTTAACTGATGTCAGCAGTTCCACTGCTGATGGCTATAGACATTTCGCCCACAAATTGAGAAGGCTTAGTATAGAGAGAGGACCACTGCCAGTCTTGGGCAGGTCCAACATATATCAGTGCTTTTCCCCATGTGTGTCAAGCCCAAAAGTGCAATCTATGATTCAGTGTAATCTCTAAAGCAGTCAATTTTTTTCAAACTTTGGTTAGATAGTGGAAATGTTGTCATTTTTTGTGAGTTGCTGACTAAAGGAGAGGCTACAGGTCACAAAAAATATAGAGAGATTAAAAATCTTGCCGCCACCTGTTTGTTTTACCTGAAATTTAAAAATTGGGAGTGGGAGTGTTTCACCTATTTAATGGCAAATGTCAGGATCAAGAATTTGGAGGTGGCATAGAAATGGCCTGATTTTTTGTACCAATAAAAAAATAGTGCAGGTAACCTTAAATTTTGAGGACTTTTTTCCTCAACAAGAAAGAAAAAAGTATTTGAAAAATCTATACCAGCTTTCCCTTAGTCTACAGGTGCTCATAGTTTCAGCACAGAATTAATATATTTCTGTTACAGGAAAAATACACTAATTGTATCTAATAGTCCAGAAAAATCATCATAAAAGTGGGATGTGGTTAAGTGCTTCCTTTTGTGTGTGTTTAACTATGTTGGTTGTTTTAATTACACATTAATTAAAATGTTGAAAATATCAGGTATTTTAAAGCAACATTACCAAGCTTGGTTTGTGATGTTTAACATTATTTTACTCACAGTGGTTTTCTCAAAGTGTTTTATGCACACAAGTAATTCATAGAGCACATATGAGATTGTATGCCTGGGTATGAAGTGAAGAACCTAAGTTTCACAGAAAGATGACTGACTCTTGGCTGTTGCTTGCAAACCGCTGTTGATAAAAGTGCTCCACAGCCTGTCAGTGTTTTCTTTTCTCCTCTGTGGGGAAGTTTGAATGCTGGCACTGATTCACTGGTTCAAAAAGTTTGGAAACCTCCTACTCCTACAGAGTTGGTGTCAAAACCCAGAACTGTGATGTGGAAATTTTCAGCTCTGTCTTGTGTTTGTCTTATTAACACTGTGTTTGTTTACATTTTTAAAGTAGTTAAATTATATATCAAGTCTGGCCTTTAGATTTGGTGGATTAGTTTTTCTTTTATAATTTTGTGTGTGTGTGTATGTCTTGATTTGGTTTTAGATGATTATGATGATGAAGAGATAGATGAGGATCAAGAAATAAAGGATAAAAGTCTCCCCAAGTGGCATATTTGGTTGGATATTGAATATTCTCGTGAAGCAAGGCATTGGTTACCTTGGAGGCCAGACAAAACCAAAAAGGAAACTGAAGAAGATTGTGAGGATCCAGAAAGACAGGTCACTGTGATATAATAAAACAAGGGGAGATGATAAGGCGAATTATCTTTTCATTTGAATTTATTGCCAATGGATATTTTAAAGGAGTAGTTCTTTTCTTCGTTTGGAAAAAGTTCTTTTCTTTGTGTGGAATTCAAAATTTACCTGAGGTTTTGTGTGGAGACTTCTGAAATCCATGGGAAGCTCATGGTAAACTTTGGAAAGTGCTGTAGGCAAATAGTGTGTCTTTGCTGTTCTGTGATTTCTCTCATCTGTATGTGGAAATGTCTCAGAAATCTGTGTTTAAGAAGATATATGCATTAAATAAACAAAGGTTTTGTTGCCTTCAAGTCAGATAGTTGGATTTATTTAACTTTTTTTTTCTTCTTGGGAGATAGTTCAAGCCAGACATTGATTTTCAAATAAAAATGTGTTAAATGGCCTAAGCTATAATATCTTTCAGACCTTTAGTGTGTAAGTTTTCTGTGGGGGTCTTTGATACTTAAGGGCAAAGAAATCTCTTGATAGCAGATTTACAGTCTGACTGGAAGAACACATTGCTTGTTTAACTTGTCTGTTTTTAATTTGAATGACATTCTGTTACCATTTAATAGTAATTATAAATCTTTATTAACCTGAATGACAGGTTTGCTATTTTTATTTGATTGCATAAATTAATGGAGTTTGTTTTAATTTGGATTTTTTTTAGGTATTGTTTGATGATCTTGGACCATCTTTAATCCAGCTTTCTAATCCAGATCTTCAACGTCAACTACTGTACTCATTTTTGCAATTCCTGGGAGTTCCATGTACAAGTAAACTCTTTCCTTCCAACCTCTATATTGCCATGGATGAAAATAACATCTTTGAGAGTGTGCTTTCTGATGAAAAGCCACTGACTTCTGTTAGTTTTCCACTTTCTGGATTCAACAGTATTGGTCATATGGACACAATGCTACGAGGGAGACATCACATAGGCCACTGTAAAGAAGGAGAGGAGTTCATACAGAATGTTTTTCATGTTCTATTCCTGCTATTTTCAGGAAAGGAAAAGTCTAACCTGTCCATTTGTTGGTTACAGTATGAAATATCTAAGGTAATGAGGAATCTGCATATAATCACATTTGTGATGAGTGGCTTTCTTGTGTATTAATATTTATATGGAATTAAAATAAATATTCCTTTTGTTTAGTACATGCTACACAGTGGCATACATGTGACAAAATCTTTTTTGCAATTTTGGATAAATGTTATTATATGATACATTGTATGCTAGACAGGAATGGATGCAAGTAATTTTTTTACGAGGCCAAGTGAGTCAGCCAAGTGCTTTTACCAAACTATTCTAAGTGCGTAATCCCCAATACCATGATAAGAGCACCTTATCAAGAAACTTACTACTTCCTATACAAGTTACATTTATAGTGTTATTGAAGGAAATAACACCTTTTCACTTGACTATGGATTTATTTAAGTAAAAATGCTCTAATAGATGCCCACAGAAGGATGAGAGTCCAGGTTGTCTTCCTAATGCTTCAGAAAGTTTAGTATTGTGTTTCCTTATGGAGAAGTTCCCTGTCTCTTACCCAAATACTACCTGACCAGAAGATCTGTAATCTTCCTATCCAATCTCCAGATCTGTCTGTCAGCACATTCCCCACTGTGAAAAGCTACTTGGAGGTTTAATTGTGCTAGTCATAAGCTGTATCTAGCCAGACAGGATCATTTCTTTTCCTTTTCTCAACTATTACAGGTTAGCAACTCTTTATTTGAGCAGTTGGCCTTTTAAAAGAGTGAGATTTGTTATTACTTAATGGCAGTGGTAGGAGTAAGAATGATAAGCCTGTGTAATTTGGCTATGTTGGAGGGAGCTGACAACAGGCAGTTGTGACAACTTACAGTACTTAATAGCAACAGATCTGGCTGGTGGTGAAATATGGAACAATATGAAAACAAACACAGTAATGAAATTAAAAAATGCTGTGAGTTGTGGTTTTTTCCTTTCTTCTCCCACCCCTCAAAATTTGTTCTGTTTATTCTGCCCTGCAGGTAGTTCAGTGTCTCCAAGCAAAAAATAAGAAGAAGCTGAAAGCACAAGGGAGGAAGAGTAAAAAGTTGGCCAAGAATCTCCTTAAAGAACCTGACAACCGAAACCACCTATCTCTCTGGAAACTGTATGCCTACCTAGAATGGCTGCTTGGCAACATTGATGATGCCAGGAAGGTATTTGACACAGCTCTTTGCACGGCAGGGACAGGAGGATGCAAGAGTCCCCAGCTCTGCAGCCTCAGTCTGCTTTATGCTCAGCTGGAAGTGGAACTACTGGAAAGTACAGAAGGAGCCGTTATATCACGTGCTGTTCATATATTGACCAAATTGGCTGAAAGTGGACCATATGTGCCCTATAGTGGACAAATGTTATCTGTGAATGTCTTGAAAGCTCGTAAAACGTATGAGCATGCACTGCAAGATTATTTAAGTAAACCACCAGTTTCTGATCAGGATCAGGTCAGTGATGCTAATCAGCTGGTTAACTTGGTTGGTTGTTATGCACTGTTCCAGTATTTGACTGTTGGGATTGATGCTGCAGTATTAATATATGCACAGACTTCAGAAAAACTTGAAGCTCCTGGTCCACAGAAATGTGAAAATACTGGAGAGAATTTTGGCATTCAAAATTTTCCCACTGCTCTTGAAGCTATCACACTGCTGCATACGAATTTACTCAGATTCCACATGAAAATTAGTGTTTATCCTTTGAATCCTCTGCGAGAGGCACTAACGGAGGCTCTGAAAAGGTATCCTAGCAACCAATCTCTTTGGAGGTCATACATCCACATCCAGAGGAAGTCTCACAGTGCTAGCAAAGCACGAAGGTTTTTTGATGGTGTCACAAGGTCTACTAACTCTTTAGAGCCATGGCTGTTTGCAATCCAAGCAGAGCAGCTGAGAAAAAAACTCACTGAGAATGTCCAGAGGTAATACCTTGCAGCTCCTTATGATTATGCTTTTTTTGATCTGTCTCATCACTTAGCAGAGGAGAGAAAATGCTATCATAGTTCTTATTTTGCAGATGAAGAAGCTGTAGCTAGGGAAGGTTGGTTGTTCAAGACTGAAGAGTAAGTCAGTGGCAGAATCTTGAATAGAATTGAAGACTTAGGTGATAGTCTCCTGTCCTTTCTGCTGGATCAGATTGTGTATTGCTTTGTGTTTGATTACTTGCTACTGACATGAAGATGGTACGCATTTCTTTAAGTAATTTTTAGAGCCTGCTTAGATGGCCAAGGTAGACACCGTGAGCTTAGAAACTGCTGCATTTTAATACTACAGCAGTAAGGAGTGTAATATGGAGCTACACTGCAGTTTCTGACTGAGCTCACTGCCCTACTTTACTCCTGGATCACCGAATACAGTTGTGGCAGATCTGTTTCCATAGTGAGTACTTGAGAGTTTAGTTTTCATATGGGGTTGCTGCTAGGTAGAAGACACTGGAAATTTCCTGAATTTGCAGTGTTGTCTGGACTCAGACTTTTTGCTACTGGGAAAGGAGGAAGGGGTAGGAGATCTGGGGAATAGAGATATGTGTTCATTCTTAAAGCTTAGTCTCTAACTGTTGTCTACTCGTGGCTTGGAGCTACCTATCCACTGCTACCTACGTATCTCTGATAACATTGACAGCTAGGTTCTTTGTGTCTGCACATAGCAACAGAAATTTCCAGGGAAACGTTATCTGGAAGCTTTACATAGCTGTAAGCTTACAATATTCACACTTGATGAAATTAAAGAATTATCAGTATGCTTTAAAATGATGGTGTGTCCACTGCTTTGATTGCCACAGTCTGGCAACAGGCATGCATACATGATAGCGACATTCCTCAGCTGTCAGTGTATGTCATCCTAAATTGTAGGAAGAATTCTACAGCCCCAAAATGTAAAGGAGGATTGTAAATTGATTAACTGTTAATTACAGACTGGCACTATGATAGGTTGTCATGGTAGTTACTGGAAACTGATGTTAAAATTCCAGAATGATGATTTTCTCTGTGACATTTAGTTCCCTTCCAGATTGTTCTTTGCTAGCATAGCCTTTCCTGTAGTTTATATTTGTATAGGGACAAGTTGGATGTTGCAAGAGCAGAGCTGAACTGCTGCAACAGAGAGATAAATGGCCTGTCAGTCATGCATAAAAACTAATGTTTTATGATGTTGTGACAAACTAAGAAAATGTCTGTACTATGTGTGACTATTTCCTATTCTGTTTTGTATTTCTGCTTGTTTAAGTGCATGGAATTCATTTAAAGAAATGAACATGAAGGGTAAAACAGTAGCATATGTAAGTCAGTGTGAGGTACAATGCTCCAAATGTCTGACTCCAGAGTAAATTACATCATTTTCCCTCATGGCAAAGGTTGGGATGAGAGGAAATACGACCTCAAAGACCCTTGGAAAAAGAGGCAAGTTAGGAGCAAGTGTTAAGGGTGAGTGGAATGGAACAGGTTGGCAGGCTAAGAGGGTGCATGCAGACAGAAGTGATGTTGCCATGAGTGCTCCAGACTGTTTCTTCAAGCTCAAGCATCAAAAATAAGCCAATTTGTATCAGCTGTAGGTAGAAATCAATGCTTTGGTGAAAAATATATACCTGCTTTTGTGTTATGCCTGGAACTTAGGGGATTTGAATCTCTGGGTGAAAAAGAAAATTATTATTGTAATCATGGTTGAGATCCAGAGCTGTAATCTAGGCCTTGATCCAAGACCAATGTATGGTCTTACAAAGGTGATCGGTAAATTTGAACAGGCTTGCCTGGGCATCCGAAGAAGGCTTGCTGACCTAGACTTGAATTTGGTTTGAGCTGCTGTGCCAAGCTTGGAATGATAAATGATCTTGAATGAAGACTAAGATAAGTGTTTTGAGATCATATGATAATGGAGTATTGTACTCAAAGAGAAATTACCTCCTCCAGTTGGACAGGGTTAATTTTTCAACATGCTAAAATAATTTTTCACAAAAATACCTCATTTGTCTTTTTTGAACTGATTTTCCTATTTAGAAATGTGTTGATTATATTAGCAAGTGCTAAAAATCTGGTTTATGACATTCAGAGTTTGTAGCATGAAATGCAAAAACCTGGCTATATACAGTGCTATGTGAACAGAGACAGTACATTGATCTTTACCTTCTCTTACCTGGATATGGTCCTTTAGCTTGGGTTTAAGGGACTGTGGTTTCTTTTTTCTTCTGTGTTTCAGGGCAGATATTGGTGAAATACATTCTACTATTCCTGAAACTGGGTTAACAAATCGAATTGTAGCTCTATTCGAACATGCAGTTCAGAGTGAAAATGGTACCCATTGTCCACTGCTGTGGAGAATGTATTTGAACTTTCTGGTAAGAAGAGGAGTATCGGTTCTGGTTTTTTGGTGGTTTTTGGTTTTTTTTGCTTTGTTTTGGTTTTTTACCATATTTGGAATTTCTCATGAACACAGCTACAAGACTGTATAAAAAAAGGAATACTAAATACTGCTATACCTCTATGATTTGCAAGGTGATATGTTTCAATTGTAATGCTCCTTATTGCTGGGAATATTAAGGAAAATGTAATTCACATGGATTAGAAGGAGTAACAGCTTCTGACAGTGTAGTGTTAATACAGATACAGGCAAGTTATTGTGGCTGCCATCTTATATAGATAAAAAATATGTCATAAGATGCCAATAGATGAATTCCATCCAGTCTTACTCACAACATAAAGGTATGTGGGCAGGGGAGCAAAATTTAAGAGGAAGCAAATTGTAGGAGCTTAGGATTTTATTATTTTTACATAAGTAAAATCAGCAAAGATGACTTGTATTTATGTTTTAGACCTACTTTGGGGTTCTGTAAGGAAATTATAAGGACTTTGAAATTTCAGTCAAATCTAGATCCTGATTTTGTATAACTTCACAGAATCACAGAATGGTTGAGGTTGGAAGGGACCTCTGGAGGTCATCTTGTCCAACTCCACTGTTAAGCAGGGCCACCTAGAGCCAGTTGTCCATGACAATGTCTAGATACCTTTTGAATACATCCAGGGATGGAGACTCCAGAACTCTCCAGGCAACCCATGTCAGTGCTCAGTAACCCTCACAGTAAAAAAAAGTGTTTCCTGGTGTTCTAACAGAGCCTCCTGTGTTTCAGTTTGTGTGCATTGCTTCTGGTCCTGTCACTGGGCACCACTAAAAAGAGCCTGGCTCCCTCTTCTTTACATCCTTGCTTCAGGTGTTTATACACATTGATAAGACTTGCCCCAAGCCTTCTCTTCTCTAGGCTAAACAGTCCCTGCTCTCTCAGCCTCTCCTCATAGGAGAGATGCCCTAGTCCCTTAGTTATCTCAGTGGCCCTTCATTGAACTCTCTCCAGTATGTGCACATCTGTCTTTTACTGGGAAGCCAATAACTGGGCACAGGACACCACGTATAGCCTCACCAGTGCTGAGTAGAGGGGAAGGATCACTTCCCTCAACCTGCTGGCAATGCTTTGCCTAATGGCAGCCCAGAATACCATTAGCGCTTCTTTGCTGCAAGAGCACATTGCTGGCTCCTGTTCAACTCTGTGTCTACCAGGAACCCCCAGGTCCTTTTCTGCCAAGCTGCTTTTCAGCTGGGTGGCCTCCAGCATATAGTGGTGCACAGGGTTGTTCCTCCCCAGGTGCAGGACTTTGCACTTCCCCTTGTTGCTGAGGTTCCTGTCAGCTCATTTCTCCAGCCTGTTGTGGTCCCTCTGGATGGCAGCACGACCCTCAGGTGTATCAGCCACTCCTCTCAGTTTTATGTCATCTGCAAGCTTGCTGAAGGTATACTCGGCTCCATCAGCCAGATCATTAACAAAATTGTTAAATGGGATTGGACCCAATATTGACCCCAGGGGTACACTGCTAGTTACTGGCCTCCAACTAGACTTTGTTCTACTGATCACCACACTCTGGGCCCAGACATTGAGCCAGTTTTCAATCCACCTCACTGTCTGCTCATCCAGTTCCTCCATCAACTGCTTGTCTAGGAGGATGTTATGGGAGATGGTGTCAAAGGCCTTACTGAAGTCAGATAGACAGTGTCCGCTGCTCTCCCCTCATCCACCAGGCCAGTCATTTCATCATAGCAGTTCATCAAGTTGGTCAAGCATGACTTTTAGTGAATTCATGCTGGTTACTTCTGATTATTTTCTTTTTGGTTTTGTGCCTGGAAATGGTTTCCAGGATTAGCTGCTCCATCACCTTCCCAGGCATCACCGTGAGGCTGACCGGCCTGTAGTTCCCTGGGTCCTCCTCCTTGCCTTTCTTGAAGATAGGAGTGACATTTGACTTTCTTCAGTCTTTGGGCACTTCTCCCACTTGCTGTGATCAAAGATTGCCAAGAGTGACCTTGCAATGACATCTGCCAGCAAGGTGCAGTCCACATGCAAAATAAATGCATGGTAAGGAAAACATAGCTATAGCTTTTATAACTTGCCTTGAATTTTCACAGTCTTTTTGAAATCTTAAAAGCTGCGTATAAAGGTTATGCTAACTGGCATTGCAGAATGACACCAAAAAGCAATAATCTTAGTTTCTTCCGTAGTTCACCACGGAAGTACATAAATAAAATCAACTTCTCATAGGCAGTTTTGACACTTTTTGGTTCTTTTCATGCTTCTCCAAAGTACAATATGGAACATGAAAACAGAAAAGAAATGCTTGGAACTCATGTAAGGGCAGTTTCATTCCCCGGTATTACTCCTCTGTTCACATCCTCTGATGTAATAAGTTGTCAGGGGAACAGCAGTTAGCAGGCTGTGAAATACGGGGGAGGCAGAGGAAGGAGAGACTCTTGTGTTTGATGAGATCTCTTGTGTGGGACTATTACTGTGACCATTTCTACACAAATACATGCTTGTAAATATTTTATAGAACTTTGTATATAGGAATGTACAATTGAATTACTGTTGTTCTTTGCAAACTACTAATGAGACTCCAGTATGCACAAATGCTAAAGTAAAATCACCCAGTATATATTTTAGCACTAATGATTAATTCATGTAAGATATCTTTTGCACAAGAACAAGAAGGAATATTTGTTAGATGCTAATACGGTGGAGGAAAATAATACTTCTACAGTAAGAGCTTTGAATAACATTGTTCAGAGAAGCAAAATCAATTAGAAACATTAAAATTTTCAGATATAGTCATAGAAAAAGAAGTTGTGATTGTCCAGTGTTACCCTAAGTTCCGTGAATCTCTGTTTTCTCTTGTCTAGATGTTGAGTCTTCAGTATTTTGGGCAAAAGCTTCTCACTGTTTAAAAACAAAACTCTTATACAGATTTTAAAACAGACTATTTATATTAAATTCCTATTTATTTTTTGCGAAGTCATGCTTGACCAGTCTGGTAACCTATGATGAGATGACTAGCTCAGTGGATAAAAGGACAGCAGTGGATGTTGTTTATCTCAACTTAAGCAAGCCTGTTTTTTCCACTGCCTCCCTTAACATCCTCATAGGCAAGCTGGTGAAACATGGACAGTGGACAGTGAGGTGGACTGAGATCTGGCTGAACTGCCAGGCTCAAAGGGTTGTAATCGTCAGTGTGAACTGCTGTTGCAGGCCAGCCACTGGTGCTGTACCCCAGGGATTGATACTGGGACCAGCATCTTCATTAATGACCTGGATGATGAGAGTGTACTGTCAGCAAGTTTGCAGATGATACAAAATCAAGCGGAGTGGCTGATGCACCATATTCTGCTGTTTGCCTGTCCAGGTCCCTTTGAATAGCCAAGAACATGAATAAGGGGTTGGAGCATGCGTTGTACAGGGAGAGGCTGGGAGACATGCGATTGATTGTTCAGCCTGGAGAAGTGAAGGCTCCTGGAAGATACTGTCAGTGTATATAAATACCTCATGTGAGGGTGTGAAGACAGACCCAGACTCTTCGCAGTGCTGCCTAGTGACAGGACAAGAGGCAATGGCCACAAATTGAAATATAGAAAATTCCATTTAAACATAAGAAAAAGCTTTTTTTTTTTTTTTTTTTTACTGAGGGTGATGAAACACCAGAACAGGTTGACCAGTTGTTATGGAGTCTCCATCTGTGGAGATCGTCAAAACCCAACTGGACATGGTTCTGAGCAGCCTGCTTTTGCTGACCCTGCTTTGAGCAGAGGGGTTGGAGCAGATGGTCTCCAGAGGTCCTTCCAAACCTCTGTGATTCTGTGAAGAACTTAGAGGCAGAATGCTCTTTGCAGAGCTGCAGAAGATGGGTCTGCATCTTAGTACATAGCTCTGACAGCAGGGTTTCCAGTAAGTGAGATGCATTGCTGTTCACTAGAGGGAGATCATGACACCAGAAGAGCACAGGTTTCTGCAACCAATGTATCAATAACATGAAAAAGAATTTCTAGATTTTAAGAATTGACAAGGGAACCTGCTGGTTTTTAGCAGCAGTACTGGTGTAGTCAGAACAAGAGAAAATGTAAACTTATGAATGAAGATCTCTTCTTCTCCAGACATCTCAAAACATTTAAGGTATTTTCAGTATTTTGGAATTACTTCTTTTTTTGGATTTGCCATAATATCCCCTGTTTGTTAAGTGTTTTTTAAAGTACCCCAATTAAAGAGATTTATTCACAAGAAATCGTAATTACTTCTACCTGTAACTGGGATGACTGAAGCTAAGGAGACTGTTCAGCACTCTGACCTCTGCTACCCTTCTCTTTTTAAACTTCATGATAGTTGTGTGGTCTGTACTTGTATCACATAGTTGAACGAGTACTTTGAGGAAGAATTTTTAACTCCTTCCAGATAGATGCTACTTTGACATAGCCGTTTTTGTATGTAAAGGGATTCAGCCTTAACAAGTTTCTGCCGAGTAAGAAAATGTATGCGTGCGATCTCTTCAGTGCACAAAAATAATGTATTATCACCTTCACTGTACCAAAGATGCTCTTGTATAGTACATGTATAGCGTATCAGGCGTAAGTTTTGGTTAATGATTTGCACTCTTGCCCATTGCAGTATTATTGTCAAATATACGCAAAGGCACTGAGTTTAACTGAAATACTCAGCGGAGGCTCTTTCTGCTAGTCTTTGTTCTATTACTTGTCTTACAAATAAAGCCCTGAAACTCCTTAAAGACATCTCTTTGATTACATTGAAGAGTGTAACCAGTGTAACCTGTCCAATTGCACAGCTACCACAATATATAGCAATAAGGATTCCTCAGCAGAATAACACTGAGCTTTTCAGCAGTAATTTCTTTGTCTCAGAGATAATTGGTTTATTATTTCAGCTATTACTGAATTAACTATGAACATTTATTTCTCACACAGGCTTCACTAGGAAAAAAAGAAAAAAGTAAAGGATTGTTTTATAAAGCCCTTCAAAACTGTCCTTGGGCAAAGGTAAGCACAGAAAAAATATAAACCTGTCATCATACTCTAGTTTTTTAAGTTCTGTATTTGAAAAAAAAAAAAAGTTAGACTTTAGTAGTTGTTGTAATGAGTTATATGCAAATGAAAGGAGAGATTTCTGAAGGAGAAGCACTGTAAGATTTTCTACAGATAAGAGATGCATCTGAAGTAGAAACAAACGTAGTGGTCAGTGCTGTTTGTGTTTCAGAACAGAAAGGTGTTGCATTGCATGAGGCAAGGAGATAATAAATTCCTCTCTGTGTGATCTAAAAGTGATAATGCCTTTCAGACTGTGTTCTGTCATGAGCATGGTAGTAGCAGAAATACATAGGCAAATAAAAATGTGTTTAGTTAATAGTATAATAAATTATTCAGGATTACCTGCAACTCCTCAGGTAACATCTATATATACTGCAAATGCTGCAGTGCCATCTTGACCTATATTTTATCTTTTTGAATAAAATTATTTAGTAAGAGTTGGAAAAGACTTGATTAAACATCTACATTGCTGTCACTGCACAAGTACTAATTCTGCTTGTATTATTTTAAAGAAGTACATGATATCTTATGTTCTTGCTATAGAGTTGTTTGTATATCTATGTACTACTTTATACTATGTTTCTTGCTGTGATAGAAAGATGGCACAGAAAATGTTTCATTGTCTTTCCAGGTACTCTATATGGATGCAGTAGAGTACTTCCCTGATGATCTGCAAGAGACACTTGATCTAATGACTGAAAAAGAACTGAGAGTGCGGGTACCTATGGAAGAGCTGGATCTGCTATTAGAGGTTTAAAAGAAGACTGTAGATGAGTGGAGAAAGTACAGAAGCTAGTTCCAAAACTAACAGTTAGACGTGTCTCTCTTCAAACAGGAAGTCTGTTGGGACTTGGGTTATTTTTTTGGTGTTTTTTTTTGTGTTTTGTTTTGTTTGGTTGGGGTTTTTTTAAGCTTTTATATAAATTACTATCAAAATGGAGTTCTGTTAGCTGCAAGTATTCTGGAATCAAGTACTGCATTTCACCCACAAAAATGCATCCGTTTCTCTGAATTATTGCTGGCTCCCACAGAAGGATACCCTCTTATAAATAGCCTCCTGTTGAATGCTGCCCACATTTCTTATTCTATTGTTTGAAATTACATTCCCTAGAGTTCAGTGGAGATTCAATACATGCCAACTATGGTTTGGTGAGCAGCACAGGAAATAAACATCTGCCAGATGGATGCTCCACTGTCCTCCAGTTGGCAGACTTCAGTAATTTCCTTCAGCTTGGTATGCATGCATGTGTATATATAACTACCAAGTCAAACAGCCGTTACATCTGTATATATACTGTTAGTAAAAGCTAAATCTTTGCTTGAGTGGGCACCTATTTTGGTCTTTATATTTGTACGTTTTGACAGATGACCATTTTAATATGAATATTTATGAAAAATACACCTGAATATTTTAAAATTCAAAAGGGACTTGAGTTATTTTTTTATTTCTTAATTTAACTGTGAGTGTATTAAAAATGAAAATGTATCTGTAAGGCATCTCTAAGCAGCTCGCTTTTAAACAAGTTCCTGTAATTGATTACAAGCTTTTGACCCAAATACAGGCAATCGCCGTAAGAGAAGTAGAGGTCTGGTCTGTATTTAATCCTCACCAAAGAAGGCATAGTAGTCAAAACATGATTGTTCAATTAGTAGCTTCTATTCCAAGAGTCTTCAGGCAAGCTCCTAGAGAAGTAATATGAAATATGGTAACAATTTAAAGATACAGTTATGTTATATATTTATTTTATAAGACAGAATATGCTGAAATATGTAAAAGACTGTTTAGCATCCCTGCTCTTGAGAACCAAGTACTCAGAAACCGGATCTTCATCTGAAGAGAGGGTACCTGTAGCCACTGAATACCTGAAACTGTTTCAGAGGTTTTTCAGGAGAAAACTAACTGTCACTAACAGCACTAAAACAATTGGGATCATCCAGCTGGTGAGATCTGATGACACGGAAAACCAGGGCTGGAGAAAGCCATACAATCTATGGCTCAGTTTTGCCTGTAGCACCACAACACAAGATATAATACACTTTCGTTTAGGCTGCACTTCATTTATTCCTTTCTAAAATTATTTTCAATATTACAGGGAACATGCAGGATTTCAAATGGCATTACAGCACTTCTAAAGAGCCTTATAATATTGCTGTGGTTGCAAGTGATGCTGGCGTTGCTATAAAAGTAGTTGATTTTGAAAAAACATTTTATTTTTAAAATCCATGCTTCTTTCAGAAATGACAGAACTCCTGAATTGGAGTAGGAGTTACTCTGTGCACTGAACAGTAACATCACAAATAGTGTGTGTGTGTTTTTTGCTTTCCCATCAAAGCAGAATGCCATTTCCTTTGAAGACCTGGAAGGGATATGGAGAGGCGGGGAGCCAGGGTGTGTTCCTGCTTGTGTTTCTCTTCAGTGTCATAGAATTACAGAGCAGCCCATGTTGGGAGGGACCTCAAAAGATCATCTGGTCCAACCTTTTGTGGGACAGGGAGCCTAGGTGAGATTATCTAGCACCCTGTCCAATTGTATCTTGAAAACCTCCAGTGACGGCACTGATGACTCTTGTTCCACTCACTTTTCTCTTCCATGCATCCCCTCCCCTGGGCCTTTTCCCTTGCACAGCTTCTCCTAGTGCAGCACTTGTACTACTTCCTTCACTTGGGGTGGTCAGAGGCTGCTCACTTACTGGAGCTCCTGGAGTAAGTCCTGCCTTTAATTCAGACCCCAGTAGCTTTTTCTGTCCTTTCGGGGAATATACTCGCTGTTCACTTTCTCCTGATCTTTATTACTTTTGTCTTTTATCTTTGTGACTCAAGTTCAGGAACGTTGCAGAAAGTGGCAGAAGTTAAGTTCTGCTGCAAAAGGCAAGAATTTAATTTTCAAATATGTTTCTTTTTCAGTTACTGTTGTGGCAGACAGTGTACCAGAACATGGTTCTTGGTTTAGCTCAGTACATTGCAGCTTTCCTTCAGTCGGTTGAACTGACCTCTTTGTGGTTGTTGCTTCTAGCCAGCATTAACAGCCATGTCCCAAATAAAAAAAGCCTTGCTTGCCACACAGGTCATAAAGCTCTTCAGCCCTTCAAGCGATGATGAGATCAACTGCCATGATTAGAAAGTGCTAAAAAATCACTGGCTTTTTGTGACCTTTTCAAGGAGACAGAACTCATAAGGTTTGTAAGAATGGGTAATAAAATGTTGCTTGTTGTTTTTCTATCTCCAGATGAAAAACAAATCTATTTCAGGGTTCCTAGATGAAATAAAAGACTCCATTCATCTGTAGGGTTTGTTTTTAACAATGAACCACATAATTTTTACATAGAAAAACAAAATCTCTTGGCCTTGCTGCTACCATTGTTACAGTACTGGCAGTTATGAAAGGGATTGCTCTGTGTGTAACTCTCAAATGTCTGTTACTGGCCAGGCTTTGCTCCCACAGAAAGTTTCTAGAACAAAGGCTACACATTGCTTAACTGTGGTCTGTATATGGAACTTTATGTAAACCTTAAAAATCACATGTACAACAGATGGAAATTAATTACTTAGACCTTAACAAGCACTTCATGAGTACACTACACAGAAGACTTAATAAGCAGTATATGCATTGCTAGAACTTAGATTTCTATTTTGTTAACTCCTATGGGGATGGTGCTGCAGGCAATAGATTTGTTTAGAGGGGAAGAATTCATTTTAAGATTACTCTGCTGAACACCAAGCATGTGACTTGCAGTTTGAATTTCTCCCTGCACAGCTGCAGCATGACAAACTGTGCCCCTCTGGCACCCAGGCTGGTCAGTGCCTGTGCCCTAACAGCACGCACACACCTTGCCCTGGGCAGCGCAGGGCTGTGTTGGTTCCTTTTAAAGACATTCTCTAACTCAGAGTAAAGAAAGCATGTTTATATAATGAACTGTATCCCTCTCAGGAAAAACAAATGTATAAACTCTTCAATCTTACAAGTACCTTACCCAAACACATTTAGATCTTTAAACTGAGTGTCCACCTTGCTTTCATGTAAGCCCAAGTGCTAGACAGAGATAGGTACTTTTAAAGTGTATCTGAATGTTACTTAAGGTTGCATGTTTTTCATTAATTTTTATGTATATATGACTTGGGATACTAAGGTTACACAGAAGTGACTTCTGTCCTAGTTAGCCCCTAAAAAGAGATACAGAAAAGTAATTACTTTAAGAACAGTAGCAATTGTACAACTACTGTACAAGACTGCCATGCCTAGCGAGGACTGACAGGTGGGGAACCTGCTTATGTACTCCTGCCTGTACCAGTGTGGGGTGGCAGCAGCATGGCTTGGATCACTGAGACTAGCACTTTTTCTTGAAAGAAAGTCTGACTAAAGCAACAGCCAGTTCCCTGCAGGTAGCAGGTCTTTGCCACCAACACAGTTCAATTCAAATAAATGTTTTATTGGGAAATAAGTGTTACACAGACTGAAAAACCACAACCCACCAGCATTTAACCTCTTCAAGAATGAAAATTAGCTAGCCTGTGTGGTTTTACACAGGACTGTCATCAACACAGAAGGAGTTCCTGATAGTCCCCAAAGAGACAGGTGACTTAAAGATACAGTCCCTCAGGGGTTCCCTCCTGCTTCTTATAGAGAACATTCTCTTTAGACTTTTTGAAGTCTTCATTTGTTACTTTCATTCGCCGTTCCCTCAAAGCCATCAATCCAGCTTCTGTACAAATTGCCTGCAACAGACAAAGCAAGAATAAGTTACTGTCTGTGCAAACCCTTCAAGCCACACCTCAGAAGATAGCACCACCTTCACACCGCTCCCACTGACTCACTCCATAGTGAAAGTGAAGAGTGTTAACAAAATTTACATTAATACTGTTCAGTAGCACTGAAGCATGTAAAGCAATCTAGGTAAAGCTAGATGAGTACATCCTTCTGCAGCCAGAGTAACCCTTCCATGACAGAAAGGCATAGCAACACTGTTTCCCTCCTGGGAGGGACAGATGCATCCAGCTCTGTTAAGGGTGGGCTGTGGCATCCTTCTGCACCCAGGTGGTCACGTAACATCATGTTTGGTTAAGCTCATTAGTGTGGTAACTCCAGTAAGGGCTTTGTCTCCTTCAGAAAAGCAGATGATGTGTGTCTGAAGCTTCCTCATCTACAGGTGCATTTTTATCTGCTTGCAACAGTCTCTAAAAATGCTTCTTATCCTGCACTATCTTAAGTAACATTTAAGATATCTTGCATGTTTGTGCAAGATTCCACATTCCGCTTTGAATTTCCACTTTGCTACTTGTTATCTGAATATCAAATTTTACAGGTACATACTCTTATTAACATAAGCTACCTCATAATTAAAATTTTGGTAAATTTCCCATTTGTAAAGCTGAGTATGTGGCACTCAAAGGTATTTTGAAGCCATCCAACTGTCCCTCAGTGATGTAATCACAGGTAATTAGAGAACAGTTTCAACAGACAATGTTTTTGGACACAATCAAAATGAGATTTGAGTTGTGTTTTCAAGTATAAACAATGGTGATGTACACTAACCTTAATATCTGCACCACTGAGATCATCTTTTGCCATTATCAGCTCATCCAAAGTCACATCATCTGCCAACGTCATCCTACTTGTGTGAATCTGAAAGATTCGTTTCTTGGTCTTTTCATCTGGTAGAGGGAACTCTATTTTCCTATCAATACGTCCTGTGCAAAAGAAAAGTTCAGTCAGGTTTTTTTGCATGCAGCTATTGGAAACAGAGCAGGAAGAAGGTTTCAAGGTTAGACTGACAGGTAACTGTTTCTTCACACCACACTCAATCATGTCTTAGAATAGAAAGTGAGATCAGACTATTTGCAATGAACAGGAAGCTACTGGAGCTGAAAGATACCATGCTGCTGAAAAAGTCTGTGTCACTGTGGGTAAGGGACACCTCACCTGAGAAACATGAAAAACCTTCCTTGAGTCACATATAAATACAACAAAAAACAATGTGTCACAGCACAGGGAAGTACTCATCAAATACTTTTGTTCTTGTAATAAATTTTATTCTACTCCAAGATGACATTTA
This sequence comes from Haliaeetus leucocephalus, assembly GCF_000737465.1. Classification (NCBI taxonomy): domain Eukaryota; kingdom Metazoa; phylum Chordata; class Aves; order Accipitriformes; family Accipitridae; genus Haliaeetus; species Haliaeetus leucocephalus. The sequence continues at coordinate 10,695,038 of NW_010973368.1, read as the reverse complement.
GCTCTGAAGTTTAATTTTTTGCTGCATGCACACACGCACACAAAATAAATCACTGTGGCAACTCAAAGAACTCTTCCTCCCTATATAACCAACCCCCTAAAAAAACCAAAAACAAAACCAACCAAAAACAAAACCCAACAAAAAGCCCCCAAACACCTAACTGAAGAAGGAAGGTTTTGCATACATAGTTCTGTTACAAGTCCCTACACCAAATCTTTCCTTTATGTCAGTAGGGACTTTGGATGTCCTGGTACTCGTTGTTCCAACTTTAGTGAGCAATCTTTGTAAAGATATTTTCCATCTCCAGATCACTCCTATTTTTCTTTAGTTTTACAGTATCTTTTCTAAAAAGGGTTGATCGCACCACTTGAGATATTCCAGACTGTCATGCACAATGGTAAATCAGTTTACGGAGCTGCTGGAAGTGCCCTGGTTGCTCCAGCAATGGTTACATTTAAATACCCGACAGGTGTAGGAAGTTTCCAACCAACAAACTTTAGATCATCTTAGCCTGTCTTTTAATGCTAGTATAGCATTATCTCCTCTGTACTCTAACAGCACCGATCTTGATTTGGAGGGGGTAAGGTTAAGACGGTGACAAAACCAGACTTTTCTGAAAAAACACAAACATACCTCAGCAACTTCATACTGTGGAGGTTTTTTTTCCTTCCTGAACTCCTTGGGTCCCTGCAGTCTAGTGACTGTTCAGAGTAGTTGACAATTTCACCTTAAATTATCTTTGCTCTCTGTCTTATCTCTGTTACTTCAGAAGGAGTATCTTTACAACCTCTTCAATACTTAGGATTTACTTGAGGACACTAATTGGAGGCTTAGCTTATTTCTTTGATCTCTGTGTTACTTTCTACCTTCTGATTTAACAGACCCCACAGACGTATTATGTTTCAGTACATCTTTAGAGGCCATACTACTTGTGCCTCTTCAAGCTCTTGGCTCAACATGGAGTACATATGTCAAAATAAGATATTACTTCTCCCTCACTCATCCCCCAAATGACAGCAGTATGCCACGTCGGTAAGGAAGCAGACTGGTTTCCTTGCATCAGAATCTAGGCTCTCATTGTTATAGCTTAAGTTCTCACCTGTAAGGCACAAGTGGTACTGCCCTACCTTCCCCAGCTGCTGAAGACATTAACGAAATGCTGCTGCTGCACTACAGCTTGATTTAACAATTACTTAAACCAGCTGTTCCATCTTAATACAAAGGAAGAATATTCAAATTGTTTATGTATATGTAAGAGGAAATTAACACATTTCTTCTCGTCCATAAGTTTTTCTCCCATTTGGAAACTTGTGAATGTGTTCCAGTTTTAACAGATACACAAACATAGATGAGATGGTGAATAGAGACAAACCAGTAACTTGCATTCCTTTTACCAGCCCATGTTTGACAAGTTATGACAAGTCTTTTCACAAGAAAAGTGATGTAAGCATACACAGCGGGAAGTCTCTTACCGGGCCTAATTAAAGCTGGGTCCAGTGTTTCTATTCTGTTTGTAGCCATAATAACTTTAACATCCCCCCGGGAGTCAAACCCATCCAGTTGGTTCAGCAGCTCCAGCATTGTACGCTGGATCTCTCTTTCACCACCTGAATTTGAGTCATACCTTTAAGAAAACAATATAGTCAGAAAAAGCACTATGCAAATTTAAGAACATACTTCACATAACTGCCACAAACACAAACTAAATAGTGCGTGGTTTGGTTTTGTTTTTTTTTTTTTTAAACACCCATAACAGATTTTTTTTTTTATTTTAATGTTCACCCATAGAAAACAAAAAGCAGGTTTTCAGAATCATATTGTGACATCTAGGTAAGTGAAGAAACACTGAACTATTCTTGTAGTTGGGGAAAGTAACAGCAATCACGTGAAGGAAATCTGTCCTTTTTCCATGCTTGTTATGTATTTGGAAACCTCTTTTTTCCCCAACAAAATCAACAAATTAACAAAAAAAAGGAAGAAAACCCAATTCTTAAAAGCACATGCATCCACTTCATAGAAAATACAGCTTGCCACTCATTTTTCCATTTCAGAGTTTTTCCCTTACGCACGCAGTTAGAACTACACCCTTACTTAGTGGATCCTGGTTTAACTCTGCTCTTCCTGAAACACAGGTACCAGTGGCTGTATTTCTCTGCTTTGTGGCTTAGCCATTTCATTTTGCTAATAGCAGACTAGATAACCTACATCCAAAACAGCTCCCCCATGTTTAGGAACAGTCTGAAGCAACCTAACATTCATGAAGAATTCCACATGTTATGCACTTACCATCAGTCTAATCCTTTCTACATATGCTGAAATATATGGGGCAGAAGCTGTGTTATACTGGAGCCTCAGGCTAGTAGCTGTGTAGTACTATGCATGAGCACCTTTTTATTTATTTAAAAAACATCTGACTACTTTAAAGACTATTTGTATTGGACAGTTCCAACTTGCCTATGGAATTTTAAAAGTAATACCACTTGGATACAGGCTGAAAAATGGTTTAGTGTGGCACAAGCAATGCTTCCCCATGACATCACACCCTGTAACTTACCATATAATATTCTAAGAACATGTAATTATTTAGCCACCTATCTGGAGAGCCAAACGATAAATGGATATATTCTGTATCAAGCACACTGCTTTACTGTTGAATCACTAAAGCCCATTACTGTATATTTAGATTTGCACTTAGAGGATACCATATGAACTTAGACACTGTGCATAAGACACTCTATCATAGAGATGCTACCAGCTAGCAAGAGAACAGAGGTTAAGTCTCCGGTCACATTCATTTAATATGAAAAGGTTGTGATGTATTTTAGTTTCAAAGAAGTTATTTGAAGTCTTACTTGTTAAAAATGCTTACATCAAAGAGTATTATGAAAATGCTAGAAAATGCTAAGAAACAGAGTATCAATATGGCTGCAAAAGAAGTGTTTCTAGTAAGCCTTGTGGGTGAAGTGGGAGGTAGAGCTAGAATGCTGTACCTCTTTGTACCAATGGCATCAATTTCGTCAATGAAGACAATCGACGGAGCATGCTCTTCAGCCACACGGAACAGTTCGCGCACGAGCTTTGGACCATCACCCAAGTATTTCTGTATAAGTTCTGAACCAACCACTCTCAGGAAGGTTGCTGAAGTTTGGTTTGCCACTGCTTTGGCTAGTAAAGTTTTACCTGGTTTTAGTCAGAAAGAAATACTGTAATTAGTTTGCGGGGTCAGGGGGGCTTTGTTAAAGCTTTATGCTTTAACAAAACAGTCATATGACATTTGTGACAGACTTGGCAATGCTTTAATACTAAGCAAGCATAGTTTATTTCACTTGTTTCAGCTCAGCACAGTTGTTAATGTACTGTAAGATACCTGTGCCAGGTGGGCCATACAGAATGACTCCTTTGGGTGGCTTTATACCCATCTCTTCGTAATATTCAGGATGGGTGAGAGGAAGCTCCACAGACTCCTGCAGCACAAGAAAAACAAACCGGAGTTTTTGTAAAGAGCACTCTCCACAGAAGTTCTGCAGGGATCTTGAGAACAGCATTTGATTGGGTTTGTGTAGCAAGAACTTCTTAACTGATTTCAAGACAGACCTTGAAAAGTGCACGTCCCTGTTGCCTCAAATTCTAAGGCAGACAACTACTCTATCTGAACAGGTCTTCCTATTGTTTCCACTTGACATGTGGAAGAGAAGCAGTGAGTGCTCCCCCTCCTCCAACCTAAACGCATCATGCTGAATTTAGAACCCTGGAGTTCCTGACTCCCAAGCACTCATGGAGGATCTTGGGGTGGGGGGACCCTTTATGAAAGGATGCCTTCCACCATGAGTTACCAGATACTACAGATCAATATTTTAAGAGCACTTGCTATTTTGGATGCCTACCCAAAGCAAAAGGGTTGAGTATTACCAAGGTTCAGATAGCACTCTGCTGGTAGGAAAAAAACCCACCCAAACACAAAAAAACCCACCCAAACAACAAATGCATGCAAACACAAAACAAGCAAAAAAAAACCCCCTACCCACTAAATCCTTAGATTGCACAGCATCAGACACTCAAAACAACCTCTGCACTTTTTACAATTTAACTCTCATCTTGCAACAATCAGTAACTTTATAGGTTGCAAACAGTAAGTTATTGCAGAGATTTTATGAGCTCAGGGCTCTACAGGTTCCACGGCAACTGCGAAAGGTTTCCATGCAAACACTCTGTGAATGGGTATGGTACCCACTTAAGAGATTTAGGTCCATGAGTCTGCCTAGCAAAATCAAATGAAGAAATGCAGTATAGCAAGACACAAAAGAACACTACATGAACAGCAGTTGGTCCTGCTGTTACACTTTTGAGTTCCCAGCACAGCAGCTACATTGCTAGCTTACTTAACAGTGTAAATTAGCACAACTTGAATACCTTGATTTCTTGAATCTGGTTGTCAAGGCCACCAATGTCAGCATATGTTTCTTGAGGAGCCTTCTCCACTTTCATCACAGTAACTAAAGGGTCTGTGTCATCCATCAGCACTCCTATCACAGCATGAACCTAATTCAAACATTAAGAGTTGTCAAAGAAAGCAAGCAGCATTATTAGTACAAGGTCAAGCCTAAACCCAATGCTCATCTATTTAGGTGTGTGAAATAACAGCATTAGCTCCCAGACCCTATGATTCTGTGATTCTCGGGGGTGGGGAGGGGGAGGCCAGTTAAAAAGAGTACAAGAACTTGTGCTTCATTTTATAAAAACAACTCACCTTATGATTTAGCAAAACAGAGCAGCCTGGCTCTAGCAGATCCTTGTCCACAAAAGACAGAATACTGACATAGTGCTCTGATCCTACTGATGTGGACACGATAGCATGGTTGTCATCAATAATCTCCTCCAAGGTACCCACGGACATTGGTGTTCCCCTCAGATCATCCACCTTTGATCTTTCTTCCTGTTGTCAGGAAGAATCCAAGAAACTCAAGAACACAGGCAAAAACATTCTTGTACAACACTGGTTCAACAGTTTACACCAAACATAACAGAACTAGTCTCTGCTATTGTGGTTTTACTGCCCCAAATGGCATAAAAGCATAGGCCAGTAACAAAATCCACTATTATTTTAGTCCTAAAATGTATGGACACCACTATATGGATGTGCATAGCTAGAATATTCTTTCTTACTCTATTGATGGAGACATCTGGGAGCTGCACTTTGACAGCCCACTAAGAAACAAAAAAAGCACTGTGGCCTCATCCGTACTAACCCATGCTTGGACTAAAACCATTAAACCACTAGAAAAAAAATCCTCTGTTTTCTGGACAGTAATTGAGATTTAATGAAGAACTGTAATACACATAATACGTTTGTATTGACTTACACATTCATGGCACTTTATTTCCATTGCTTTTGTATGAAGTAGTTTACATTAGAGCACTTATTGTAACGTTAGAAGTAACAGTTCACTCAAACCTCACCTCTTGTTTTTCTTCCAAAGGTTTCATCTGTTCTTGATTTCTGATAAATTCTTCTTCCATTAAGAGGTAATCTTTAATTCTCTCCAATTTCAACAATTTGAGTCTGCACTGTGTGTGAGGAGTCACTGTAATCAAAGTGGAATCACACTGTTTTAGACCAAGTTTGACATGGTACCAACTATTCACTAATTCATTACCAGAAATTCTGCTTTATTTTTTGACAATAACTTCTATATGAGCAGCAGTCACTATTTTAGTTGTCCCACTGTAATTCTAAGTTAAAAACATTTTTAGAGATAATATTTCCCCTGCACTTCTCATTACGATTTCTCTCTCTTACCCGGAAATTCATGGGCGGCATCTTGCATAACAATAACCTTATTTTGCATTTTTACATTAATTAGAAATAAAATTACATTTGGCCTTCTGCTTAATCATTTACAACCTACATACAGCTAGATCTAGGGGATAGGACAGCTCTGCACTTCTCGAAGAGCAGACAGTCCACAGGACTGCTGAGGCAGGCAGAATGCTTACCCAGGGGGAGTTTGCTGGCAGCATCTGGTCCCTTTGTTTTCTTCTTCTTTTTCCCCACTCTGGTTGGAACTGGAGGTTCGTATTTCTTCTTCTTATCCTTATTGATAAAAAGAATTTCATGAAAAAAAAACATCAGGATATCAACAATGAAAAAAATATACACAGATGTTAGGCGCACAGACTGAGAGAGAGCTCAACTTAAGCTGAATGGCTACATAACAAAATCGTCTCTTTTATGATATATAATGAGAAGCCCAAAAGAAATACTATTCTTATTTGTTTAAGAAAGTTCAAAAATTTCTTCTCCTGCTTATTTTAGATCCCTCTTCTTAATTTTCAGTGAATATAGAACATGGAAGGCTAAAGCCTGAAGTATGAGTAAACAAAACTCATACTTGAAAGGATGAGGAAAATACTGAATCTGAACATTTCTGTTGCACTTTAATCAACAAGTAACGCGCATTTGGTTTGCCAGCTTAGACATAGCTTGCCATGTACGTTATACTTCCATCTCCAAAGGAAACTGGAATGGCCGCTAATGGTCTACAACATGAAGTACAGACCTCATGCAGATGACAGTATGATGTCATTTTCAAACCAAAACCAGTTACTTCGGTGACAGCTTGAAGGCAACTAGTCTCTTCTGCCCCAGGCAGATTTATAGTTTTATTATTTTAAAAAAGTAATTACTACTGTCAAGTAATTTGTTTTGCTTTACAGTCAAGCCCCCTTTTCTATTTTTGAACAGCAACCTGCTTTCTCCAATGTGCATCCAGAAGGGATAAGACATCTCATCACAGTTAGCAAGAGCGTAGTTTTATGCAGTTCTGAACGCAAGAATGAAAAAAAGTTGTAAAATACAGTCTATTGCAACCAGCCTCTGTAGTAGCACCCCTGTAGTTCATTCTATAAGTATAAGCACTTGTTTTGTTTTTAGTTACCTTGTCATCCTTCTTGCCACCACCAGGACCATGTCCGCCACTCTGACTTTGACCCTAAGTAACAAGAAAAAAACCAAAACAACAGCCCAATATAAGTACACTGCTATGAATCTTGAAGCCTATGGAGAGTTCCACGTAAAGAAAAGCCATAACTGCATTTCGCCTAAACGAATTACTACTACATTCCAGTGGACTGTCAAAAGCCAGTGAATAAAGACAGGTGCGGACTTACGCGGCAGGGAAGGACACGTTCACTGGTATGTTTTTGACTCGTACGGCGTTGCACTGTCTTGCTACGTCGTAGTTTTAGCTCACTCCTTGCTCGCGTAAATTAACGAGCGGCACTAAGCAACGCGTACCACAGCAAGGTCTCCTTCGCTCTCCTGTCAGCTACGTTACCTGCCCTTGCCCCCGCAGCGGGACAAACCAGAGCTGCTGCCCGCGGAGACTGCCACCGCTCCCCGCGGGAAGCCCGACCTCTGCGGGGCGATGCCCGCGCCCCCGGCTGGCGGGGCCCTGCAGGCCCGCGGCTACAAACCCCCCTCCCTCCCACAGCGGCGAGCCCCCCCGCGGCGGCGAGCCCCG